>NC_056737.1:1377937171-1378279671 GCF_019279795.1 Protopterus annectens
AGGTTCATCGGTTCATACTAGGCTATCTGCCCTAGGGCATTTATAAGCCTAGCCAGAGTGTGTGTGGCTTTCGCCACCCCTTGGGATGAGAATACTATGCCCATTTAGGGTTTAGTTTACTGTGCCTCTGTCTAGTAGTGATACTACTAGAATAAGTATATAAATATATAATACTAGAATAAGTATATAGTCATACTACTAGAATAAGTATGTTTTGTAAATATGGTGAACTCAAAGTTTTTTTCTTCTCTATTCTTATAGATTTTAATATCTAAAACATTGACTTCATTGTCATTATATTCACCTTTAAAAGAAAAAAAAATGAAGTTATTCCGTTGATGTATTGCAAAAACTTCTATACCAGGACATACTTAAAAATGTCTTTAAAAAGTGTAAATAGGGAGGGGCAAATACATATGTCCTCTCCCACCACCAAAGCATTATATTTGCAAATATAGGAGTGGCTTTGGCCCCATCACCACTCCCATAGTTTTCTTATAGTATTCATAGTCAAAACATACATAATTAGGTAAAACCATCTCCATACTTTCAACCAACAGGTTAATTTCATTTTGCTGTAATTTTGTACCTCCTGTTAAGGCTTCAGTAAACCAATGCATTCCAGTAGTATAAGGAATTACAAGGAATGCATTTTTACATCTATTACCGGAAACAACAGCCCATTATTACATTACATTTCCCTCACTGTATACAGGAAGTGCCATGTATCTTGTAGTACGTGTTTTTTTATCTGAAAAAAAAAGAAAAAAAAAACTATTTCAGCCTATTATCTACAAAGTTAGCTAGTGGTTCTGTGTATGAATCCTCCCCTAATGCTACAATTGGTCATAGCGGAAGATCTCCACTGATTTGTGGAATTTCAGAATCCTAAAACTACTCTCTATGATATATTTAATAACTTCAAAATAATCAGCAAGCCAACTTCAACCAATTCTTTACTTATTAAATCATTCAGCTATAAACTGATTGTTTTTGTAAGCTACATTGATTTCATTTCTAGTAGCCCCTACAAAAAATTGATCATTATTCAAATAATTCAAAGTCTTATGAGAATAAAGAAGATTGCCCATTGTTACAGCCCCTCCGTGTTTGTCTGGCTTCATAATTCTTGTGGATTTGTTGTCAGATAACTCATGTAACAAACCCCTCTCCTTTAAAGACAAGTTATAGAAATTGTTTCCTAACTTAGGAACAAGAAGCATTGCATTCCTATCACAAACACTTTTAAAAACTGCCAAAGGGGGTGCTGAAAGAAAATGAAACACACTAGACCTATTTAGGCCTTTATCAATCATTATATCCAGCCCCCCACCCGTAGACTATAAGGCCAAGTTCAGCTTGTGTATCTAAAGTTTTAAGGTATGCAGATGTCCTGCTGGATTAAAATTCAAAGAAAGTAAAAGCTTTACAAATCTTTCAGCTGCTATCATCAATTGTGACTATTCTTTGTGATACTCAATTTCTTTTGAACTGCTTTTGATGTGGCAGATTTTTGCCTCATTTTTTTGTCTGTTCCGTACACACTCAGTAAATCAAGACATTCATATCATGACTGTAAAATTTCTTTAATTCTATGTATATATTTTAAGTACCTAAACAAATGTCATTATTATCCTGAAAACCATAATTTCTTACCAAGTGACATCAAAATATTTTTGCTTGTTTTCATAAAGAGGGAAGAACATACCTACTTGGAAGTGTGTCCAGGGCATATAAAATGGTCTTATATCCTTAAATAAATACATCGACAATGGTACTACTACAATGTAGATTTCCTTTATCAGTTGCCACTCTTGAGGCACGGAGTAGATTACCTTTTATGTGTAAGCTGAATGTAGCTCTATTTTTGAGTGTTGCAGTGATATAATAATAATAATTTTATGCTATAACACACATTCAGATTCAAAACTCCTAAGCAAATACATAGTCATTTAATAACATACCTTTACCTGTACAATATGAGGAGGATCATTTCTCAAAAAAAAAAAGTAATTGAATGTATTTTTGATCTGATTAATCCATGTAACTGAAGGTGGATAAAATACCTGCATTAGATGGAATATAAATAATAGGAAGAAAAACATCTTAATAATCAAACTGCCTGACAATGCAAGATAGTTAACATCATGCAGGTTGACATTTTTATGCAGCTTCCCCAAATAATCATTGCATTAAATCAGCAATTCCCTCCCCTATAGTTCCTTTAACCTTCCTTACATATTCCTTTCTTTTTTTCTTGAATGCATAACTGTGATTTTGTGTGTCTTATTCACTGTTGCAGTTGTTATATTCTGGTATTCTGCAGTAGTGACATTTTTTTCTTCATATGCATGTATGTATTCTGTTGTGTTGCAAGTCTACAAGTATCTGTTATTGAGTTGAATGTTTTAATACTCTCTTTACTTTCCTTATAAAGTTGCCCTGCTTCCACTGTATGTGTGTGCTTGCATATAAATCAATATATATATATATATATATATATATATATATATATATATATATATATATATACATATATATATGGATTCACTTCAGAAGCTCGAATTAACAAAATCTCGAACTGCAAATAACCGAAACCAAAAGATCGAGTTTCGGAAACTCGAACTTCTGAAGCAAAACCAACAAAAAAAAAAAAGACAAACTTCGCTTTTGCAGGGGGGCTGTGCCTACCCCCCCCTACTTAAATATACCAATTCCAAGATTGCGCTACAGTGGGGAAATGGGAAATCTCCCATCTTGCGCTGTATACGAAAGCGCAAAACGGGAGATTTCTCATTTCCTGTCAACACCGCAAAAAAAATAAAATATTATGTACACACAGAGCGTACAAGAATCCTTGCCTCTGTGTGCACGCAATGTATTAAGGTAAGTAAACTCTTATTTTTAAACACTACACATATTCGATTTACTGAAATCTCTATCATATGGTCTCGACAATATGAAATTCGAGATTTCAGTAATTCGATTATGTGAAGTGTTCCCATATATATATATATATATATATATATATATGTGTTTGTATGCATGGGGGCTGTCATAGCTCTAAACACCCCTATACTAATGAGAAAATTCTGCAGTTTTGGGTTGAACACTCGACAGCAGAGAAATGTAATTATACAACAATAGGTCATTGTTGTTCAAAAACAAGCATGCTGATTGGACAGCCTACCCTGTGTTTGTTTGTGTCTTTCGGCTTTTCCCGGTTAGGGGTCGCCACAGCAGAACTCCCATCCGCCAATGATTGGCAGTAGATTTTTACGTACTGGCTTGCCGGGCCTAACGCACAACCTTCAACGAAGGAATGCCCATTCACGCATGTCGCCACACAGAAGACGCTCTAACTGAGAATCGAACGGGCAACGTCTAACTGTGAGGCGACAACGCTACCGCAGCACCACCACCGCAGTGGACAGCCTACCCTGTGTGCCCATTGTAAATCAAGCATATACCAACAGAAAAAGATCGGGCCGCTAAAGTACCATTAAGCAGCCAGACTTTTTTCTGTTGATGTATGCTAAGGAGACATACCTCTCAGCTGTCCAGATTTTCAGAGAATGCCCAGATTTTGCCCCATATTTTTGGTCTCTTCCTTATAAAATTTGTGGTTTTCTAGCAAAACTGCTGAGGAATGAAGTCACTAAATAGTGACATGCATTTGAGTTTTACTTCATATCCTTCATTGCACACTAAAACAAATTCTGTTAGTTTAACAGCTTTCTAAGTTTATGAGAGAAACATTCACAGTCTGTCTCTGTTTCGGGCCTTTGTCCCACATTATTTAAGGCTTTGTTCACATGTCTTGGGCTAAGAGATTGTGAAGTCTCTACGGACAGCAGACCAAATACAAGAAAAATCAGGTACATTCTGCAAAACTAAAGAAAAGTACCTGCTTTTGTTTGTATTTCTGCACTGTTTCTGCAGAGTCTTGTACCTCTGAGCTGTCCAGATTCCTATTTTATATTAAAATACCAACAGAGATTATTTTTTCCTCTGTTGAATAGCACTGATGTACTGTGCAAACATGGGAACACATGTCCCATACTCATGCACAGTACATCAATAAACATGGAGGAACACTGTGGCACCATTATACAAAAACATTATTTAAGAAAGGTAAGCAACTTCTTTCTTAAATAATGTTGTTATATAATCACAGTAACTGATAAGTGGGTGTGTGTATATGTGGATTAACCCACAGCTAGCTTTGTTTCATCTCCTCGGCTTTGCCCTCATGATCAAATCATGCCAACCATGGGTAAATTCTTGTATACCCACACCCACTTGTCAGTTATTGCTTAATTATTATTCTAAACTCACTTAAAAAGTTAATAGAACAAAAGTTGTGCTTAACAAGAGCTGACACAGAAAATGCCTCTTCTGTTGAACTGCCTTCACTAGGCTAACTACTTATAAACCTTGAATGGACAGTGTTTTTGTAATGTTTCCTGTTGCAAGAACATTCATGACATGTAGGAGTCATACCAAGAATGTTGCATAGTTGTGTGAATGTGCTTAAACATAACGGTAGGCATTTGAGTACTTAGTATTACAATAGTAGCTCCTACCAACCTTCCACCTTGTGGTAGATTCATAAGTTCATAGGTACTTACTAGGCTATTAATCTGCGTCTCTTAAGAAGTTTAGTCTTACATTCCCATGGCAGTTTATAGCACTTAACATTTTGCACACAAATAATCTAGAGGCAGGAAGAACAGTGATATGTAGGGACATTTTCTTGGTGCCCCTATCCATGCGAGACGGGGTGCTAAATCACAAGTGAATTTGTGATTTCCCCGCCATTCATACAAATTACATTTGAATAGAGTAAAAGAAGTATATTGCTTTATTTGGTGTGGGAGACAGTTCCATAGAAGAGGCATTATCTGTGATACAAACCTGTCCCTCGTACACATTCTATTTATGTTCTAAAAGAGACCGAGATCCCTCAAACAGGTGTTCGCACTACCATTGGAGCTGCACATTTGTAATAGGCCTGACAGGATTGGACCTGCACATTTGTAATAGGTCTGACAGGATAGGGTCTGTTGAGGCAGTATACTTGAGGCAGATGTTGCCTCTTTTTAGTCTGCATGATACTGAGAAGGACAAGGCTTTCAGATGGTCTGCTTTGGTTGAGAGTTTGTAGGTTACCTGTGTTTAGTATCTTGATTTCCTTTTGTGAAAAAGTGTTGTCCACACTCCGGTTGATGTAAGTGTTTGGGCAGGTGCACTTTGAATGGGGCATTATATTTAATGATTGGCCTGATGTGAGCTGAGTGCAGTAGAATGATTACATCCCTGCACCTGAGCAACATATCTTTAGATGTAAGCTGTGGGATGAAAAAGAATTTCCATAGAATAACTGATATATGGGGATCATAATATTGTTAACAAATGTTCCCAGATCCCTGCCATGTGTGATAGTTTCAAGGGAAGTTATGCTTGCCAAAAGATAAAACTATACATTTCTTGGCATTTTGATTTAGTGCATGACTTTGACACCAGCTGTTTGTTTGGGAAAGACCCTCCTGGAGATTTGTGGTGCCCTTTGGGGAGTTTATGATGGCACTAGGTTTATAGTTAGCTGCAGACTTGGTCATCCATAAACCCTTATTTACTTTGATCTTTAAGAAGTAAATGCCAAGGAGGAGTGGCCCAAGGACTGACCATAGGCTACACCACTAGTGAGAGGTCTTCCAGACGAGATAAAGCTGCCCACTCTACTTTCCTGGGATTTGTCTGGGAGCCAAATTGTTATCCAATAAGTTACATAGGGATTTACATTTAGCTGGGAGAGTTCATTTATGATGAGTGATTGTGGGATGGTATCAAATGCCTTTGCAAGGTCTAGGTATGTGGTCCTTAATAATTTGCTCTCATCCATTGCTTTAGTAGAATTCTCAAAGATGTCAACCAGGTCAAGTAGACAGGATCTGCCCTTTACAAATCGAAAGTGGCTTTGGTTGAGAGTTTGTAGGTTACCTATGTTCTGATTTATTAATTCCATATTGATCCTTTCCAATGCATTGCAAATGAGGCTGGTCAGCTTTATGGGTCTGTATTTACCTGAATCTATTTACACCTGACCTTTGTGTGAAGGGATGACTGTTGCTGTTCTCCATGCATCATGCACAAAGCCTGTTTGGAAGCTAGTATTGAAAAACCTCTGTAGAGGGTCTGAAAAGTCATGTTTCAGGCCGACCAGAAGGCAACCAGGTATGTTATCTTATCCCAAGGAAGTAGTGTATTTGGCCTTTAATAGCACCTTGGGAAACTGGGGGGTGTAACTACAGTTACGTGATCTGAGAATATAGCAGGGGAGAGAGGGTGTTGAAGTCTGAACTAAATGTGTCTGCTTGTAGACTGTCTATGTCCTCTTGGTCTAAGTATGTGATATAATTTACTATTAGCTCTGTGCAGTGCTGAGCATTTTTTTCAAAGGTTTCTAATTAGTTAAAGAAGGTTTTGGACTTATCCTTCACCTGGGTGGATATTTTACCTCAGCTTTGGTTGACTTGGTTAGGATCTGGAGTTCCTTACTGAGTTTAGCAAAAGCATTATTGGCATTTTGGTATTCTTTTTTTTTAGTGTTCCAGAGGAACAAGTAAAAGGGGAAATTCAGTTCCCTTATCACCATGGGCCTAAGCTGCATACGGGAAGGGAAGAACTCTGCACTACAGGTAGGTGTGTGTGTATCTGTGTGTCTGTCTGTGTGTGTGTCTCTGTGTCTGTGTAGCATTATTTCAGATTTGCAAGTCAGACCCTATAGACAGCAAATTGGTATAAAACCAAATAATGCCAGATGAACAGAATGTGATTACTTCATACGACAACTCATTTCTGTTTGGATTAGATATCTTGAAGTCTGAGCTCCAAGAAAGGATGGCAGTTCAAATTGTAAAGAAATTCTTGTAAACTCGCTGGCTCCTCCAAATGATGAAACACCATCCGGGTCTACAAACATATCAAATCCCTTTAGAACAATATGAACCACAGTGTGTGGAACTGACTAATCCTGGGTTTGCTGGCATATAACAGCCTCACTTATATAGGACATGTTGGAGAGGCAGGTATTTATCCCAGAGACTACCCCTTCTCTGAAACAGGCTCCCCATCCATGTGAAGTAGAGTTGCTCCCTAACCCAATTCAAGTGGAACATGGACAGTTGGATGGAGAGCAATATTTTTATCCCTGGTTTGGCATCTATGTCTCTAATGGACACAGGCAGCCTGTAAATGGTTCATCTCCCAGAACCCTGCTTGTAAATGTTTCACCTCCCAAGCCCCTGCTTACACTTTTATAAAGGGTACCAGAACTTGTCAGAGACTTGGCATGCATGGCTGGGCTTAAAAAGACCATTGTGGACATTAGCCTAGTAAACACCTATAAACCTATTAACTTAGATTTTAACTGTGTCTGACAGCTATGTAAAAATACATTCCAGAAACTAACCAAATTAGCGGCAGATCATTAATAGGGAAAACATGCTTTTGTAAAATAGTCGCAGAATGAAAACCACCATGATGTTTAGTTTATCTGCACTGCCCTGAAGCACTGAAAAGTGAAGTGGTCTACAGAATCTAGTTCTGAAAGCTTTGCTGTGTAGCAAGTCACTGAAGGGAAACAATTTAGCACTGCACCATTATCCTGTGTTGAAAAATTCTGCTTCACTGTCAGTCATTCTGCCTTACAAATTCCAAGCACATTGAATAAAGACATTCTTCTTCTTCTTCTTATGTCAGCTTTTCCTGGTTGGGGTCGCCACAGAGGATAACCTGTGTGCTCATGACTGGCAGTGGAGTTTTACAGTGTTGAGTTGCCATCCCAGCACCCAACCTTTCACAGAAGGTGCACACACACATACACACACACACACGCACGCACACACACACACTCACGCCTAGGGCCAATTTAGAGTGTCCATTCCACCTACAGCATGTCTTTGGAGTGTGGGAGGAAACTGGAGCACCCGGAGGAAACCCACACGACCACAGGGAGGACATGCAAACTCCGCACAGAAGGCACCCCAGCCAAGGATTGAACTGGAGACCCTCTTGCTGTGAGGTGGCAACACTAACCGCTGCACCACCGCAGACGCCCTATTGAATAAACGCATTATTGGTGGTAAATTAAAATTTTTGTCAGTCAGTCTTGGAATGCAGAAAGCAGCCAATGTATACAGTTGTTTATCTTACGTATCAAACTGTCAGCATTTGGATAAATGTTCCTTGCTGATTATTTGTGCTTATTTCTTCTCAAGTCCATGTTTTAAAATTGAGGTCTGCACCACAAGTGAGAGACAAGGAGTTGGAAATTATTTTCCATACAGTTTGCTTTCAGGCATACTGGTATACCGTTTCTTCTACCTTTTGTTCCTTGGAATCTTCCGAACATGTGTTTCATTAATGTAATACATTGCAGAATGCTCAGATTATCACACATTCCTCACTTATTTCACATGCTAGAAAGGTAATACTCAAGATCCTGCAAGCTAAGCTCCATCAGTATATGGAATAAGAACTGACAGATGTACTAGCTGGTTTTAGAAGGGGGTGGTGACACCAGGGATCAAATTGCCAACATCCACTGGGTAATAGAGAAAGCAAGAGAGTTCCAGAAAATATTTTATTTCTGCTTTATTGACTGTAAAACCTTTGACTGTGTGGGCCATAACAAACTCTGGTAAGCTGTAAGAGAAAATGTGATGCTAGATCACCTTAGTTTTCCTGCTGAGGAATTTGTATGCAAGAAAAGAAACAAATTTTAGAACAGGGTATGGAATAACTAACTGGTACAAGACTGAGAAGGGAGTATGACAATACTGTATATTGTTACCCAACTTATTCAGTTTATATGTTGAATATATCATGTGCAAAAAGGTGACTGTTTACAGTTCTGAGTCTTGTTAGTGTATGTCCCGGAATGGCAAGGCTGTGTGTTTGCAAATGTTGACTTAAGTCCAAGATCACTGTTTCTCTGTGTGTTCTTTTTTTTTCCAAGCTGTGGTGATCTTGGAGTTATACACACACAGATACACACATACACACATATATGTTTATGTCAGTGACAGGGGGCGTGGTTGTTGCAGCCCTCGTATTTGGAGAGGTTAGTACACGGTGGCTTACCCCACTGTAAAGAGCAAATTCAAAGGTGAACAGTGATTCTTGACATCCTCTCCTCTGTATTTTCATAGTTTTAGTTTTTGCATTTCCTGGAGTTACAGTCAGAAGACTCAGAATTACAGCAGGGAACCCATGAGGAATGATGGATCAGACAAATCAGATACTGGAATCAAAATTGCTGTAAGAAATATTGACAACTTCATTTATGCAGATGATACCACTCTGATGGCTGAAAGACTGGAAGAGTTGTACAGCCTGCTTGTGAAAGTGAAAACAAAGCACAAAAGCTGGCTTGTTGCTCAGTGTAAAAATAAATAAATAAATTATTAAAATCATGTTGTCTAGGCTGGTCAGTTCTTTGCAAGTAGATGGAGACGAAACGGACGCAGTGGCAGCTTTTATTTTCATGGGCTACTTAATCTATGCAGATAGTGATTGCAGTCATGGAATGAAGAGGTTTGCTTCTTTGAAGGAAGACAGAGGCAAATCTTGCTGAAGTTTTAAAGCACAAACCCAACATGCTATCAATAAAAGTCCATATTGTCAAAGCTATGGTTTTCCCAGAGACAGCACATTGTTGTGAGCATTGTAATATAAATAAAGCTATGCTCCAGAAAAGTGATTATTTTTAACTGTGGTGTTGGAGAAAACTTGATAAGTCTGCGGACTGCAAGAAAGTCAAATAAGTCATTACTAAGGGAAATATATCCAAGCTGTTCATTTAAAAGCCTGATAATAAAGTTCCTGAGCTTAACCTGTTTACCTACTCTACTTAATGCCCAAAATACTTTGTCCACATAATGCAAAGACAGGATTCACTAGAGAAGACACTAAAGGAAAGATTAAAGTCAAAAGAACGAGGCAACAGCACCTCAGGAAGATATAATTAAAGAAGTAAGGAATAAGAATGTACAAGAACGTGGTGTGCTGAAGTCGCGAAAAATCAGGATTCGATGAAACAGCAGTATAATATAGGGGTTGAAGTTCCAACAATCTGGTTAATAAACAAGACTTTTTAACCTTAATTTTCTTTACAGATGGAATAAGCAGCAGCTGAAAATTTCTTTGCCTGACAAGGTACACAAACGTGTAGCAGCTTTATAAATGCCTTAGAAAAAAAGAACTGTAGAAAGAAAAGAATCGGTACATGGAAGCGATTTGGGTTCTGCCTCACAAAATCTGGTTCTGCAGTCCATTTCTTGTTTGGGGGTCTTTGCAGAGTATGCACATCCTCACTGTCTAATCTGGGTATTTGCCAGGTACTGCAGTTTTCTTCGGCATACAATGATGTACCAGTGGTGAAGTAATAATCCTTCAATTTGCCTGTGTGTGTGCTGTGCGATAATGGGTGTGTATGTATCCTGCCATTGTCTGGTATGCTTTTCTGCATTTATTCCTTTGTCTTGTACACTGAGTGCCAGAACAGGTTTTAACAGCCCCTGAAATGTATTAAGCATGTATTCAGAGCATGAATAAATGAAAGGATGACTGTCATATATGTGCAGTTTAGAAAATTTGTAAAAGATATGTGCCAAAAAAGGACAGAAAAATATTCTCATTGTTTTCAGTATTTCAAAGTGTTTGTCAGTAAAGGCATTCTTTAATCTCTTAAAAATGTATTTTGATTGTATGTTTGTATAGATCATGTTATTAATTCACACGATTGAAGATTGTTTGCAGTGGATATCAGTCATCACGACCACTGTGTTCTAAACTGAAAATTTGATTTGAGTAATGCTATAGCGACAAAGGACACTGGCTTACTGAAGAATACCATGCCAGACACATGTTAACATGTTCAGATAGGACCTGCTGCATATCCAAAGGGCAGCAATATTAGCAGCCTACATACGTCAAGTGGGTGTTGTTTGTTGATGGTATTGACTCGAAGTAGAGGAGTGGGACAAGGCAAGTAGGAAACAAAGTTGCTACCTAAGAAATTCAGATGCTTTATATTTATCAAGCGTTAAATAGCATTTGATACTAAATTATTATGTTTTGCCAGAAAGAGAGAAATGAAATGTTACTGAGATATGAATATTAAAGTTTTATGCATATGAGATTAATTAATGAATCAGATGCCTTTGTAGTCACCAAGTGGAATTTTCAGTAGCAATATTTAGAATGTTTTAAACATTGGGACAGTAATGGTGTTTATTTATTTATTTTTTTGAAAATAGTGGAGGAAACCTCTTTCAGTTTTGGCACATTTTTAACAGCATATATGTAATCTATCACATAGTATGCAAGTCCAACATTCATACTACTATGTAATCCACCATACAAATCCTTTAGACTATTCCCATACTGTACTGTTTTTATGCATCAGTGAAGAGGATGATATTAACCTCAATTCCCTGACATACCTAAAATGTGAAGAATACTGAACCCAAGACTCAAGTCCCTTTCTTTATTCCGGACATTATTCCTCTAGATTCCTCTAACCACAAGTCTTTGTACTAGCCTTCATATATGCAGCGGTCCATTTCTTCAGTTGTAGTTTTCTCCCTGTCTCTCCCTTTTTTCTGTCAGCTGTTTGTATGGAGCCGAGTTAAAAACATTGGTGAATTTCAGGTAGATCACAATTGTTGATACTCTTGTGACAAGCTTACTTGTATTACAGCCATATAATATGGATCAGATTTGGCCAACGGCTTCTACTGGTCTCTAAAAAATGTTGTTTGCTACCCCGGAATTACTCTGTTTTAAGAAAGCAGCCAGGCTTTTTCTTGGGATTCTATCTGTGACTTTCTCTGTAGTTGTTATTAGGCAGTAGATCTCCCATGTTTTCTTGCTATTCCCCATACAGTGGCATCACTCTAACTTTCTTCATGTACTTTATCATTTCGGTATCGAGTATCAATATTTTGAAGATGTTGGTCAAGGAATTTGTCAACTCACTAACTTGGTTCCTGAGGACCCTGAGTGGTACCCTATCTGGCCCTTGTGGTATATCCTCCCTAAGAGCCATCAGTTCTTTTCCCACCTTTATCTCTCTATCTCTCTCTTCGTATCGTTGTACTGCTCTATGAAATCTACCCCCAGCATGATGCAATGCCCTTCCTTTCCTTTTGAGAAGACTGAAACAAAGTATTCATTCATTATAGCTGTTTTATTTCTAGTGTTCTTGGATCTCCATTCCAACTTTGATCAGTCTGGTCAGCTGTGACCCACCCTTCTTCCATTCTGCTATGTGCCCAAAACATGTATTCTTCCCCTGACAGCTTTTTCAAATTGTGCCTTGCTGACCTCAGAATCTTTAGTGCCCTTCTTTTTGCCTACTTGACAACACTCACCCTCATTTCCATTTCTTTTGTGCCTTAACTTTTGCCTTAATTGGTAGTCTCATGTTCAGTAGTAACCATATTGATCTCTTATTTGTTTTCCCTTTCCTCAGACTGTTGGCTATAACCTTGTGTACTTCATCTGCTACCCATTTCCATAGCTTGTTTACTCCTTTAAGTTGCACTCTGTCTTCAAACTCATGTTTCACACACTCACCCATCACAGCAAAATCCACTCTGCTAAAATACAATACTACTACATTTCTCTCTGTATCTCTTGTACCTGTCATCCATTCCAAGCAACACTGTGACATGATCACTGTTGGCTAACAACTCCTTTACCTGAACATCCCATGATCACAGTTCTGTGTTTGACTGCTACCAGAATTTGATGCAGGTGGAAACATCAAAACAAGAGAGGAATCTGGAAACAACTGAATGGTCTTGGCTAACTGGAATGGAGTGGGGCTGTCTTATGTCATATTAATCTTTGAAGATAATCAGTTTAATATAAATAACTGGTTATCCACTATTGCACATGGTATATTATCTTCCAGCAGTGGTATTTTTCTTCAGAATGCATGCCAGAGATGCTTTGAAAATGAGAGACTATTTCTGACATATGATATTATTACAGGCACTTTTATTGACAAGTGTGCACCACAGATGTCTGGCTGTCATTAAATGAAAATAATGGTAACAATAATGTATTGTCACTTTTTCACTCATACATACACTAGTCCTGCCAAGCCATATCAGTGAGTGTTTTTAAGTGTGTTCACATAATGACAAGGGTCAGTAAAATTCATCTATAGATTGCTTTTCTGCCTACCGGCAGTAGCCACTTTATTGCTTGTGTATAACATAAATGTTTGATTGTGATCAATTAAATTAACAAATGTAGATGATTATTGATTGATAGAACAACTAGGTAGTCAGCTAATCACAGGAACTCTAAAAATATTTTTATTTAACCAAAAAACAAAGTGAAAGTTGAGCACTTTTGTCTACTTACAAAGACATTATCAGAACTGTGACTTTCAACTAAAACTTACCCCTTTGAACTAAGACACTCCCTCACAGCACTCATTCAAAAGGGAAGACATCACCACTAGCTTCTTAAAGGGCCCATGCAAGATTTAATTAGAATCATATAGGGTTGCCACTTTTTCAAATGCCCAAAGTGGGACATTTTTGGTACAAATGTCAGATTTTGCAGGGCGAAACATACCCAAGGCCAATACAAAGGAGAAAACTTCACTTTTTGCCTAAATAAAAGATTATTCTTGTAGCATTTTAATGTCTTACTCTGTTTCATATAACACTTAGGTGTTTCAGATACAGAATAACTGTTTTATGCAACTATTACATAAAATATAGGAAAGAACTTTGTCCTAAAATCTCAGGACATTTGTAATTTTTTCAATGTTTTTTGCAGGACACAACTGCCCAAAGAGGGACTGTCCCTCGCAAAGTGGGACAGGTGGTAACCCTAGAATCATATCCCCAGTAAAAATACATAAGTCCAGGGGGCTGTTATCATACCGTACAGGCTCGTGTGTTTAGTTCACTTGAAACTGAAATGCTGTCATTGAGACTGGCTGAATTGTTTGCACTGAGTCTAATTTGCCAATACATTTCCTCGTGCAAGAGTTTGCATGTATTACCAGTCCCCCCCTATGGTTTGACCTGTATTTGTTCCAAAATGAAGAAAACAAACTTGTTAAACTCAGAACATATACTTGAGTGTTTGGCTAAAGCACACTTCATGTTTTGATGTTTTATACTGTATAGTTGTTGGTAAATGTGCTTGTTCAAGGCATTTTTAGTTTTGCCTATATAAAATGCCGTACATGAAGTACAAGTAACCAAATAAACAATTCTTTGTGTTGCACAGTTGTAAGTCCCACTTTGCATGTTACCAACAATTTTGTTCATCAAGGGACCTTGATAATTCATGTTACTGTAGGGGCATTGTGGACAATGACCACACTTCCATTTGTTTGAAGCCCACTTAGTTACTACTTCCTACCTCTAAAAGGAAGGATTTTTCCAAAAAAGTAGCACTTAATGGACTCATCACACTGCAGCACGTGCCAATTCTTCTGCATAATAGATTCAGTTTTCTTGGCATCTGAATTGTATTGCAGAACCATATTGGTCTGACCACTGTGTTCTGGACCTTTGTGCCCTTTGTAAATATTGGTCAGTTATTGTAACCCTTTCTTGATGATATCTGCACTCCCTTTCCATTCAAACCTCCTAGAAAATTTTATCTAGTAGTGTTGAAGGGTAGTCTCTATCCAAAAACATTGATTTTAAAGTATTAAACTGTTCCAGACATTTCTCATCATCTGAAATAAGTTGGAATGCTCTAATGAACTGTTTTTTTACCACCCCTTTCTTTTGATGAAAGGGGTGACAACTGGTGAAGTGGAGAAATGTGTTACAATATGATGGTTTTCTGCAAATTGCTGTTGCTAGTTCTCCAGCCGGGTGTTGATGATGGTGATGTCTAAGTAGCTGGTCCTTTCCAGGTTACAGCTGTCAGTTTGAAGGATATGAATGTGAAAGGTTTTACAGCTTTGAAAGCCATAAAATACTTGATGGTTCCACACAGACATTGGGCAGAAGCAAAGTATCACTCTGATGAATGAATTGCATTAAAAGCTGTTAGATGTTTTGCCATGACACACATTTTCTGTGTATGATAGAGAAGCATGTAACTTTAAAAATCTTTCTAGGTTCACAACTGTTCTGTGGTGACCACTGTATGTTTTAGCATGAGACTAGAGCTTAGAGCTGAGAAGTACTTTTACTAATTAATCCGTTTTAATATCAGTGCTTCATGCACTCTGAATTAATAATGGCAACAGTAATGTATTTCATTTCCTTAATTTTGGAAGCTGTATCCAGCACAACCTATTGCAACCTACCACCTGCATATAGACATAGACACATATGCACACGTGTGCCCACCAGTTGCAGCCACTTTGACTGTGTACACCACAGATGTTTGACTATGATCAGAAGACTGAATGAATAAATTACCACAGTAATGAACTTCTGGTCATTGCCATTAGACACATGCAGAACAACCTATTTTAACCCCCTTACTTAAGCCTTCACCAATTACCACAACTTTATTGTGTACACTTCTGATGTCTTATTACAATCAAATGGATGGCTAGATAAATAATGGCCATAGTAATTTATTTCACCTCATTGCTGCTACACGCATACAGTGCAACCCATTAAGCTACTCCCTGCAGACAAATACATACATGCTTGCTAATTACAGACATGATATTGACAGTGAATATCTCAGATGTTTGTGATAACATAAATTATTGCACAAGTATATAATGACCATAATAATATATTCCATTTGTTGCTGCAATGCCCTCAACCTTTCACCTCCTGAATTAGAAACAATACTAATAGTAATTTGAGAAAAGTCCTTAATATAGGATAATTTTGCAGATACTGTTATTACATTAGAACTTCCCAAAGAAATGTCTAATCTGCAGAGTCCTGGATGGATTAAATGTACGAGTTAAAATTAGGGATATCATTACAAATTAAGTACAGTTGAGAGGTATGTTTGCTATTGGTCACATACAGTGTCAACAGTTATAACCCCTGCACATATGCACAGAAATACACGTAAACACACGTTGCCACTAATTACAGCCCCTTTGACTGTATATGCCTCAGATGTCTGAGTGTGATCAAATTAATGACTATACTAATTAATAACCATAATGATGTATTTCAGATTGTTGCTGCATAGCTCTCAACCTTTTGCTTCCAGAATTAGCAATACCCCTAAAAAATAATTCTGAAATTAGAGACACTTTTCATATACTGTTGCTTAGAGTGCCTCAAAGGAATGTCCAATTTTTAGCAGGTATAGTTTAAAAGTATGAGCCAAAATTAGTGGCATCCCTAAACATTACGGACAGTTTAGAGGTATGTTTTCTTCCTGGTAGATACAGTGCAACCCATTGTAATCCCTGCACTTGTGCATACAACCACACATACAAACATACATACACACACTATCTCTTCAAATAAAGTCACTGCACATGCCCTAGATGTCTAGCTGTGGTCAAAAGAACGAATAAATAATAATGGCAGCCACTGCACTGTACACATGCAATGTAGACCAATGCAAACATCTTCATGTACACACACCAGAGGAGCAGCTAGGATCGGACCAAGGGGACAGCTACCCAGTACAAGATTTGAAGGGGTGTAATTACCAGTACTGGCCTTCAGCTTCTGACTGCCAATACTGCATTTGCTATCAGGGCTGAAATGGTCAGTGCTTTGTGTGTGGTATTTCACTGTGACATTTGTAGCAACTTTTTTTTAGCTCCTTAACTTAGAGTCGACAGTTGTCATATCGGGAAACTGCACACAGTACTAGGTCAGCTAGCTATTGCTCAGACTTCAATTTTAGGAGACATGGATTAAAAGTGTGAGTCAAAATTAGTGAGATCTCTAAACATTAAGGATAGTTTAGAGGTATTTTTGCTACCAGGCACATACAATGCAACTCATTGTGACCCCCCCCCACACACACACACACACACACACACACACACACACACACACACACACACATCCTTCAGGTACAGACAGTTATTGATTGAGTGCATTTCAGATGTCTGTCTGATCAAATGACAATAATGGGCACCACAGTAATGCATATCAGCTTATTGATGCCAGAGACGGTGTAACCCACTGCAACTTCCCCACACAAAATATTAACTGTATAAAAGAAAATACACACACACGCACACAGAAAATAGTAATTGTGGAAAATATATATGGTCTTACAGGATGGCTAGCAGTTATGTGTATTGTTGATAAGAATAGCTTTTGCATTTGGAAGCACAGCAGTCTAGCAATCCAATTCCACAAGCCAACCCTGGCCGTAATTCTGTTACTTCTGGTAAGGAAGGTCCTGTACCCATGGGTATGGCTAGTGATAAAATGTATTTGTTTGAGTGTACAGTGTTTCTTGAACTTCTTTCAGCTTATAGACTCCAGAACATGTCTAGTAATATCTGAGCTAATGTTTGTAGTATACTGTATAGACATTTTGCTTACAGATTGGAATACATTTCTAAAAACTGTCTCCTTATGATTGTAAGAGAAACAGTTGAAATGATATGACTGCATCTTAGTGTACAACTCACAGGGTTTGGATAAATTATTTTTTTTTTAAATTTTAGGTGAGGATGTAAGGGGACAATGTGACGTTATCTTACTTAAATTTAACCAGACTTGACCCAGCTGCCCTGTTGTATTGATGATCTTGTTGCATAAAATATCAAGGGAACAGAAATACAATATTTATAGAAAAGTGGGCTGCATTAATATACACCAAAAAGATAATACATAGTTCAGAAGCACAAGCTTGCAGTACACAATAGAAATTTCTGGCCATACTACTTCCCACAGTAGATAGCTGAACCCCTTATTTTACACTGGGGCTTGGAATCTTCCAGTCTGCTCTTGGCAGATTCAGATCCCAGATGAGTATTGCCGTCTTTTTCTTACCCCACTCTTTTCATTCTCTTTCACTGGTGTATCCAGAGGGGGATGCTTTATCGACTCAACAGCATCCCCCCTTCCTGTACTGTAACCTCTATTGTTCTTATCCTAGGTTCTGATCCTATGCACTCTTTTACCCTCTTGTTCAGTGGTTTTCCTTCTCCTCTGTGACCTTACATTTAGTGACCTTGTTTATGTAGATTGCTACACTCCTTCATCTCTCTTGCCTCTGTCAGTATTAAACAACCCATAGCCTGGTAACTCAGTGTTCGACCCACTCTTGTCACAAGCTGTATAACATTATTTGCTTTACACTTTTGGTCTTTTAAGGGCATGATTCTTTCTCTGTAGCTTATATGCATAAATAAGAATAACCTATACTGCATGTTTCCTTTCATATAAATATACTTACAATTTATACAAAAGCCACCCTATTTATTTATTTTATTTTGCATCGGGATAGTCCGACTGGATGCATGTCCATTTTCAGCGGAGGCCCGGGAGAACAAGGCTAAGCAGATACAGCATTACATAATACCAGCATTACATATTACAGACTATTGTGTGAAATTTAAACATTTAAAATCATTAGTAAAACATTCTCTCTGCTAATAGAATTGAAATGACCAGCATGAATACCAATCCCACAGACGTCAATGCTCACTAAGGCAGGCTTTCATGACAAATTCACAAAACGCCCGATGACACCCAGAATGGCACAGAAGGATCATAGCTGATATTAATCCATTGATATCTATGAAATGTTGCTTAGTGGCAACCTATACAGTTGACATCAAGGCCACTGGTGTCAAAGGAGGTACTGTCCGACTGGAGAGCTTCCAATCCAAACCAGTGCTGAATGCTGCAGGCACACAGCAGGTTCTGATATCACCCTATCAGCAATGTAAAGGTGATATCCTGACTTGAACATATACCTATGCTAAAGCCTAAAACAGATATTGTCTGAATCAGCAATGTTTTATGGTAAGTGTGGAATATGCTGAGAAGCAATCTGTACTCTCTGTGGAGAACTACATAGCCCTATGTCTACCTGACGTTGAAAAACTGGCTTCATTACTTGAATTAAATTCTTCTGAAAATGTTTTGCATGTTTACTTTTGGATTATATAAATTAATTCATCATTTTATAAGCCTGTGAATTTTTACAGAAGATGTTAAAGAAACATCCTTTTTTGAAAAATTAAGATATGTTTGTATCACAAAACATATAGTTGAGTGAAATTGTCTTTAGCAGTAGGTTGCCCCAAGTAACAGGCATATTGAGTTCATCTTCTGCAAAAAGAGCACATTTTGCTTTTAGGTGCAGCTAAACACATTATCTCACTGTTCCTTGTCGTTTAAGTATTCAGTGCCATTTTCAGCATGGCTGTCTTCACAACTGGAGAATGCATATTTTACATTGGTTTCTTGTATCATTTTTGCCATGCGTACTGTTGCAGTAAATTTCAAGTATTGCAGTTTGAAATTTGGATATGTTTTAATCAGTTTTTAAAATACTTATTTGAATTTGTTTAAATCTATCTACAGTTAACTGTGCAGTAATTTTTTAAAGATTAGTAGTTGTATCTTTACAAATTAAATGTAACTGTAGCCATTGTTTATCACTTTTTCTTTGACTAAATTGGGAATATCAGCAGTTTGATTCTGTTAGGGCTTTATTGAAGCTACTCCATCAATTAAATTGAGTGCCATTGAAGCACATTGATTCCCACTGGCATGTCTGTTGCTACCAAGGATATTGCCATGCTTGGAGACTTCTATGAGAGAACTGCTGAAACCTGAGCATACATCGTTTCATTAATCAGTATAAATTCTAAAATAAATGAGCTGTCACTTGAATTTTGTTTTCTATCTTCCTGAAGTGAATTCTAACTTGATTTGATGTTTTGCTTGTTTTCTTCTGGAAGTATCTGTCTCATGCAGTGCTAAAGGGATTATAGTTTGTGAGAAATAATCCATAAATATGAATTAAATCCAGAATCCATAAATTGTGCTCCTTCTAGATAGAGAATAATGAAACTTGCTAAACTAATACTGGACTGTCACTTATTCATCCGCAGTTTGTGAAAAAATAATCAGAGAAAGAGACTGATGTCACATTCTGAAAAAATGCTGGGGGATATTACTATTCACAGTGTTACTCTGGAGATGCCATCTAATATTTTAGCATCAACATTTTAAAATATTACTTCATATTAACATTATTGTGTTACTTCAGCTGACAGTTGTCAAGCTTCTCAGTAATTTATGTTTGCTTTTTGGTTGTATTCACTTTGCTGAGAGAGGTTGATTTTCTGTTTCCCATTTTTTCTGGTTATTAGTTTTCTTTTGCTGAAGTATATATTTTTCTGGTTATTAGATTCTTTCTGCTGAAGTATTTTCATGTGAATTTCAGAGTACCCATTACATTTATAGCTCACATATTGTATTAAGACACCTCAATAAAGTGTGCCTGTGGCTACCTTCAAGATTCATATATCTGAGATGTACAGCAATGGCCGTGTTTTGAATGTCTCTGCTCTGTCGGTTTCTTATATTGGGAACCATCTTCTCATTTGTTTTAGACTAATAAGTGTATGTTGGACAGCAGTACACCTGCAATTAGTTTAGTTTATTTATGGGAAGACAAATCTAACTTTGAGGTAACCAGTTATTATTTCCGACAACTTTACTTGAACTTGCTTTAATTAATCATCATCATTTTAAGTTGTGATGTAAGAATTTCCTTTTTTGATTGTTTCCTTGTGTAGTGAATGTGGTAGTTATATTCATTAAGGGAGAGTGTTGATCACATTTAAATGATAAAATTTAGGCAAATGCCCTAAAGAGAGAAATGCAAAGCTTCAAAACCTTCTGCACTGACAAGAAATTTCAAATTGAATGATTTTTAGTATTTGTTACTGACCATTTTACCACTTTTCTGGTTGGAAAACTTATCAGTTAATAAAGTGCAATCTGTGTGTCTATCACATTCTGCTTTCAGTATTGCAGGGTATTCCTGATTTGAGTTTTGAGATGGGGTTATTTCTTGGCTTTGTGTGATGTGGTAGTTATGTAAAATAAAAGCATATGGCTGATAACATTAGTGGGAGACAACTGAGTAATAAATGCCTCTGTAATATAAACAAAAATATACATTGATAGGAAACTCAGATGAATTGATATACGTTTCCTCTTTCGTATACTTTTAGCTGTTTTGGGGTTATAGATTATCTGTGAATGAAGTTAATTGAATGGGCCCTGGTGATGGGGGAATGAAAGGGCTGATTGGCTAGAAAGGGATGGATGAGAAACACTGCTTTTATTTGATTCTAATAAAACCTTGTTGCAAGAAAACACCTTAGCCACTAAAAAAAGCAGCCAGAATGGAAATATTCATTTTGTTATTGCTGGATAACTGTAAACCTCAACAAAGAGCCAGGCAAGCCGCAAGTCTACGCATTGTTAAATTGTTTTCGAAGGTGGTAGTAATTGTAGTAAGTAAGAACATGAGAATTACTGTCATACAACATTATATATAGATGAATTAATTTGTGCCCAGACATAAGAAAAAAATCAAGAATGTAGAATGAGATGAGGTGTGTCACAGTACAGAAAGATGGGAAGACTGATGGAGGGTCTGGTAGAAGCTTGGAGGTATTGGCAGAAAGATCTCATTTTGGCAAACTAAAAAAGAAAGTATCTGTGACAGGTTCATGATAAACATTTTCAGCAAACAGCCTTTTCAGGGGTTACATTGAGGCATGACATCAGAAACAGCAGTGCAGGCAGTAAATCAGATGGGAGAAATAATTAATGAGCTGATGGAACAAATGGGTAATAGTTCTCGTTGAGTAAGGTTTTTACAGAAATGCAATATGGGAAAAAACAGGGCAGTGGATTAAACACAGCCAGAAGGCAGTGTTTGAAACATTCACTTCAGAATGTATACCAAAATAAAATAGATGGTTTAGATGTACAGAGGACAAGAACACCTTTGGAGGTAATTGCACATCAAGGAATGTTGTAAATGCAAACAGATCAATGATTTTGCATTAGGTTGCTGCATTTATCTTGAGAGTAAAGTGACAGTTAATGAAAAGTGTACAGAGTGACAACTTTGAAAACAAAATTTGTGTTAAAGCTTGACAGCTTGATTGAGGTATGGTGGTAACATCCATATAGGGTCTTTAGGGATAAATATTTTCTGATTGGAAGAAAAGACTTAGAGTATCCCAGTTTATATGACTTTTGAAAGATGACAGCCAGCCCGCGTTATGGTCAGGCTTATAGAGAAGTGGATACCATAGTGTAGATTCCTAAGTAGATTCTGCATTAATCATTCTTAGCATTGTAAGGCCACAGATCCACATCACTCAGGGCAACTCCTGATCGACTGAACATTTGAGATGACTTTTTCTAGTCCTGTTAGCCTGATTTAAACTTGCCCCCAAAGTATGTGTTTCTTGCTTCTTTTATTTTACAACATCTGCAAAGGGGCTCATCTATCTACATCCTAGGACTAAAATCACCATAAACCTGCAAGGTGAGAAGGAATGGTGTACTAAAGTAACTATATTTCAGGAAGGTGAGATTTCCAAATGCCACTGGATCTGTACAGACAATGCAACCTTTATAAGAGCAGGAGACCACCAGAAATGATATATAGACGACCTTTGCTCTATATGTTTGTACATTCAGGCATTGATTTCTGAACCACAGATGTTCTACGGAATGTTAATGTATAGAATCTCTACTGATGTAGCCAGTCACCAGAGAACATTTAGTAGAAAGAGTAGGCAAAAATCACTATTCTACAGAGATCTGTGTAGCATGCACTCTGTGCAGTTAGAATGTTAGTCTACAAAGAATAGCTTGTAAATAGTGTGTTGCTTAGTTAGAGATGATGAGTTACTGGTACTGTTTAATATTAAATAAGAAATAAACAAGAACTTGGTAAGAAATAAGATTTATGAACCAAATACTATGAATAGTTACTGCTTTCCTTAGGTTTACAACTGAATAAAATGGTTCTTTATGTTAATGCTGCTAAAAATCATTGTATCACTCAACTCGTAAGTAAGTTTATGGCATCTAAGTCCAGGAAAGTCAGACATATTTATCAGTTACTAGTGCTGTGTAATAAGAAATAGATAAGAACTTTGTATGAGATATGTTTCCTGAATCAAATACTATGAAGAGTTACTGCTTTCCTTAGGTTTACAACTGAATAAAATGGTTGTGTTTATTGATGCTGCTAAAAATTATTCTTTGTCACTCAACTTATGAGCAAGGGCATGGCATCTAGATCAAAGAAAGTCATCATGTCATTGTACTCGGGCCTCATCAGACAGATCACTGAGTGTAACATCCCTTTCAGTATTTACCGGACCTGGCACATGCAATAACTGAAATGTCCATAGTGGTTCCTCAAAAAAGAATACATAGCATAAACACAATGTACTATGCATATCGCATCAAAGACCTGTCTCTGTATACTGTCTCCTATAGACTACTGAGAGGTGATGTATGTATTGCATACAGTACATCCTTGTATCGTGCTCTGATTGGCCTTTTGCATATTTGAAAAATGAACAGCACCAGAACTACGAAATACTTAAACACTTACACACCTGTCCCTCCAGCATGTTATATTTATCTCAGAGAATCCTCATTCTCGTAAGTAGGCTTCATATCCATGTGAAGCAGAGCCATTTCCTAAACCTATTCAAGTGCAAGATGGACATGTGGTTGGGAAATCGGAATTTCATCTCTGGTCTGACACATATGTCTCTGATGGATAGAGACGGACATTAAATCATGTCCTAACTAACATACACCCTTTAAAATAACCTCTAAGGAACAATAACTCATTGGAAACATTTGGATTGCATGGCTAGGCTTATAAACGTCCCATTGGTCATTAGCCCACTATACACCTATGAATCTATGAACATGCTGTTTAATTTAGAAGAAAGATGACCTCAGGATTGTTTATCAGAAAAGGGATTCGACAGTTGTAAGGAGGGGAGAGACTGTTCTACTATTACCACTGTGTGTGTGTGTGTGTGTGTGTGTGTGTGTGTGTGTGTGTGTGTGTATATAGACAGTATGCTACATGTACAAAAGATAAGCTGCTTCTGCTGTGATCTATTAAATTGTTATTCAAGCAAGAAAAGTCACCTCCTTCTTTATTCCACACATTTGGTAAAACGTACTATGTAGAGAAGTCTTTTATAGAACGTACTATGTAGAGAAGTCTTTTATAGAACGTACTATGTACAGAAGACTTTTATAGAACGTACTATGTACAGAAGTATTTTATAGACTCTCTCAATGAGGTGAGGAAAAGGAGAAGTGCAGTAATGGAATAAATGCTTGAGATGACAGAAAAGTGAGGTGCTACTTACAGGGGTGCATGATAGGAGCAAAGTGTTACCTAATGCCATGAAAGGAGCAGGCCTCAAATACTTTATGAGTAGTACGACTCACATACTTTTTGAGGAGTAGTCCTCAACACTTTGCAGAGAGTAGGCCCACACTCTTTGCAACGAGTAGGCCTCATATACCTTGAACCCACAAAGGAGTGAAAATACGTGTTTATTAGTTTTAGTTACCAAACACTCAAGTTATCCTTAACTTAGTCAACAAAACCTTTTAGGAAAAAAGTGAATCAAATTACAAGAAGAGATATTCAAACAGTCTTTCAACAGCAGCACCTACATTTTTTTCCCTTCGACTTCCTCTTTGAATTCTCCAACCAACCTACCCTTTCAGACACTAATACTGACCCCCTCAACCCGCCGTTCTACATTCCTCAGTTTTAATTTGAATAAGTAAAAAAAAGAGACTTAGAACCTCTTCTGTGTCTAATAATAAGTGACAGCCCACCATCCACAGATGGCCTCTATGTCTGGTTTATATACCACTGTAGGGTCTTCTTCACATCCCCCTTCAGTTTCTGCCTAACACAAAATGTATGCCAACTACATGAAAAATAGCCATTGTCAGACCAATCCCTAAGCAATCAAATCCTACCAGATATTCACAATGCATTATATATCCTTCCCACTCGTATCTGTATACAAGTCACCCAAAACATCATTACCTACAGACTCCTTTCTCATAAACAGCATAGGACCAGGTTTGATCAACATGCACTTGTAGCCCTACGGACCCTAGCAGATGGCATTGTGTAGCTATGGGCTCTATCCGGCTCATTGGAGCCATTTTTAATGACCTCACAAAAGCATTTGTGCCTTGGTAACTACATCATCATCTTCCATTACCTACTACAAAGAGATACAAGTCTTGCTATGTCTTACTTTCTTAATTTGGCTTCAGATCTACTTCACTGATTGCCTTCTTCAAAATTCATACTTTGATTTTCCAATCATTCAGCCTTCAGAAAGCAGTACCATAAGATTCAATACTGTTACCCATCTTTTTAAATAATCTTCCTCTTCATTTACCTCATCTCCCCCTCTTACACTGTGTAGATAATGTGGTACTAATTCACACAAACAATGCAGTACCCAACCTCCAGAAGCACCTGCATGCAGATTACAGCCCTAATCCATGGGATCTCAAATAAAAGCCTCCTTCTCATCTACAACAAAACCAAAACTATGATTTTTGACACCAAACAGCAGCTTAAAAAGAGTAAAAGTTTTTGCATTTCTATGATCACAACAATACTCCAACAGAAAAATGTTACCTCTTTTAAATATTTTGGCTTTTGGCTTGACTCCTTCCTCAACTCTTCCAGCCACCTCAATGACACAAGGAAAAAGGTTAACAGTCTCCTATTTTGAGCCAATAAAATGTCCCCTTTTCTTATTAAAACCTCAAGAACAAAGGCATCTTACTCTCCCAACTTGAATAGCAAAAATGTTAATTGTCTCCTATTTTGGGCCAATAAAATATCCCCTTTTCTTATTAAAACCTCAAGAACAACTATAACCAAAGGCATGTTACTCTCCCAACTTGAATACGGCCTGTCCTCAGCATCAAAAGCAAACTCCATACATATTCAAACAATAACCATTAACATTTGTAAATTTGTTACCTGGCCCTAAAAATGTAAACACCACTGCAAAACACTGAGAAAGGAAAATGGTTCTCTCATCAACCAATGATTGGCCTTCTTGTTGGATCTCAACTATTCAAACTCCTGGTCAACCAGACCCTCTCTGTCCTAGCAGCTAAACTAATTAAACAATCGTCTTCTTGCAGCCTCAGAAACCACAGCTATTCTGCTCCCACACTGCATTCCCCCAAAACATTGCAAGTAGCATTGTTTCTATACTACGCCCAATACTCTTAAGAAAGTATTCCCCTGAAATAAAAGACACTTCGACGTACCTTAAATTTAGGATTCAACTAGGCCCACCTCCTCTAATCAGTCATATTTCATTGTCTCTTTTCCAACCATATCACCTAACCTGAACTACATTATTCTCTCTTTCTCCTGCTAGTAACAGTTTTAATTGTCCCTCATACAGTATGCTGTGTTGCACCAATCAGTGTTCTCACTTACATAATTGTTTGCATTAACTTCTGCTTTCAGCTACTCACAAAGTTTAATATCTTTCACTGTTCTCAACTCTCCAGTCATTCCCACTTAGACTTCACACATTTGTAATTATCACACAGACACCACATTTTCTAAATTAAATTTAGCTTCATTTGTTATTAATGTGTATTGTAACTCTGTATAATCTTTAAAGTTTTCTTAGCTGAAAATATTTACAGGTGTGTATTTTGTTTATACTCACTGAATATACTTCTGACTTTCTTTCCATTCATGGGCTGACACTGAAGTTGGTTACTTGTGATCAGTGCTGTACCCCAGTAAACAAATTTTAAATAAAAAAAAGAATAAAATAGCTATACTGACCTTTGAGTATGATACGAGTATAAAATATGACGTGGCACATAAGTGAACGTAGATATTACATTAGGCATTTCTCCAAGCATGAGCTTAAAATTGAAATGTATAAAGGTGTGATTGATGTTTAAGCTTAGGAGACAGAGATAAGAGAACAAGGATTCCGTCTGAAAATTCAGTGACTTTGATGCACTTCAGTCTTGCAGCAAAGTGGAGGAAGGAAGAAAGAATACACTATCAAGAATGGGCAATATCTAAAATCGTCGCAATGAATGACATGAGAGATGATTTGAATTTAAGAAAAGCTATATGTGTGGGTAGAATGAATCCATAGCAGAAGAGTCTATATGTTAATGAGATGGCTTTGGGTAATACTATCTGATGGTGATTATCAATGTTTTCATCTAAGAACATCATCACTGAACCATACATATTAACTATAGATGACTCTTAATATGCAGTCATTAAAATGACAGATGAGTTAAACCAGTCTTTTATTTGTGACAGATGAGTTAAACCAGTCTTTTTATCTGGTCCTCCGAAATAAGAATGGAATGAGGTTCTAAGGCCAACTGCAGCTGGGAAGAAGTGAAACCAAACCATGTGTTTCACAATTAACATGTCTGCTAAGCAATTGTCATATCAAAGTGAGTAATCTGGACTTTATATAGTGGCTGCGTACCTCAGAGACAGTCTAAAGAAAATGCTGTGAGAAGCTAAAAGCCACAGAAAAAAGCAATGTCCTAAGAAGCTATGGATTTAAACTATTAGCAGTCTATGCGCATCCTTGGAGTTATGAGTATTTCCTGAAAACTGAGTTGAACAGTTTAAGACAAACAAATATAAATATCTTGCTAACAGCATTATTGTTCAGCATATAATACAGCTTTCCATATTTTACAAATTGTATGAAGTGAACAAAAAGCATCAGAAGCACTTTTTTTCAGCTAAGCTTGAACATTAATATGATCACAAGCAATTCATTTCTGAATGCTTATTTGAGATATTTACAGAAATAAGAAAAATGTCTTTCGCATAATTAATATTGTAAACGATGTGAGCAGCACTCATTATTGCTCAGAGTGCCACTTATGGTGCAGATATAAATGAGAATTTTCTTTAACATCATCTAAAATTTCAGGTTAATCCATTCAGTAGTTTTTAACTTACTTTGTTATGGCATTAGTAACACAAATACGGAAATACTACATATTTTACAATGAAAACAACAGGTTGCAATATTTTCAGCGTAGTGCATTCAACACTAGCAATGAATGTAGTTTCTGCCTGTTGCCATGACTTTTCATTCTGTGCCCTTCAGTAATGTCTGACTCACTTAAATATGAAAAGATAAACGAAAATTGAACAGTTTCATAATAATGGAAAACAATGGTTAAGATAACCATTTCAAAGACTCTTATTTCTCATATTGTGTATTTTGATATGTTGTCGGTCACTAACTATGAAGTCAGTTGTTAAACTCTAAAATATACTGTGATGCCATATGGAGCTGCGGGTGTGAAACAAAAATATAGCAAATAGGTATAATCATTTCTAAAGAGATGAACTAATATTGAAATAATTGGACACTCTAAATTGGCCCTAGGCATGAGTGCATGCGTATGTGCGCCTTCTGTGGAAGGTTGGGCACCTGGCAACTCAACACCGTAAAACTCCACTGCCAATCGAGCTTCAGGTGATCCGCTGTGGCGACCCCTAACCGGGAAAAGCTGAAAGAAGATGATGATCAAGGACCACAACAGACTAATGTTTGTGGAAAACCAGTAAAACAAATCAGCAGAAAAGTAACTGTGGTTCTCAAACTAGGCTGCAGTGCAGCAGAAAATGAAAGGTAGGATATTTAGGAAACATAAAGAAATACAAGGGAAACAGGAGACTGAGACAGCATCTTTGAACTGACATGTTCATTTATAATGGCTTCTTGGCACTATACAGTGAGGTCTTGGAAAAAAATTTTACCATGTATACCAGTATGGATCAATATATATTCCATCAAAATGTACAGTATATGCCTGGTGCATATGCTCATTATTCTAAATGTCCCCTAGTAATGAATAGGTTTGTGTGTGTGTGGGGCGGAACAGGGGCGATAGTTACTAGACAATTTAAAACAGAGAGCTTTGGTACTGTTTTAAGGCTGGGGAATTAGGTTATGAGGGGCTAATGAGCTCCATTCTGTAATCCCATTTTGGATTTCCTTTACTCTGTTTGCTTATTGCATGATTCTGAGCAAGTCACTTAAATATTACTGTTGGGTGGTCCTATAAAACAGGGACTTGTGCATAATGGGTTTACTAGGTTAAAAGTAAGCAAAAAAAATAAAAGCATATGAAACAATACTTTTCAAGAAAGCAGAAGAAAACAATGATACAGGATGATTGAAAATACTCAGGAACTTTAATAAATCAGTAAGGACTGCAAGTACAAACTTTAAGGATGTGCTAACTTTTCCTTCTTTCTTAAACAAGAAAAATCTTTATTGAATAATCACTTGTGACATAGGCAATCATACATTTATGTATACATGCAAGCAGACCATATTGACATTTTCAATTGCAAACATTACAAATCACATACAACTACACTGATTGTCAATTGAACATTACCTAGCTCATTCAATTCCTCCCTTTCCTTAAACCTCATTCCTCCTCCAATACACAATTTTGCATGTCTTGTTCCCACAATTCCCATTTTTTTCTATGTAATTTGCTCCTACCCTTTTCTAAAGGTCCTACTTCCAGTTCTTCTACTGGATTCACTATATCTAGTATGGGTGGTTTAGACTTTTGATTTCAATCTGCTAGTAATTACTTTTTTGGCAGCCACCAGAATTCAGTTAATCAGTGCCTTACTATGTCAAGACAATTTTAATTATATATTTTATCAACCCCCAAAAATAAAAATTCCTTAGTTATACCAACTTCCTCACCCAATATTTCTTATGTTCCACTAATGACATTGATGTGCAGAGAGTATGCTGTACTCATGAGTATAATCCTGTGGGTGCATGATATACCACAAGTTCTCATCTTAACTGCTGCATGCTAATGCAGCATTTGTTGAAGATGAGGAGTATTCAGCTTAATGATAAAAATGAAATATTAGCAACAAATCAAAATTAGTAATGTGACTGATATCTTAGAGTAAGTGTGATTGTAAACAAGTCTAAAATCCTACATATCTCATAAAAGCAAACAAAGATTTGTGAGAACATGGGCATTACAAGGAAATAACAGGCAACTCATGGTTGGCATTGGGCCTCTTCGTCCTTGAAAGGTCAATTATTACACTGTAGGGCATTAAGGTGCTTAGAGAATGATTTGTGCATCAAATCTATTTGTATTTGTTTCATTATTTTTGTGTACATATTTTTAATATTTTTTATGTAAAATAGTTGCTCCACAATATGTAAGAAATCTAACGTAGGATGCACAACTTTTTTTGAGGAAATATTCTTTATGAAAAATATAAGTTATCAAATATTTTACAGGTAGTTTGTTTCCCTATCGAAGAAATACATGATTATTAGGAGAAACAATAGCAAGAATGGATGAAAAATCACAACCAGTCCTACTGCAGGCATTTACAGTCATAATGTAATCTGTTGGTTAAACCCAATTTGTGTTGCAAAAATCTCAACGAAATAAATGGAGTACATTTGTTGTTCTGTCTAGTGAGTGTAGGACACCAAGTGAAAACTGCAATTTACTTAGGAACACCTTCACACCTAGAGATGAAGAAATGGTATTCAGAAAATGAAAGATGAATATTTACACGCTGTTACAAATAGGAACAAGAAAATTCAAGTTGTTCTTCTTTCGGCTTTTAGGGTCAGGGGTCACCACAGTGGAGCTCCGGTCCAGTAATGATTGGCAGTAGATTTTTACGGTGCCGAGGTGCCAGCTGGACACCTAACCTTCAACAAAGGCACGCCCATTCACGCATGTCTTTCGAACGCCACTCGACCGCAGGAAGGATATGCATACTCCACTCAGAAGGTGCTCCAGCTGAGAATCGAGCAGGAGAACCTCTTGCTGAGCTAAGCAATACAAACTAAACATGACTCGCAATTTCTCGAGCATTGTGTTGTTCAGATCAGTGCTGGTTGTGATCACTTCAGAAGAAGTCAAGTTTATAGATATGCATTACTTTACAGAGCACAACTAACATGGACACATGTAAGTGATGTTTAAGAGGGATACAGAAAAAAACTTGTTGCAAGTATACAAAAGTACTGTGATTAATTAATTTCATGAACAAAAAATTTAGCGGAGCAACAAGCCACATTATGTGCAAGCAGTCAGTGCTTCTGTGACCACCATATGTAGGAGCGGGTCTACTTCATAACATTGAGACTATAACATCGAAAATTCAAAACACTGAAAACTCAAAACATTGAAAACTCAGAACATTGAAAGTGTGCTTCATAACATTGAAAACTACATTGCACAAGTAAACAAGATCCCCTCCATCTACAACACCACCTAACTAACAGACACACTTGCTGCTACATTTCTGCAGGGGGCAAGCCCCCCTACACCCCAATGTGGGGGTCTCTGCCCCTCATACCACCTGTAAATTAAATATACTGACTCCAGGATGGCACTACAGTGGAAAAAAGTTAAGTTCCGAACCATAGTAGAAGGCGTGTTTTTAGTTAGGTATTGTTATAGGTGGAGGGGATGTTATTTACATGTGCATTGTAGTTTTCAATGTTATGAAGCACGCTTTCAATATTCTGAGTTTTCAATGTTTTGGGATTTAGATGTTTTGGTCTCAGTGTTATGAAATTCAACGTTGTGAAATTTCATTGTTATGAAGTAGACCTGTAGGAGCAGTAGGAGAAGAGAGAAAGGGTACCTCCAAAATGTAATTGTTATTGAAACAATTCCACACAATGGTTTTATCACTTTTTTAGCCAAATGACTGTTTTGAAGATTTGTGCTGTGAACTGGGAATGGGATGACTTTTTTGTTTGTGTGTGAGGAAACTGATTTTGTACCATAAATATGTATCTTGATTTTTAGTGGGCTGTTCCATTATCCTAATGCCCCTCCGAAACATTAGATGTCTAGTGTAGTTTAATTTTTGAAGCCTGTTTTCTAAAGAGATATTGACATTGTAAATCAATGTGGTTTCATAAACTGGGGTACATACACTGCCACTAACCTGCAGGCTCAACGATTCCTGTATTTTGTCAATACAAATGCCCTGGAACAGCAAATCTGCACACCTACTATGGGTGCAAATATTCTGGGTCTAGTACTTACAAACGAGGGAATGTTGCCCCCCCCGGGTAATATCTTCACTTGTCAGTTCAGATCACAAAGTAGTAACCCTTCAAATAAATGTAAAGGCTCAACTCCCAGTAATCCCCAGAACCTTTACAAACTTTTCCAAGGCTAACTACCTCCATTTAAGTGAAGGCATAGTGAAATTCCAAGCCCCCCCAAACTCAGAGAACACAGTGGCCTATGCAGAAGTGTTTATGGAAACACTGTACAAGCATGTAAATAACTGCGTAGAAACAGCAACACCAAACCAAAATAACCTTTGCACAAATTCCAAAAACAAGCTCACTTGATAGACACCCAGTATAAAAAGTTTGTACTACAAAAGAAAGAAAATCCTGTCAAAATATAGGAAGGGCTATGTTCAAAAGACAAAAACTCCCTCATCAGTCTCAGCAAGCAACTCATGGGATTAGTCAAGTCCACCAAAGCCAACTGTGAAGCAAAAACATCCCAGGCTAAGGACAACCATAAGACATTTTTCAGTTATGTACACAACCTTAGAAGGAACACCCAACAGTGTGTGAACTAATAGTAAATGGAACTTCCTGTACTGAACTGGTGGATACAACAACTTTGCTGACCAATAAAGTTAGTTCTAATTTCACCCCCTTATAGCCCTCAGTTCCCCCAGGAAATACCCTCTAACATTTCTCCACCAACTATCACTAAAGAACAGGTCCTCACTGCACTCCGCAGAGCTAAAAATACTGCATCAATGGGTCCTGACAGTATCCCTGGATGCCTCCTAAATAGTTTGAAAGATGACTGCTCAGGCCATTTAGAATCTCTATTCAACCACAGCATCCAGGCAGGCTTCATCCCAAGGGAACGGAAATAACTGTTATCCCTGTACACAAACACAGGTTGTCAACAGACCCAGGGAACTACATACCTATAAGTTTGACTAATCTTATATGCAAGGCCATGGAAAGAATTATTGTAGACCTGATAAACAAACACACAGGAAATCTTCAAACACTGGTCCCATCCCAGATAGGTTTCATCAATGGCAGGTCATGCCTACTAAACTTTCTGGACTTATTCCAGAAGGACACTAGAGCCATGGATAAGGGCAAAAATAGTACATATCGCCTGTCGTGACCTGGCAAAGGTATTTGACAAAATACCTCACTCAAGTATTATAGACAAGCTCACAAATTTAGGCGTAAATTCCTATGTCACCTGATGGATAGCCAAATAGCTCACAGGACACACAATGTTAGGGTGGGGAATCCACCACTACCAAGAGGCCTGTTACTAGTGGTGTCCCACAGGGCTGGGTACTGGGACTTCTAGTGTTTGGAATATTCTTCTCTGAATTCAAGGAAAATGTAGAGGGCCTCTGGCTGACCAAATCTGTAGATGACTGCAAACTAGATGTAATCACTGAATCCCTCAAAGATGTAGATATCCTCCAGGAAGGTCTGACATCAAAAAATAACTAGTGCCAGAACCGTGGCCTAAACCTTAATGCAAAAAATGCATAATATTACCCTTTGGGAAGATGACCACCTCTGCAAATTACAACATTGATACTACTCCCCTAAGAGTAGACCCAGTGGTTAGGGACCTGGGAGCTCAGGTTGACAGTAACCTGCAGTTTGATAACCATGTGTCCATGGTAGTGAGAAAATCCTTCTATGTGGCATAACTTATAAGTGAGGACATGGCATCCAGATAAAAGGAGATAAATTTTATATTTAATCATTAATGGTTACGTTAATTGAATATCCAATGACGGAACACTAGACATCGAACATTCAGTTCAGTGAATGTGTGAGACAGGGAAAGTAACCAGTTGGCCAACATTCACCTGTCACACACACCACACTATTTCAAACTCACCCAGTGGTTCGCTGAACTGAACATTTTTATTTATTTATTTTATTTTAATTTTATTTTTTTTTATTTTATTTTACATTTGTTAACCGGGAGAGTCCGACTGGACGCAGGTCCATTTTCAGCGGAGGCCCGGGGAGAAAAGCTCCAAGTTAGTTAATTTACAAGTTGGTTAAATACTTTGGTACAGATGTAATAAGCATCAACAGAGGTTAATGTCAAAGTTACAAGTTGTCAGTGTGATTCTATGCAGCAAATAGTCCTACACAGGTCAATATCACATAATACATAGGTTACATAAAAATGATCGCTAGATTATTAGTCTACACAAAAAGTCATAAGTAGGCAGTCATACAAAAAGTAAGGGAGAGCGTCAAAAGAGCAGCTGTTTGCTAAGGAAAAAGGTCTAGTGTTGGTTGTTTAATTGTTAGGATACAATTTGAGAGATAGTCTTAGATTAGGAGGTTACTGTTTGTTAGGGTTCAGTTTTGTAAGGAAGAATTCTTCATTCATATGGACAGTAGAGGTTGATTCTACAAGGAACTTTACAGTGCTTTGTCGGGATCAGTATATATTGGTGGAGATCTTAATGATTTGTCATGGTCTGGATTAACCTGGGGAGTAGCATGAGCATAGCCAATTATTAGAGTAGTGTTTTTTAGAAGGTGCTTAAATTGTTTTGGAGAGGTCATGACGGTTATGTGGTTTGGAAGTGTATTCCAGGCCTGGGCTATTGTGCAGGCAAATAGGGATTTACCTGCTTCATTTTTGTGTCTGATTACTTTTATTAGATTTTGGTTGCTAGATCTTAGTCCTCTAGAGGTTCTGTAAGGCTCTATAATGTTCTGAAGGGCTGGAATTTTATCTGGTAGATGGTAGAGCTTTTGTGCTGTTGAGATTTGATTCAGTAGTAATACATGGGGTAGCTCTAGCCAATTGAGCTGTTTTAGGAATATACAATGATGGGACCTATGTGTGGCTTCAGTGGCAAATTTGGCAATCTTGTTGTAACAAGATTCCATTTTGTTTAGGTCTTTTTGACTCAGGTTGGTTAGTATGGGGGAGGCATATAGTAGGATGGATAGCAGGTGGGTTCCAGCAGTAGTAGTTTTAGTATGTGTGGTCATGAATTGTTTGTTTCTACTAGTATGCCTAGTTTCTTGTTCACTTTTTTGATGGTTTGTGCTATATGGGTATCAAATTTTAGTTGGTAATAGATTTCTACACCTAGTAGTTTTGTGTGAGGAGTTAGTGTGATTTGAATATTACTTTTGGAGTTTATAGTTAATGTTTCTTTTGAGGGATGAGATCTTCCAGGATTGAACAGAATCAGTTTAGTTTTGTTGGGATTGAGAATAAGTTTAATGTTGGAAAACCATGTTTCAGCTAGAGTGAAGTTTGATTGGGTAAGGGTTTGTAGTTCTTTTATGTTTGGGGCGGCACATATAATGGTGGTATCGTCTCCGTATTGCACTACTGAGGCAGTGGGCAGGGCTGAAGAGATCTCAGTGAAAAGAAAGAATAGTAGAGGGCCTAGGATAGATCCTTGAGTGACTCCTATGGAAACTGGCAGTAGACTGAACAGTTTGTCTTGCCATAGTACTGCTTGATGTTGGTCTGATAAGTAACTGTGAAACCAACTTATTGCGGTGGAGTAAAGGTTAAGGTTAGACAAGGTTTTGAGAAGCATATTATGGTTCACCATGTCAAAGGCCTTTGATAGGTCTAAGAAGATGGAAGATACAAATAAGCCTTTGTTCCTATGCTGGTTAACTGTGTTGGTATAGGAAAGGAGAGCAGTAGTGGTACTGTGGGAGGGTCTAAAGCTATGTTGGGTTTTGGATAGTAGATTGTTGTTTTGGAGGTAATATATTAGCTGGGGATGGACAACTCTTTCCAGTATTTTGGATAGAGGGGATAGGATAGCAATTGGGCAGTAATTGGTCAGTTCTAGGGAAGAACCGCCTTTATGAAGTGGAATGATATGCAAAGTTTTCCATAAGGTGGGTACTTTATGTTCAGATAGAGATCTGTTTATGAGGATAGATACAGGATAGGATATGGCCTCTGCAGATATCGGAAGGAAATCTGCAGGTAATTTGTCAGCGGCCAGGGTAGTTGGTTTAAGTCGCTGAAGGAGTTTTGAGATTGTCTTGGTTGGGACTGGTTGTAGGGAGAAGGTAGTAGTGGTCTGTGTTTCATTATTGTGGAGTGGGGTGAATAGTTGTGTTGGAGTGTTTGTGTTTGGTTGGGCATTTGCTAGTTTTAGTATAGTTTCTGTGAAAAAGTTGTTGAATTGTGTGGGGATATTGGTATCATTATTCAGGAGCACAGGGATAGGGGTGGAGGCTTTTCCTAGGTATAGTATTTTATTTATGCTAGACAAGATTTTTTTTGGATTATGTGCATATTTGTCTTGAGTGTCTATATAGTAGTTAGTTTTGTCGGCTTTAATCTGTCTTTTAGCTTTATTACAAAGTTCTAGGTAATTTTGACTTAGTTTAGGAGATTTATCTTTTTGAAACAGTATCCAGCTTTTATCCCTTTCTCTCATTGTGTTTTTAGTTTCCTTTGTGAGCCATGGGGCATGATTGTTTTTTTATCCTTACTGTTCTAGAGGGTGCATGGTAGTTTAAGATATCTAGAAAGGTGTTATTAAAATATTGGACAACATCGTCGAGGTGTAGTTGTTTAAGGGGGTCCAGTTGCAGCATTTTAGTGATCTACTAAAGTCAATGGCCTTGAAGTTCTTTTTGTTGCATATCATTCTAAGGATGGGCTGGTTGATGTGTTGGTCAGATCTATTCCTAATTAGATAAGTTGGCTGTTGATTGCTTAGACTGTCTGGGAGACACCCTGACTGTTGTACAAGGGAGGGATGGGATAACACAATCCAGTCTAAGATGGAGTGATGCTTAGTTGCTTTGTCAATTCTGGTGGGTTGGATATTATTTGGGTGAATCTGTGGAGGTTGATGTGGGTAGTAGGGTTGTGGTTAGAGCATTTGAGCCAGTCTATGTTAGTCACCTAGTACTATAGTTTCATGGGGAAAGGTGTTTGAGGTCCAATTAAGTAGGTTTTCTGTTGTATTGATGTTATTGCCTGGAGGGAGGTAGGCTCCTGCAATTACTATTTGTTTGTGAGAGTTTAGTTTGAGTTTTGCCAGGATCAGTTCTATATCCTTAATTTCCTGTGTATCACAGTCAAACTGTTCCAGGGAGAGATGGTTTTGAAATAAGATAGCTACCTCTCCACCTTTCTTCTCTACTCTATCCTTTCTTATTATATTATAGCCTGGGGCTATGATTTCATTATTGCTATGTTCAGGTTTAAGCCAGGTTTCTGTTAATACAACTATGTCTGGTTTATATAAGGCTAGTAGGGCATGAAGGTCCTGGATTTTGTTTAGTATACTTCTTATGTTTATGTTTAGGAAAAGGAGGGATGAGGCGGGTCTGTTGTAGATAGTTAACTGTGCTTGGGTTAGTGGTAATAGTATGAGTGGGTCCAGGGTTGGGGTGTATGTCACCACAGCAGGTCAGTGTGAATAGGAGGTGTAGATAGAGTTTAGTTAATTTGTGCAGCATTTTGTTTTTTTTTTTGTGGGAGGTGAGTGGGTTAGTTTTTGTTGTTAGTTTGTTATGACCATATGTAAGTGTCTTACAGGTATTAATATCGGTTGGTGTGATTGTAAAACATTTTAAGTGATTGTGGTAAGGTATGGTTGTAGTCTGCCATGGAGATGGATTGTTGAGTTGTAGTTGGCAGTGGTAGGAAGAGAGGATGGAGAGGAGGAGTAGGGTGAGAATAATGGTTGGGTAGAGTAGTAGTAGGTTTTTATGTGATTTGGGCATCTTTATCTTTATGCAGAGAGAGTTATGTATAGCTAGTACGTGGGTATTGGTGGAGGGTGGTGGAGTGAGTAAGTAAGGGTGTGGTGTAAGTGGATATGTAGTAGTTGATTGATTGGGGAGTGTATAGTTTGTTAGTGGGTGTAGTGTTTTCAGTTTCAATTAGGTTGATAGGTTAAGTGGGTGGTGAGGTAATTACTTGTGGGTGTGGTGCTTAGGTTGATGATTTGGTGAAAGTCGCTGGTTTGTGTTTGATCATCAGAGGTTCGATTAAACATAGACTAAGGAGATCATAGTCCACCTATACTCGGCCCTAATTAGACCAGTAATCTAGTACAATGCACCCTTCAGAATGCACCTGACTAAGGATTTGCAGCAGCTAGAGTAGTCACAGAGGTTTCTCACTAAAAGAATACAGGGTGTAAATAATATGCCCTATGTGGACCACATCAAAACCCTGTCCCTGTATTCCATCTCCCCCAGACTACTGAGGGGCGATCTATGCCTAACCTAGAAGTCATTCTCCAATCCAGCCCTGATGGATCTGCTACACATTCACAAAACAAATAACACTAGAATTACCCAATCTAACGATCTAAACCTTGTATATGACATAAACAAAAGATGTTGGAGGGACAGGTATCGGTCTCAGAGATTACCCCTTCTCTGCAACAAACTCCCCAGTCATGTGAAATAGACTTCTTCTCTAAGCCTTTTCAAATGCAGTTTGGACAAATGGATGGGAAATCACAAATTGACCCCTGGCATGTCACCTGTGGCCCTTATAGACAAGGGCAGTTTTTAGATGCACTAAGGCACAAGCATATACCAAAGCCACTCTAGCCTGTGGGCATTGATAATTAGGAAAATTGGAGAATGGATGGCTAGGCTTAAAAAGGCTCTAGGGCTGTTAACTGTAACCTCCTATGAGCCTAAATGAAGTCAGTCACGAAGTCTGTATTTTCATGTTTAAGTGCATGTTTCTTACAGAAATGAAACCCCAGATTTCCCTCTTTCATAATATTAGAGTCAACACACATGCACATAAATCCTTCCATAGCAGGTTCCAACATGAATTCAATGAAAAGAAAACAATCCCTGTCTTTTAGGATTATTTAGAAATAAAGAATAACTCAGTCACTGCAAGTTCAGAGACACTTTCCAACATAATAAATAATGCTCACAATTTTTAAAACTTTCATGCAGGTAGATACCTCTCAACATGCAGATTTTGAAAATAGGCACAAAGGCTCTTGAAAAGTAGGTTCATCAGGCCAAAAGCCTTGATACCTAATCGTTATAAAATTAGCATAAAATTGAATACTAAATAACATACCTTTTCCTACTTCAAGTAAGACTGTGGGATACTGCTCAGAAAAAAACATTAAAAAAAAATTATGGTGACAAAAGGAAATGAAGGTATAAGCATTATCAATGACGTACAGTAAAGTTTGTAACCTTTATGAAAATTATTACAAAATTGTACCTCATAAGCTCATTTATTTTTGCCTCTGAAAAAGAGAGATGCAACATATGGGTCCTCTTTCTTTAAATTAATGGTACCATCAGGATTTTGGCTATGTGGTCTGAATTCTTGGGCAAATCAAGCCTGAAAATAGGTTTGCACCTCCAAAATAGGTACAGCTGGCCAGTATAGGTAGGTAGCACTTACTAATAGCTTTCCAACACCATAGCTTTCTTTTTTTAGCTGCTACTTATGCTACAAAAATCTAGGCACTTCTTCCATCCTTAAGATTATCCTCCAAATTGACTTTCTCCAGACATTCATTATAAACTCAGGCTTCCACCCTAGAACCCTTCTTAAGACCTTTCATGCCATCATTCTGTCCCACTAGCAGTCTTCCTCCTCATATACTCAGTAGAACATGTTCGTTACCCTGTGTCTGCCTTCACTAACATGCAGTCTGAGAAATGTAGTCCCTGTTTTAGACTATGCAGCTGCTAGAATGTCAGCTTCCCATCTCAATTCAACTGACATGCAACATGATCTCCCACAGCCCCATAGTTTTAGCTCCATTGCAGGTCTTGTAGACCCTGGACAGCCTGTACACATTCATATGGTGGCAGCTTGAGCAGTGCAAGATCTTTCGCCAAAAGAGCTGTGAAGATTTAGTCCATATGGCTTCTTTGGATCTGCCTTCTTTTTATTTATAGCTATTGAGTGTTACGTGGTCATTAACTGCAAAGAAATCTATAAAATGAGCTCCAGCAACTCTTAAATATTACTTATGAATATCTCCTTTCAACATTACTCTGTTTTCAACAAATAATTTGGGTGTTTATCCCTCTTAGTCATTTGTGCCAGTACAGCTCCTATGCCCACCTCAAAAGTGACTCTATATACCATGAACTGCTTGGAGGTGTCTGGGCCAGCTATATGACTCCAGAGCATAACATTTATTTCACATTCTGGAATACATGGGCTATCTCTTCTGTCCAACTGCCTTTTTGTGGGAGTCCTACCCTTGGTCAGGTCACTCAGGGGATATAAGGTAGTGGAAACATTCAGGATTACTTGAAGGCAAATTCTAAAAAAGCCTGATTTGCCCTTTGGTAATGGGTGGGGGCCAATTATGTATGGTGTCTATCTCCTTAGCTTGTGGCTTTTCTATTTTTCTTCCAAGCACCTAAACTCAGTGTTGTGTTTCGGTTATGCTCATTTACATTTCGCTGGGTTTACTTTTAATCAATCTTGCTATAATGAGTTTAGGCTGACTTAGATCTTAGGGTGGTAATTTTTACAGTCTTCAGGGAAAATAACTATATACTCAAGATAAACTGCTTGCATACCTAAACAAATAAATAAAAAATTGAAAAACAAACAAAACAAATCTTGCAGCCAGAAAAAATGCCGTACTTTTGAAACTAAAACTTTCTCCGGCTGCAAGATTTGTATTTTTTCTGCTTGCATACCTGGTGTGGGATTTAAAATATGGTCCATAAACCTTTGAGATGTTGCTGGTGCCCCATGAAGAACAAATTACATGGCCCTAATGGTAAAAAGGCCATCAGGTATGCATAATGCTGTTTTTTTTCTCCTAGGTCTCTAAATTTAATGGGGTTTGACAGCATTTTGGTCAAGTTCAAAATGGAAGGAATCCTGACTTTGCCAAATTTTTCAACTAGTTTGCTCACTCTGGGCATAGGAAATACATCAAATTTGGAGATACCTTTTAGGGCTCTAAAGTCAGTACAAAACCTTACAGTTTCATGAAGTCTGGGAAGTAGAAGACTCCATTCAGCCTGAGAATTCCCTGTGATCTGAAGCTTAAGTAGAACACCGTGCTTTAGGAGTTTATCTGATATGCTTTTAGATTTACTTTTTCACCAGGGATGGATTCAGTGTGGTGCCAGAATAAATTAGTTATACCAGGCAGTTCTGTAACTGTGTCCCTCTCTGATTATAAATTCTTTAACTTTAACTCTTTAGTCTTTAGGCTACTGACAAAAGTCCCACATGTTTGGGCTTCAAGATGTGCTTTAGGCTTTTTAACCATTCCCGCACACATACTCTCTGCAGAAACTTCAGCCACTCTTCCAAGCTTCTTAACCTTGTATGTGTTAAAATTGTTCTTTTTTCCAGTTTGTTTAATTATGTAATTATCTTTACCTGCTTTGTCTATAATTTGAAAAGGGCCTTGGCAGCTGGCAATGAATTTGCTCTCATCAGTGTGTACCAACACAAGAGCTTTGTCCGCTGCTTTAAACTCTCTTAACATATGCATTTCTATTGTATGCTGTCTTTTGTGTCTACTGTGCTCTCCCCATATGTTCCCTGACAATAGGTGGTATAGTTATTTGCAGTGCCCCTGCAATCCTCAAATTGGTAATGCTGAAGATTAAAAAAAGTTCTCCCCTGAAACTGTAGCAAATTGTAACTGCTGAGTACTACTTAAACAGTACCAGAAATACAAGATCTGGGGACCTGAATTTTGTCTGTGATCTAAACAGAACATGCTGGAGAGAATATATGACACAGAGACTGCTCCTCCTGTGGAACAGGCTTCCCATCCATATGAAGCTGAGTTCATCTACTACCCAGTTTAAGCACAAACTAGACCAGTGGATGGGGAATATGTAATTTGCACTGGGCCTGGAACCCATGTCCCTTATGGACAGAGGTAGCTTATAAATACATGTCTCTCAATGTCCTATTTGGATACAGGACATCATTATTACTTCAAGAAAACTTGGCTAGTCATAGCAAGGTCCCGTGGGTCATTATCCTAGTAACAATGTATGAATGTATGAATCTAATGTAACAAGCAAGTTTGCTACAGTTAGGTCTCTGCACACTGAGTGTTTTGATGGCTTCCTCCATGACTGCAAATGCAGTATCAACATTTGTTTATGAAGGTGGTACTACACTCCCCTAACATCAGCACTTGCCAGTCATGCATCCTGACAGTTGTACTCCATTCACCCCGCCTTAGTTATGGCTGTGGTTCCTAGCTTGTTTTGCAGTTCCTGTAGTTTTCTGTCACTCACTTAACAGGATTATTTTCCCCTTTCCAGATTCCTTTTTCTGTTTCAATCAAGCCTGAAGAATTTCTGCCTTATAACAATTCAGATGGAGTAGGTATTTGACCCCATTCTATTCTAGAATATGACCATAAATCAGAAAGGTTAAGGGTTAGGGGAAAAGACTGTTTATGAGAAGGCATGCATACATTGTAGAGTCACTGACGAGAGAGAGAGAGAATCATACTGGAGTTATTCCTAGGATTATACTGTTTGTATCTACACATTAAGTCTTATACAGTCACACCACCAGTCTGCTGATATCACAAATTTAGAAGTTGTGCAGGAGCATAGAAAGTAAAGTTTGCTAGAGGATCTTAATAGGCTCAGGCTCACAGCATGGATGAAGGTAAAGTATTTGCTAGGGACAATTACAAGAAATAGAAGCTGATGCATCCAAAACAGGAAAACAGCCTGGAGGAATTTAGTCACTGGGTGATGGTTTTGAAGGGCAGGGTAACATATTATTTTGTCTTAGTTTTGTTTGTTGGAGATTTCCTTTCAAGTTTTCCACCTATAATGAGCATTGCTCAGCAGGATAACTCCAGTCACCAAAGAATAAACGTTTTGGAACTGAACCGTTCTGCCAAATATGGGAGATCTGTAAAGCAAACAAGATGCCATGGCGTATAGTTGGGGCTGTGGACTCCACCACCACCAAAGTGTTTTTGTCCCTAGCTAAGGCTTTGGCAAAATTTTACTTGGACTAGTTCCTGTAGTTCAGAAGGTTATACCAGAGGAAAAATATTATGCTTTCAGAAAGAGTACAGATGACGTTTTTAAGTGGGAAAAATAATGATTCATATCAAACTGTATTGCCTCAAGGAGGGATGGGATTTTTCTGGGCCAACTGAGCAATGATGTAAAGTTATGGAGTGAGAAGAGAAGCAGTGAAAGGATGTGAAGGGGCATGGGTAGCTCTAGGAGAGATGCAGTCTCTAACCTGAAATAAAGATAAAGTAAAACAACTCCACAGCAGCACTACTACAGTGTACAATATGCTAACAGAACAGTTGGCTTGGCACCTTACCCAGAAATAGTCGACATTGAACATTTTCCCCAAAAATGGCAGACATTTTGGTGTACTATCACAGTAGACTCAAATGTTATACTGGGTATTGCTGAGAAAAAAGCTTTTTTTTCTGATTATATAAATAAGAAGAGTCTGTTAATGCTTCTTATTCACAGTAGATTATGTGTTTAGGGTTCAGAAATAATGAGGAACTTCAACACAAAAGTGGGTGATTGAGCTAACAAATGTCTTGCCTTTGAATCATTAACAGGGCTGAGTCAGAGGGAAGGGAACATAATGCATAGCTGACTTTATGTGAACTCCGTAACTTATTAGTAATCCATAGCATGGTATTTATGGTTTGTTATAGATTTACTCATAGGTAGTAAAGCCTGACTGTGATGGCAAAATGTAAAAGTAATCAAATGCTGCAAACAGGAATTAATAAATTATACATCTTTTTTTTTTGTCTGCAGTTGATAGTTTTCTGATTAATTGTTATTTTGTTTGTCCTGAGTGCATGAATTGAAGAATAGTTTTGATGCCACATGCTTGTAGTATGTAATAGAACAACTGAGAATTCAAATAGTTTGCTTTAATTGCAATGATTTAAATGGTTAGTGTTAAACTGTTCATGCTTATAATGACTGGTGGCTGCTTAGCAGGTTTCCAGTGGTGCTCCTTATAAAGAAATTACATTTTTAAATACTAGTGAGAAGTTTGTGATGCATTGAAAGGTGATGATGAAGAGTTTCTTGTCATATAACCCAAAGCAATGGCATAGAGGGATAAAGCACTAACTACAGTCCAAGCGCCTTTTGACCCAGTCATAGCTCTCAACCAATCAGGGACAAATCTCAACAGAATCAAGAACAATCACGGACACTTTTAAAATATTAGTTCTAGTAACTTGAGACATTAACAGAATTAGGGAATGTGGATTAAAATACATTTTTTGAAGTAAAATAAGTAATCCGCTCTTAATTATTGTCATTATATATTAAGTATAATTCACCACCTTTTGTTCAAAAGGCACCAGTGTTAAGAGGGACAAAGCTAAAATTTGAGCCATAATAGGGGACATCCCTGAAAATCAGGTACAGTAGAAGGTATGGGATCTGTTGTGGCTTAGGGGTCTGAGATAGTGGCAAGGAGGATTGGCATGCCCAAGCCAGATGGAGGGAGGGCATTTTTCTAGGCATTCACCACAGGTGCATGGTCCCTAAATGGGAGTAGATCTTGAAGTTACATGAATACAGGGGAGGGGGGAGTCAAGGGGTAAGTCAGAAATGAGAAAACAAAAAATTCTCCAGTGGAAGTAGTCAATGGCATAATCCCCCTAGAAAGCCCTTTGGTTCCATGCTGACCTCAGCTTTGGAAAGAAGACACTCTGGGGGCTATATAGAGCCTGATAGAGCCATCAATAGAGGGGGGCACATTACGATAAGTCACAAAGAATGATGCAGAAAGGGAAACCAACAAAAAATATATTTTTTCTTGATATATGCTTATCAAAATTACTTTGGGGAGAATAACACAGCAAAATCATTATAGTGATTGCCCTTGGTCATTGTCATTGTGGGTGGTTGTAGAATTTTCTCTTATTAGAATAGCAGAAAGCAAATCAGGTTATGAGGTTGTGCCATTTATTGCAATTTTGTAATAATGTACCAGTAATTCATGGTACATGTATGACTTATAAATGGGTTTACTCATACCTCGTGTTGGGGGGAGTCACCATGTTGCAGCCTGAAAGGCCAGACAAATGAGTACAAGTAAATCCCAAATAAGTATTACCTGAACCATGTCTTGTCAGTATGCCCTGAGCTACTAAAATAGTTCTAGATGTTTAGAAGCCAGTGGAAAAAAAGAAAAAATGTGTTTGTTATACAGCTTTGCATTCTTTCTCATTAGCAACAGCACTGACATTGGCAGATTTTTTACATAGCTGGCATGCATTATTCTGTGTTGGTTTTCAGTTACACCAGGATAAGGATCTTATTCTGATTTTTCTGACTCTTAATATTGTACATATATAACAGAGATCTCAATATATCCTTTTTATTTATTATATAGATTGTGCACTCTGCAGAACATCTTGGAAAGCTGTCATGTCATAGGGCACATAAAGAGAAAGTTTTAGGTACATATCAGTAATAGAAATTATGTGTAATTACGTTAGCTTTAATTAATTAATTAATTAATTAATGGTTCTACATTTAGTAATAAAAAAGACATGGTGGTTTTCACTGTTCCTCACTATGTGAGGCTATGCCTGGGATTATGCAGAATTAATGTCATAATTATTTCAGTTTGGATGAGTCTGATTTGTTGACTTTAAATGTAGTGCCTATACCTTTGTATGGTTATCTCTTTCCTACTCATGTAGTTTAGGTAAACATTAATTGATGTTTCATTTCCTTGATTTCATAGCAAAAGGAATACAGAATAGTAATTTACATTTTTCTTTACTGCTAGTAAGACTGGAATGGGAATCCCCAGATGAGTGCCGGGTAGTATGCTCCGTGCTGTAGGGAATTTATTTTTACTTGCCTAAGACATAAAATGTGTGTACCATTTGTTTAACATATGTGTAAACTGCACAGGGATGCAGTGTACGTTAATCAATGCACTTCTGCTTCCTGAAGCATAAAAAGAGTTAAATTATATTTGAAAGGCTGAGAGATTGTGACTATTTAGAAAGCATATCTCAGTGAGAATATTAATGCAACATGATTAAACAGTCCCCTTAATGTTAATTTATTTTGTGACGTCTGAAAAGGCTTTTGTTAAGCTAAGAGGCAGGATAGCAGATAATTATACAGTAGAATGCCAGAATAAAGGATCTGAGGCAGCGAGTATAACAAATGTCACTGGTCACAAAAGTAGATTTTAGAATACTGATTTACATGCCACAGGAATGAAAAGTTCCAAAGAAAACTTATAGATATCTTCAGAATGATAAATAGGAGTGACTCCAAACTTACATGCAGAATACCACAATAATCACAGATATATCTGTACATATCTGAGAGAGAGTGGCAGCATTTGGGAAAAAAAAACTTTAAAGCTTTACTCTTCTGAGCTAGCGAAAGCTGTTGCTTAAAGAAGAATTCCAGTTTGTTTACGTGTTTATAACCCTGGAGTAAATGTATACATGGGCTCTTTCATTGTTTCATTCTTGGGCTACTGTAAGCTTCATCCAACACAGAATAGTAAGCTGTCCTCTGAGATTGTTATTGTTAAGGTTTAATCATAATAAAATAAACTTCAGTCATTGGCAGATTAAAATATAATTTATTAAAAGAATTAACACACACACGTGTGGGAGAAAGTACTCAGGAAGTCATGTCTCCCAGAACAAAATAATTCATAATCTTTTATAGGAAAACTTTAACAAAGTAGTAAACTTTATCAGTCATACCACTGCTAGCATCAAATAGAAAAATGCCAATACAGTTCATAATTGAGTTTATTCTTCAGAGCATTATACATATCTAATAGAAATACGTCAAGTTTAGTAAAAATAGATTTGCAACTACTTATCTATGTTTCTTCTTACCATGTGATTTAGAAAGAATGCTGCCTCAGGCTTAGGAAGTAAACTTAACATTCTGTATTTTTCCACGTTTCCACTTATGCTGTTGCAGCACATACACTAATCTTGAAGAACATGTGCAATTTCGTTTTAACCCTTTACATTATGCAAGTGCTCCCCCACTCTCCTACCTTCCTGTAACTACTTGTTCTCGTAAAGCTCTCTGTCTGCTGAGTTCTCCTTTGCTCATTCTCTGGTCTCTCCTACTCTGAACTGTCCCTCCTGCACTTCTCTATCCTTCTATCTATCTCCTGTTTCTGTACTCTGTCCTACTGCCTCCTTTCCTACAGATTTATTTAAATGACCTCTCCGAGCCGCTCTACCTTCCTCTGCCTCTCCTGCTTCCACTTCTGCCAAACTTACCTGCTTTACTGATCATTTTCTGAGATTTCTCTGTGGGTGTAGCTCTGCTACATTCGCCCTCACTACACACTGGCTCACTTCGCTCCCTTCCCCTACCCCCATTCCCACCCCCCCACTTCCATGACATTTATATTATCCATTCCCTCCCCTTCCAGTCTGTTCATCCACACACAACCCACTTCCTGCCTGGAACCACTCCCAGCCTTACACCAGCCATAATTAAACTACATCACTTCCTACTTTCAACTAGTCCACCCATTCCACTTCCCTTCACACATTCGAGTATGCAACTCCTTTTCTTTACTACTCCACTTCTTATACCTCTCTCTGTTCTAATGTCTTATCACTCTTACCTTTCCCACCCTTATATATGCTCCCCTACCTCATGCATCTTTGAAACTCTTCCTACTACTTGCTCCTACTACTTGCTCCTTTATCTCCCCATCTCTCTTCAACTTCTCAGTAACTGTCTTCATAAACTAACTATACTTCAGAACTACCCAATCACCTGCAAATTCAAATTTTACATCCAACTCTTACCATTAACTCCTCTCACTTTTTTTTGCCAATAACATACTCCTCTCTGGAGACATCCACCCCAGCCCAGGCTGGGTTTCCTCTCCCCACAGCAACGTACCCCACAAACCTCCCTCTACCTCCCCCTCTCCTCATGATTCAAAACATCCTCATTCTCCCAATCAATATACATCTTTATACAAACACCTAGCTATCTAGTCACTAAATATTCAAAGCCTCACTAATGAAATCACTGAGCTACACACCTGGATAGCCCATTCCTCCCCTCACATTCTATCCTTATGCGAAACTCTGCTCCAACCACACATCACTAACAGTGAAATGTTATGAATACATGAAAATAATATAAAATGGCTATAATATTTACCCCTCCGACAGATTCCTAAAAAGCGGGTGGTGTAGCCATCCTCTGTTCTGATGGCCTGAATCTCTCACCTATCACCATCCCTATCTTTCACCCAGCTGAACTAATCATCCTAAATTGCCACCTTAACCCACACAAGAAATTTGCTATCGCTTCCATATATATCTCCTCCCCCGGAAATAATATCCCCACCTTAGAGAATATCCTATCCTGGTTTTCCCACAGCATACACTATGAAACACTCATCCTTGGAGATGTCAATATAGACTGGTCCAAACTTACAACTGACTCTCTGCAATTTAATGTCAACCTACAGGGATTCCATCAACTGGTGTCATCCCTCACCCACCCCCATAAAGCCGCATTATCCAGGTACACTATTGACTGGATTCTCACTAACTCCCCCAACCTCTACCATAGCCCAACAACCCTACCAGACTCCTTAAGTGATCATCTCCCCACCTCTATTCTAAGATACTCCACCCAACCACACATATTGCACCTTTACAGAGACTGTTGCAAACTCACTAACTTTAATATCACCCAGTTCAACTCCATACTGTCTAATATTGACTGGTCCATCTTTAGGCAGATCCCTGCCAGTGATGCAGTGAGTAAATTTAATAGCATTTTTAACACCCTCAACTCCCTTGCCCCTTCCAGCATAACTAAAATCAAATCAAATTATGCTCCCTGGCTTTCTAAGGATACTAGAACCCTTATGCACAAAAGGGACAATGCTTGCAAAGCCTAGGTTAAAACAAAAGAACTACCCCTACTACATAATTACAGAGAACTACAGAATCTTATCAAGAAACAAATAAATAAGGACAAAAAATCCTACTATAACTTTGTTCTGGTCTACTCTAAATAAAATTATTTCTTCAAGTCACCCTTCCAACCCCTCCCCTTTCCCAAATCTTCTCTGGAAACCACTACCCTCCTCAATAAAGACTTCATTGACACAATCCAAAAACCCACACTCTCCAACTCTAACCCAAGTACTCCCCCTACCCCTCCCAACTCACTCAACAAAAATCTTTTCTCCTTTCAACCTGTTCCAACTTCCTACATCAAAACTCTTCTTCTGAAGCTTAAACCCTGCTCTCCCTCCACAGATAATCTCCATCCTAACTTCCTCAAATTAGCTCCCAATAGCCTATCCTGTATCTGTTCTTATGAAAAGATCCATTCAAGAAGGTACAGTTCCTTTCATTTCAAAATCCTTCTTCACTATCCCCCTGCATAAAGGAGGAAACTCAACTGACCCATCTAACTACACACCCATCACCATTCTATCCCTTCTGTCTAAAATACTCAAAAAATGCATTCACTCACAATTTTTCAACTATCTCCTCCAATATAACCTTCTCAGTTCCACTCAGCATGGTTTCCGGCTTAACCATAGCACAGCTACTCCCCTCCTATCATTTACTCATACTATTGCTGAGGCCCATGATAACAATCAACTCATATCCTGTCTCATCCTTGACCTATCCAAAGCTTTTGACACAGTCTCTCACCCCATACTGCTATCTAAACTTGCTAATCTCAACCTATCTGCTGCCTCCCTAGCCTGGTTCTCTAGCTACTTCTCTTGTAGGCAGCAATCTGTCAGATGGCTCTCATCTTGCTCTCCCTACATTCCAGTCCCATTCGGTGTTCCACAAGGTTCCATCTTGGGTCCCTTTCTGTTTAACATTTTCACTAATGAACTATACACATCCTGTAAACAATCCTCCCAAATCCAATATGCAGATGACTCAACTCTCATCTCCATCTCCAGCAATATCTCTGAACTCGATACCATAACCCAAGACACCTTTTTATCCACCGAAAAGTGACTGATAATCTACTCATCCTTAACCATAAAAGGACTAACTTTTGCTCTTTCTCCCTCATTCTATTTATCATCATAAATCCACCTTTGCTAATACATCCTCTAGTAACACTATCATAAAACCTGAACCCCACACAAAGCTCTTGGGTGTCGTCATTGATGGTGAAATTAAATTTAACCTACATATACTCCTATGTATAAAAAAAAAAATCACCAGAAAATAGGCTTGTTATATCGCAACAAAAAATTTCTAATTTCTAATGCTAGACTCTCCCTGGCACAGGCGCTCCTGCTCCCCCTCCCTTCTATACTGCCTCAGTTCTAACTAACATTCAGTCCACAACCTTTTCCAAACTTCAACAAACATACCACAAAATAGCTAGATTCATTATGAACTCTCCTTACAACTCGCACCACTGCCTAGCACTAAACTCTCTCCAATAGCTTGAACTCCCCCAACAACAACTCCTATCGCAATTTCAAATAATACACTCTATACTATAAAGACCATCTTCCTGCCCAGTTCTCTCGTCCCTGGTATCCATCTGTTCCCCATCTTGGACCCTCCACACCTCAAACCAGCAACTCCTGGATATCTACCAACCAAAGAAAAATGTGGGCAAACTTCTATATAAATGCTCTGAAGCCCAAGCTTGGAACAAACTTCCTTTACACATATGCTCCATTACCCACCATTACACTCAGACTCCACCTACTTAACACCAAGACTTTCCCCTGCCATGACCCAACCTAACCCCACCACACTCTTGTATCATATTCCCACCATATGTGTATTTATAATAGTCTCTGCCTATTCACCTAGTAACCTACTAGGTGTTTGCCTGGCAAACACAACCTCACAAAACTGAAGGCTTAGATTTTGATGTATATTTTTGTAGAATTGCTACTCGTATATTGCTATGTGTATGCTTCTTACTTTTTATTTTTTGACCTGTTGTATTTCTAATTTTACTCTCTTGGAGTGTGAATTTTTTTATATACTATAAATTGTTTGCAACTGGAGGTTTTCTCCTCGGGTCTCCACTGAAAATGGGCTACTGGCCCAGTTGGACCAACCCGGTTAACAAATGTCAGTAAATAAAATAAAATAATTGAAGTAGCCACAATGTGGTTATGCAAACTAAATGAGTTAGGGTCATATCCATGCCTTCATATACTGAGCTGGCCTTTTGGCTGTCCTGATTTTAAGGAACCCAATAAGTGTTGCCACTCGAAAGTTAGAAGATAAAAAGTGACTGTTTTTAAGTAAAAGTGAAAAATAATAGTTTTATTTGAAATGATTACTGCCAAAGACTTTTTTTTCATTTTGCATGATTCATTGAAGTTTTGTGAGTTGTTTGAGAAAGTTAGCTTTGTATAATTTTAAGAAAAACTCCTGAAGCTTTGTGGGCAAAATATACCATGCCACTATTGAATGCAAATAAGTTGCTTAATGTTAGTATGAAATGCAAGGTGTGAACAGTAGAATCGTTTAGCTGAAATTGCCTACTCATTGTTGATATGCAGCTATATGTAAGCATGTTTTTCTGTTTTAGTTTAAGTAGTGCTGTACTCATTTCAACAAGGATGGCAGCACACCAGTGTTTTCATGAGTAACAGTATAATATGGTAGAAGATCATCTCACCAAAGATAGTTTTGGCAATTACAAAAAAAATTGAAAGAGTTCGCTGAAAACACTTTTGCTGACAGTAGATATTGTCTTTTTCCCCACTGTTGTAAGACCTCAGAGTTCATATATATAATTCCAGTGTGTGTGTGTGTGTGTGTGTGTGTGTGTGTGTGTGAGGTAGGTGGCTTGCCCCACTTACTCAAACATTTCTTTTAATGTTTGCTGAAGGTGGTTTTGGTGATCCGCTTCTGATTTTTTTTGTGCTCACAGAAGCTGCTTTTGTTCAATCAACATGAATTCCACAATATTACCTTTCCAAACATTAAATGTTGGTATACCACAGATTTTATACATAGCCTTAAATAGTGATATATGCTGTTATCCTTATTTTATTGCTTATAGTTAAAATTCCTAGGTTTGACAGTTGTCCCATGTTGGATGATTATGTTTAGGAGGCTCTCTACCCAAGCAAAGAATAGTTTATTTCTTTTTTTTTAATTTTATGTGATTCTCAAAACATTTTCAGCCTTCTCACTTAATCTTTATTTTTATTATGGGAAACATGGTAGAGCTCACACACACTGTTGATGTCTCATAAAAAACATTCTAAAGTCAGTTAAATATATTTATGACAGACATATACCTACATTTGAAAAGTAATTTTAGCACAAAATTACATCACAAGTATATTACTGCTTATGTAAAATGAATACAGTGCACTTACATTGTTTATGTTTAGTTTGAAAGTAAACTTGCACATTTTTATATGTATACAGCATGATATTTTGGAGCTGTGTAAAATGTTGACATTGGTCTGACTGCCTGCCGTACAGTCTCCACTGATTCAGTTTTGAAATACATTAGCTTTTAATAACATCCAATATGATGTCAGTAGTTATGCATCTGAGAGCATTGATAGACCTTACCAACTAGCATCAGATCTGTAACAAACCACACATACTTTAAATTCATACAAAAAAATCACCTCTATGATAGAAGTATCTGCCTCTGTTCCAAAACAACCTAACAGCCCCTATTCTGTATAATCTAACAACCCCTTTCCCACCCACTCCCTACCTTCCACTCCCATTACTCTTCTATACGTTCCTTCTTCCCTCTACCCGCTGGGTCTATATCATATGAGTGAATCGCACAAATTGCGAATTCTCATAATATCGAACATACCGGACCTCGAACTTCCTATTGTGGGGGGCTGTGCCCCCACACCCCCCCCCCGCTAAATATATATTCCAACTCCGATATCGCACTACAGTGAGGAAAGGGCAAATATCTCATTCATCACTGTACCACGATTTCAGAAAAAGCACTTCCAAGTCTGGTACATTCAATATTATGAGCGTTTGCAATTTGCTCATATGATATAGACCCTCTCCCCCCCTCAAAAGCAGTGGCAGCCAGATTGTTAAGCCCCCCATCTCTCTCTGCATATTTAGCCGCTTGTCTTACTGTAGTTTATTACCTAAACCTTTCTCTTAAACCCTTTTCCATAGGTCTACTTGCAGTCAGTCAAACTATACAGACTTCATAGTAATTGGGTGTACCAACAGCTTATTGAAAGGATAATAATTAGATAAACCAACTGTATTATCTATATCTCTGTATTTCTTGACTGCAAATATTATTGACGTAAATGAATGCCAACTGTCTATATGTCAGTAGCATCACCTGTAACTTTATGTAAGCTACACTCCCACATGGAAATGTAATTTTCACTGTCACCTGTAACTTATTGTAAGCTACACTCCCACATCTAAATGTAGTTATCACAGTCACCTGTAACTTATTGTAAGCTACACAACCACATGGAAATGCAATTATCACTGTCACCTGTAACTTACTGTAGCTACACTCCCACATGGAAATGTAATTATCACAGTCACCTGTAACTTGTAAGCTACACTCTCACATGCAAATGTAATTATCACTGTCACCGGTAACTTATTGTAAGCTACACTCCCACATGCAAATGTAATTATCACTGTCACTGGTAACGTATTGTAAGCTACACTCCCACATGGAAATGTAATTATCACTGTCACCGGCAACTTATTGTAAGCTACACTCCCACATGGAAATGAAATTATCAATGTCACCTGTAACTTACTGTAAGCTACACTCCCACATGTAAATGTAATTATCACTGTCATCCTTAACTTATTGTAAGCTACACTCTCACATGAAAATGTAATTATTACTGTCACCTGTAACTTATTGTAAGCTACACTTCCACATGTAAATGTAATTATCAATGTCACCTGTAACTTATTGTAAGCTACACTCCCACATGTAAATGTAATTATCACTGTCATCCGTAACTTATTGTAAGCTACACTCTCACATGAAAATGTAATTATTACTATCACCTGTAACTTATTGTAAGCTACACTCCCACATGAAAATGTAATTATTACTGTCACCTGTAACTTATTGTAAGTTACACTCCAACATGTAAATGTAATTATCACTGTCATCCGTAACTTATTGTAAGCTACACTCTCACATGAAAATGTAATTATTACTATCACCTGTAACTTATTGTAAGCTACACAACCACATGGAAATGCAATTATCACAGTCACCTGTAACTTGTAAGCTACACTCTCACATGCAAATGTAATTATCACTGTCACCGGTAACTTATTGTAAGCTACACTCCCACACAGAAATGTAATTATCACTATCACCTGTAACGTATTGTAAGCTGCACTCCCACATGTAATTATCAATGTCACTTGTAACTTATTGTAAGCTACACTTCCATATGTAAATGTAATTATCACTGTCACCTGTAACTTATTGTAAGCTACACTCCCACATGGAAATGTAATTATCACTGTCACCTGTAACTTATTGAAATGTAATTATCACTGTCACCTGTAACTTATTGTAAGCTACACTCCCACATGGAAATGTAATTATCACTGTCACCTGTAACTTATTGTAAGCTACACAACCACATGGAAGTTTAATTATCACTGTCACCTTTAACTTATTGTAGCTACACTCCCACATGGAAATGTAATTATCACTGTCACCGGTAACTTATTGTAAGCTACACTCCCACATGTAAATGCAATTATCACATTCACCTGTAACTTGTAAGCTACACTCCCACATGTAAATGTAATTATCACAGTAACTTGTAAGCTACACTCCCACATGGAAATGTAATTATCACTGTCACCTGTAACTTATTGTAAGCTGCACTCCCATATGGAAATGTTATTATCACTGTCACCTGTAACTTATTGTAGCTACACTCCCACATGGAAATGTAATTATCACTGTCACCGGTAACTTATTGTCAGCTACACAACCACATGGAAATGTAATTATCACTGTCACCTGTAACTTATTGTAGCTACACTCCCACATGGAAATGTAATTGTCACTGTCACCAGGAACTTACTGTAAGCTACACTCCCACATGTAAATGCAATTATCACAGTCACCTGTAACTTGTAAGCTACACTCCCACATGTAAATGTAATTATCACAGTAACTTGTAAGCTACACTCCCACATGGAAATGTAATTATCACTGTCACCTGTAACTTATTGTAAGCTACACTCCCATATGGAAATGTAATTATCACTGTCACCTGTAACTTATTGTAGCTGCACTCCCACATGGAAATGTAATTATCACTGTCACCGGTAACTTATTGTCAGCTATACAACCACATGGAAATGTAATTATCACTGTCACCTTATTGTAGCTACACTCCCACATGGAAATGTAATTGTCACTGTCACCAGGAACTTACTGTAAGCTACACTTTCACATGGAAATGTAATCATCACAGTCACCTGTAACTTATTGTAAGCTACACTCCCACATGTAAATGTAATTATCAATGTCACCTGTAACTTATTGTAGCTACACTCCCACATGGAAATGTAAGTGTCACTGTCACCAGGAACTTACTGTAAGCTACACTCCCACATGGAAATGTAATCATCACTTGTCTTTTTTATGCTTTGTGGAGCTTTTCTCCCTGGGCTTCCACTGAAAATGGTTTCCTGACCCAGTTAGACTTTCCCAGTCAATCAAGCAATCAATCAATGCATTAAATAAACAAACAGAGTTTTTTGGTGTTGTTAGAGTCTAACTGGGATCTTTGGGCACTATATGTGTTTTGACCAGAACATCAACCTTTTTCCAAGTAGGTATGTACATGCTGTCCTTTTTTTTAGGGATTACTTTTATGGGAAAGTCGCATCACTTTATTTTTTATTTTGCCATTTGGGAATAGTTAGCTAATCCTAGAGTTGCAGACCTCAGTCACTGTAAGGCATAGGTTCTTAGATTCTGTTATATAAATCCTTCCCAAAACCAGAGAAAAGTCATTAGCCTGAACTAGACATGGAAAAAGTACTTTGGGCCATATATACAGAAAATCATATGCTGTACTGCAACCCACTCACATGTACAGTTTGAAACTAAAATTGTTTAGTTTCGTATGGTATCTTCTAGTGTTGATTTGCTGTAAATTATCCCTTAACTGTTTCATACCTCCAACCTCTTAGAGTAAGAAATCTGGACAAAGACAAATAAAAGTGGGACAAAGGCCAAAGATAGGGAAATTTTTAAATATTGTTCTTACAAGCTTAGAAAGTTGATAGAATAACAGGTTTTGCATTACTATAAATTTTCCGAAGGATATGAAGTCTGAAACTCAAATGTCTAACATTATTTTCTAACATCAGTCTTTAATGATTTGTCACTAATTTGCCTGAAAAAAACACTTTTGTTTTGAAAAACAGGCCAAAATATAAGGTAAAAATCTGGACATTCTGTGAAAATCTGTACAGTTGAAAGGTATCTTCCACATGTAGTTTGATCCCTCATTTATTTTTATGTTGTTTTATTTTACATTTGTTAATCGGGAAAGTTGGACTTTGGAAAGAGACAATTTTCAGTGGATACCCGGGGAGAAGTGCTCCAGATGCATGTCTTTGTAACGTGGGAGGAAACTGGAGCACCTGGAGGAAACCCAAACAAACGCAGGAAGGACATGCAGACTCCGCACAGAAGGCACCCCAGCCGAGAATTGAACCAAAGAACCTCTTGCTGTGAGGTGACAATGCTACGGCTGCACCACTGCGCCATCCACATAAAAGGAATACAACAATGTTTTAAACTCACAGCATTTTTATACTTACTTGGGACTCCACAGAAACAGGCAGAGCTTTACTAGGAAGATTAATCTTATTTTTTGAGAATCTAAACTTTACATCAGTGGAAATTTTGCCTATTATACTCTCTGCAGTTTATATATATATATATATATATATATATATATATATATATATATATATATATATATATATAAATATATATATATATATATAAATATATATAAATATATATATATATATATATATATATATATATATATATATATATATATATATATATATATATATATATATATATATATATATATATATATATATATATATATATATATATATATATATATATATATATATATATATATATATATATATATATATATATATATATATAATAAACATTCATGTTTAGGGAATTGACCTTATTTTAAGTAAATTAATTAGTGTTTTTTCTTTACTTTTAATGCAGTCTGAGTCTTGAGAAAGAAAACATTATAAAAAGTATTTGTACTAATCACATATGCAAAGGAGATATCTGAAGTTTCTTTTCACCAACTGTATTTTTAAGTATTGTGGGAAGTATACATAGAACATGAACTGATAGATGACCAGATAGCTAAAATGTTTATACTTCTTTGCAGGAAAATATGAAATGAGTTTCGAAATAAAGAAAGTTGGATTAAAAAGTTATGATTAATCAGCTTCTGTCTTTGGCCCCAAATAGCTTTAAATGGAACTGCATTTGTAATGAACTCTGTAAAATTTGTTGCATAAATAAATGCTGTTCAATTTCACATTCATGGTTAAGTAATTATTTCCTCAGCAACAACGCTGTTGCCATGTGATTGAACTACAGTGTGATTTAAGTTCAGTAAATCTAAGGATGGTATAAAACAGTAGCAGCCATGTTCTTGTAAAAAAATGAATACATGCTGTGATAAAGAATTCCCCAAAGCAATTTCTTAAAGGCATGAAGTATGCAAATACTTTACCCTTGTCCAAATTCTTTATTTAGGACACTGAACTATTTAGCAAAGAAACAAAATGTAAACTGCGCATTTGTGCTAAGCCAAGGGAGCTCCCTACTTTTTAGCAGTTTTCTAGCCTTATTTTCCCTCTATTTATAATGAAATGCATTACACTTTAATGGTTCTGTGTTCATAAACCTCGAAGAAATTATTCAACTGTAAGTAAGTTCCAAATGGAATGGGTCATTAGTTAAACTATTTAACTGTTATTTATGGTACTGTCATGATAGTCTTTGTAGGTCTGAATTACTCTCTCACAAAGCGCTGTGCTTTCAGACTGTGCATTTTTAATAAAGGAACCAATGGCTTAGCAAGACATTTGACTGTCTATATTCAAAGCCTGTGAACTTGGCAGCAGATGTAAAAATACATAAACAAAGCTTATCCTGCTAGAGAGCACACATCATTGTCTGTATGATACAATAACACCCTTTAATGTACTTCTTTGTAATTCTTTTCTTCATACACACCACTAACTGTCTATTTCTTTACTTTTATAATATTTCCCTACCATGCTAAAACAGTAAGGCTAGAAAAGCAGTAAGTTAAAGTTTTCGTATTATTCTGTGAATATCATTTTGACACCCTGGAGTTGCTTTGCAGCTCATTTTTTATTCAACTTCCATTTTAAACTGACATGTTTCATATTTATTTTATTAATATTAATGTTATGTGTCTTCTAGCTAGATTTGCTGTTGTGGTGTCATCTAAAGGTGAGAGTCATTTTTACTTCCTGCATTTAATGTTGGCTTTAGAAATTGCCCTAATATCAAACTGTAAACACTGAAACACATTTGAAAAAAAATTTCTACAGTTCATTCTTAATTAAATGACAAATAGTGTGCAGCTCATATCTGCCACTGGTAAACTTCATTTCTTAGAATAAACCATATTTAAAAACTAAGAAAAACTCTTAGTTGTAGATGTATTATCCATAACTTTCCCCTTTGTCACCAGATGGCTTAACTTAGCTACAACATCCCTTGTATGATTTGAATCCAAGAAATAAATACATTTAATACTTACTTTTTTCTCTCTCGTATACTTGCCATATGCTATGTCACACATTTCATCATATATTTCTTTGCTTTCTCTCAGGTAGTCACCGTTTTTTTGCCAGCCATTTGGTATACTATTTATAATGTCTGTCAGGATGCTTTGAAATGCTGCACACAGTTGTGTAAGCTATACTTAACAGTACATGTTCGATTGAGCAATGCTGTAGTACCCTTACCTATATGGGTTATATCCTGCTAAGGATGTAACAGCTGGCCAACTTATAAATCTTCAGGGTACTTTCCACATGCCCAAACTGTCAAACAGCTCTAGCTGAGCTGACTAAAAGACAAGACTGGGTGTAAAGCCTTTTAGAGCTTTCCTGCCAGCAGAGAGAGGGGTCTGAGCCCTGAAAGGACAATGCTAGAAACAGCAAATATAGATGTCCACACTCTGGCATAAAAAACGCACCAAAAAAGAAGGGGAGATGGAGGGAGGGAGTGGATACGTAAGCAGTGATCTTTCAAACTTCTACTGCTATGGTAAGTTCAGCTTACACAACTGTACTATGTTCGTCACATTGATCACTGCTGTGGTAGCCTTGGCTATATGGGTAGATTACCATAGCTAATTACATTTAGGAGGTAGAAAGAGAAGAGTCCAGGAACACCTGGAAAATGGTCCTAACAAAGCTTGATCCATTTGAAGAGAAGGAATCAAACATATAGTGCTTTGTAAAAGTATGGCAGAGGACCAAGTAGCAGCTTGTAGAATACTACCAGAATCCAACCCTTTCCAAAAAGCAATAGATGAAGCCAAGTCCCAGGTATAGTGGGCATTGACCCTACCTGGAATAGTTTTGATATGGTTGGTATAACAAAAGGTAATACCATTTGGAAATAGTCTGTTTTGACACAAGTTGTCATCCTTCTTACCTTCAGAAAAAATGAACAATTGATCTGATAGATTTAGTTCTGTCAAGATAGCAGCTGAGGTGTTTGCAGACAACCAAGGTATGGAGTATCCTTTCTCCCTCATTTTTAGGTTCAGAAAAGAAAAATGGGGAGATGGATAGTTTGGCTTAATTTAAACTCTGATACCACTTTAAGCATAAAAGAAGGACTTGTTCTCAAAGAAACTGTGTCCAAAGGGAAAATGAGATAGAGCTGATGCACCACAAGAGCTTGCAACTCACACAAGTTTGGTGCAGATACTCGAGAGTCTGCAGAAGTCTGGTAAAATATCCAGCATTCCAAAATATTAATTCTGCCATTCAGGAGGAAAGGAATAAGTCTGAGTACTGAATTTACAGACAGTATAATGAGTGCAGAAGCTACCAACATTATTAAGTCAGTCTGTTTCACTTTATCAGCACTATTATTTGAGACAGTAAGATCTGACTCCGATATTAAAGACATCTACCTTGACTGTATGCCGCTGCTACATAATAAACCACCTTCATCAGATGTTGTATGCAGATTTTTATTCTGAAAGGTACAAGAACTGACAACTCAAATGGAGAGATTGCCACCTTTTCAGCACACTTCTGGATAATGAAAAGATAAAGCCATTTATTCCAGCACCTTACAATTTCTTACAATCCTTTCAATTCTTACACATTACATAAGACAATTGAGTCACTAGGTGTTGCAGTTTCAATACTTAACAATACTTTTTGTTTTTTTTCTTATAGGTTCATAGGTAGGTACTAGGCTATCGGCCTTAGGGCCTATACAAGCCTAGCCAAAAAGGTACCGTGGCTTTCGTCACCCGAGAAAATTATTTTCCTATGCCCCTGTCGAGCAGAGCCACAGAGGATCTCCCCGGGGTGAATTTCCTATTTCCCATCCAATCATCAAGATTTTTCTTGAAGAGTGCTAATGAGGAGCTCTGTTTGATATAGATAGGTAGCTTGTTCCAGAGTATGGGAAGTGTCTGGGACAGGAATCTATCCCTCCAGCATGTTCTGTTTATTGTGGTGACAAGGTTTAGGTCCCTTGATCTTGTAGCTTGGAGGGATTGAGATTTCTTTAAGTGGAGCATGTCCAACAGCTCTGGGTTTGACATAGCTTTGTACGTTAGGCAGAGATCCCCTCTGAGTAGGCGATATGTGACGGAGTAAAGCTGGAGTTTTTTTGAGATGGTCTGCATAGGGCATCTGTTTGAGGCCGGTAATCCTCTTTGTGAGGTATTTCAGCAGCCTTTCCAGTTGTTGATGTCTTGTGCAGTACATACCAAAAGGGGCGTTGTACTCTATAATGGGTCTAATGAGTGACAAGTAGAGGGGAACAATGACCTCTTTTTTTCCTGGATGAGAAACCTTTTGTGATGGTGTGCCACATAGAAGGATTTCCTGACTACTGTGACGATGTGATTATCAAAGGAGAGACTACTGTCCACCTGTGTCCCAAGGTCTGTTATCACACTTTCGGTGTTAAGTAGACTACCACCTATGTGGTAGCTCATGGGTACAGAGTTTTTATCAAAGGGGGGATGATAATGCACTTTTTGGCATTGAGCTTGAGGCCATGGCTTTGACACCAGGCATCTGTCTCAGTGAGGCCCTTTTGTAGGATGTCCACATCGTTAGGAGTTTCAGTTATGGCTCCTAGTTTGCAGTCTTGTGCGAACTTCATTAGCCAAATTCCTTCTGTGTTAGCCTGTACTTTAGAAAAGCAGATACCAAACAGTAGAGGACCCAGGACTGAACCCTGTGGTACTCTACTTGTCACTGGTCTGAAGTCAGATTTGGAGTCTGTTACTGGGTTCTGTCAGTGAGCCAGTTGGCAACCCATGTTGTGACATAGGGATTTATACCTAGTTTAGTGAGTATATCTATAATTCCAGAGTTGGGGATGGTGTTGAAAGCCTTGGCGAGATCTAGATAGGCTGTGTGAACCACCATACCCTCGTCTACGGCTTTGGTGACTGCTTCAAAGAAGTCAGACAGGTTTAGGAGACATGATCTGCCTTTTACAAACCTGAACTGGGTGAGGTCCAGAGTTTGGGGATTATCAATGTCTTTGTTTATAAGTTCCATGATGATACGTTCTATGGCCTTGCAAACCAGGCTCGTTAGGCTAATGGGGTGGTAGTTTCTGGGGTCTGTGGTGGTTCTCCATTTGTGGAGTGGGATAACCATTGCTGTGCTCCATTCAGTGGGCACAAAGCCTGAGGTGAGGCTATGATTGAACATGGTGCTTAGGTGTGGTGCCAGTTCATTCTGTAGTTCATATGGAACACAGCCTGGGATGTTGTCAGGTCCCATGGATGGTGTGTTCTTGGCTTTGGAGAGTGTGGTTTTTACCTGTGCAGTCGTGATTACAGGAACTTTGCATTCTTCCAGTATAGAGATGGGCCCTTTAAGGGGTGAGGGGGTGGTAAAGTTAGCACTGAACCTATCTGCCAGGATGTTGGCAATATCAGTTGGTTCTGTATATTTAGTGCCATTGTGCTGTAACTGAGAACAGATCTGAGTGTTGCCATTGAGATTCTTGACATAGCTATAGAATGCTTTGTGGTTGTCTTTAGAATCAGAGGTGATTTTGTTTTCATAGGATTTGGAGGATTTTATGAGGGATCTCAGCTTCTTACTGAGGTTGACCAGGGAGTTCTTCCAGTCATGGAATTTTACTCTTTTTGCAACAGTTTCTTTCTTCTGTTGTAAAGTTTATGGCAAGGGACTGCCAGATTGGCTTCCTTTTTTTGGAGGATAGCATCTTGGTTCTGTTAAGGATAGCATGATCCATGCACTTGTGTAATTGCTTATAAAGTGCATTTGTATAGGATTCAGCAGTCGTACCTCTATTGTCCATTTGCATGGGTGTTGTGAAGTTTGCCACTGTCTTAAGAAGCGTGAAGTTGGCTTTGGAGAAATTTTTTACAGTGGTTTCCGTAATGGGGGTGGGGGTGGGATGTGGATGTCTAGGCTGATTAGCTTGTGGTCAGATCTGACCAATGAGCAATTGACCTCTGGTGTGGAACACTGGTCGCCCATGTTGGTAATGACCAGGTCTAGGATATCGCTGCCCCTGGTGGGGGTGGGGATAAGTTGATCAAGGTGTTGGAATTTATGAATTCCAGAAAACGTTGAGCAAAAGAGATAGTACATGAGTAGTTTTCCCAGTTAATGATGGGGTAGTTGAACTCACCCATTATTAGGGTGTTGGGTTGCACCCTAATATTTTCCAGTGTATCAAGAAATGAGGAGTGGAAATCCTGGGGCATGGTGGGGGATCTGTAGCAAGTTACAATTTAGATTGCGGTCTTGCCCAGGGTTAGTTGCACTTGGATAATCTCAGATGCATTATGATGAGCAACTAGCCTGGAGGTGTGGATATCCTTAACGAATATGGACACGCCTCCACCTTTAGTGTTTCGATCCAGGTTAGGTGGCTGAAAGGTGTGGTCTGAATTATAGCCTGGTAATGCAGGGGTACTCTCTGGAGCCTTGAACCAGATCTCTGTCACTGCACAGATGTCGATGTTCTCCATTTTAGAGTGCCTCGAGTGAATGCATTTTGAGGTTTAGACTTCTAGCATTGAGTAACATTACCCTCAGATTTTGCTTGCTTGCTTGTACCTGTTATGGTGGTGAATTTGTCATTTGAACCTTGCCTGAAAAAGGTACTGTAGGGGTGGCAAGAGCCTTAGCCAGTATCCGGAATCCCACGGGCGACAGGTGCAGGCCATCTCTGGCAAAGCATTGTGGTCTGTCGATCATGTCATCTCAGGCAGACAGATACTGGATCCCCTTAGAATGACACCAGAAGCTTAGCCAATTGTTGAAGTCAATCATTTTATCCTTGTACTGTGGTATCATTCTGGGTGATGGCAGGATGCTACTCAGGGATAGGATCATACCTCCCTGGGCTAGAAGATTGGAGAGCTCTTCCATGTCTTTTTTCATGTAGTCCAGGGAGGTATGTCTCAGGTCATTCCCACCAACATGGACAATGACAGAGTCATATTTGTACTTGTTGTATAGTGACCTGAGTGCATGTGTTATGTGGCGGATCCTGGCACATTACAGGCAGCTGATAGTAACTTTCTCCTTGTTTAGCCTGGTGAGTGGAACATCAGTGTGCCTGACTATAGAGTCACCTATGACTAGAGTGCTGGTGACGTTGTCATGCCTTATGGCCTGTTGTTGAGTGGCATACTGAGTTTTTGGGCTATGTGTCATTTGGGTTGTGCTGGGGGTTGGAGGTTGTATGCGTTTCTGCTGTGGTGGTCTCTGTTGCTTGAGCAGATTTTTATTAAGAGCCTTCGCAAATGTAGGTGTTTGTTTTGTGTTGCTGTGTGTGTGTTTTGGTGGTGTAGGTTTTGAGGGACTATGTGATGAGTGTGGTGTGGTGCAAGTGTTTGCCTTCTCCTCTTGACTGTCTAGTCCAGTCTTGGGTGAAGAGAGCTTTGCTTCCAGTTTGGCTATATAAGTGCATCTCTGGTTTTCTTGTATCTATTTTGGACTGTTTGTATTGCATGATATCATGTTATTCAGACTTCATTATTGTTGATAATGCTTTGTGGTTCATGTTTCCAATGCCTCTCAGCTACTTATATACTGTAGAGTTTGCACAATCCGTAATGCACGTCTTGACATATTATTGTGCCTTTCAGTATAGAGACCTTCAGCCATGAGTTTATCACATCCATCACTGGGATCTGCAACTGTTTCCAGTTCTTTTTCACAGAACTTGAATTTGGTCTTTGTCCAACTTTTTCTTAAACGCCATAAACCAGTGTGTATTTAACCCACTGTATTGTGTTGCCAACATTAGCCTTTCATCTTTTGGTTTAAATTCACCTCTCGTTAACCATTCCTGCATCAAATCTTAATCAAAGTTTGTCTGAAATCACTATGACAGCTCTGGAACATTTCTGGATGATAAAATATGCCGATTACTATCAGACTGGTTCCCAAATAAATAGTACTGCAGATCTGATTGAACTGAATTGAATAAATATCTATGTAAAATTAATGAATGGGCAGCTAAACAGGTTTGCATTTCAATTACAAAAAAATGCAATTTATTGAATTTGGCACATTTACCTATGGTGATATACAACTGGCTTTGAATATACCAGATAAGGTTAGCCCATTAAAAGACCTAGGTATTACTATTAAGCAAAGTTTGAGTTTTAGATGATATGTCAATGATATTAAAAATAAAGCCTTGAAGTAAGTGGGGCTAGTTCTGCATACATTTGACACAAGAAATGCCAATGTATTAAAAAGTGCATTTACACCCCTGATCAGATCCGTAATTGAATATAGTTTATTGTTTTGTAATCTATCAATGTCTTGATATCACAGCTTTATAGACCGAGCGAAGATGCTACACTAATGGAGTAAACAATCTGAAGAATTTGCCATATCTTGTCAGACTAAAAGTGCCAATTCTCTATGGCATACTGTAGGTTAGTAAGGTGGAAGTTAAGTTTCACTTTTAAGGCTAAAAAAATAATAAACTAAGGAAAGAAATTGGGTTCACTGCAGTTGAACTGCAGCGATGAGTAAGAAACAGAAGAATATACCTTGTTACAATGAAGTGAGACAGCTTTGAGAGACAGTTCATACCAAGAATATAGAACAAACCTCTTATCTATGTGAGAAGCCCTAGTGTATTAGGTGTGTTTAAGCATAGACTTGATAAGTACATGGGAGGTAACAAGTATAAAGCTGAGGTCGTTTAGAAGACCATTTTGCAACAGAGAAATAAAACTGTGAACCACGAAGCATGAGGTTGTTTTAGAAGTTCTGCGTACTTGCCACTTCCTTCAGAGTGAGGTATGAATAGTCTTGGTATGTACTGCTTTTTTTCATCTGATAAGTCTGAAGCATTTCTCATTTTGTTGTTCATCGGATTCAATGTTTAGGACATGTGAGTCACACCAAAACTGTAAGTTATAACAGAATAAGAATATTAATTTATAGTGTGGACGTTATTCCTAGATGTCAAGACAGTTTTCAATATTGTTTTTAGTCTTCTGAAGCACTCTTTTCTGAACTTTGTTCTCTTTTGTTCATGTTTTATTGCCAACCTTTCATCTATTTCCAAATATTTATATATTCCTGCTCAAGTTCCTTTTTGTCACATTCCTATCTCAGGGTGATATTTTCACGGTGCTGCAACTTTTGTAAGTGTTGTTTTTGGACATTTATCAAAATCAAATGTCATTCTTATATCATCTGAAAAACTTATAACCATTTTTATTTGTGCTTTAATTTCGGATCCCAATCTGATGAACTACCCAGTTTTAAATTATTCAAAAAAGGTAGATGAGATTTATTTGAAATAGGTTGCTGGGTACTATGAGTTAAGCTGTAATTGTAACCTATTGTATTAAGTAAATTACTCAATGGGCAGTTTTCAATATTATTTTTAATCTTCTGAAGTATTCCTTACTGAACTTTGTTCCCTTTTGTTTGTTTTATTGCCAACCCTTCATCTATTTCCAAATACAAGTTCCATTATATCATATTCCTGTCTCAAGTTGATATTTTCTTGGTGTTACAGCTTTTGTTTTATAACTATTGTTTTTGTTACATTTATCAAGACCAAATGTCATTGTAATATCATCTGAAAACCTTTTTACTATTTGTATTTGTGCTTTCAGATCCCCATCTAATGAACTGTACAGTTTGAAGTCATCCACAAAAAGCTGATGGGATTTCTTTGAACATGGTTGATTTCTGGGAGCTAAGCTGTAGCCATAACCTAGTCTATTAAGTAAAGGGCTCAGTGGGTTAACGGCAGGGCAGGACAGTAGCGGTGACAAAGAAGCAACCTGGACTACCCCCTTTAAATTTTTATCCCCGGGATAATAATTTTCCCTGTGTTGTAGCTTAGCTGCAAAGTAGTTTGTCAGAGATTCATAATCACTGCAATGCGATTGATCAGTGTAGTACACCTGCATTCATTAAATGATCTATGAATGTGGGATGCTGTTGAATGCTTTTTTGTAATATATTCATAACATGCTTTCTCTTTTACAGCATTCTATTTTAGCTTTGTTTAACAATAAGTGATCCATATGACTTTTTATTTTCATGACTGAATTTTCCTCTAGATGGTTATAAACTCTGCATCAATTCTAGGATATAATTTATATATCATCAGAAGGAAAGTTATTGGTCCATAGTTCAAAGGATGGCTTGCAGATCCACTCAAACAATAGTATAGCATTTTCTGTTGTTATATCTGTTTCGAGTGTGCATGTAAACATATTTTACTCAAGGCTAAGTCTTTATCTAAAGATGCTAGTACCTTAAGGTAGATGTTAGGTATTGCATCTTGGCTCAAGGTTTTATATTTAGGATATTTTCTTAATTGTATCTGAATTTCTCATCTGTTACCTCATCTCAAATCCCCAGTACTAGAACTTTGTACTGTTTCTTTTAATTCTTCTATTCATTTGTCATCCTTTTGTTCCATAGGGTCTTCATAAATGCTTCTCCAAAATGTATATATTTTCTCTCTTTTTTTTTTTTTTGATGGTTTCAGTTCTTTTCTTTTTCTTGTTTCTATACAAAATCTGTTTGTGTCCTTACGGAATATCTTATTTTATAATTTTCCATTATATTCATCTGCATACCTTCTATGTGTTTCTGCTTGTACTGATATTTTTAGACTATTGTTGGAAATAGTGCACGATAAATCCTGATTTGCTTAAATACTTTGTGAAATAGGGTATAATAAATCCTGATTTGCTTAAATACTTTGTGCTTCTTTAACCAATTCTGTCTAAGACTTTTGATGATCTGTTCCCTTTTCTGTATTTTTCTCATAGTAGTATTTCTTGTTATAGTTGCTTTATAGTTTTCTCTATTCATTGCTTCCATGTTGGCATACTACTTCCTCCCATCCTTTCCTTTGCTACACCACATTTTGTGATAACACCTTGTGTAATTAGTTCAGCTGCACTGTAATCGCTCTTCTTTATTTCTGGTATAGGCTCTTATGTACTTAGACTATAGATCTGTGAGGATCTTAAGAAGCTGAGCCTTACAATCCAATGCTAGAGTTTATCCCTTATATTTTACATATGAATAACCCAGTGATGAACTAAACAAGGGCATTTATAGGTTCCCCTATCCATGCGGGATAACAGTGATAAACAGGGGTGAATTTGCAGTTACCCATCCATCCAAATTACATCTGAATACAATAAGAGGAGTGTTTTGCTTTATATTGAGAGGAAGATAGCTCCATAAAAAGTGATATTTGCTGTGATATAAAACCTACTCCTCTAACATGTTCTGTTTATTTTGAAGAGAGACTGGGATCCCTTGAATGGGTATTTACAATCCCATTGGACTTGTGAATGTGTAGTAGGTCTGACGGAATGTGGTCTGTTGAAGTTCTATACATGAGGCAGAAGTTGCCTCTCAGTTGCCTGTAAGATACCAAGAAGATGGTTAGGCCTTTGAGGTGGTCTGCTTATTTTTGTTATGATTTAGGCCCTTGATTTTTAGTGAGAAAGTATTGTGGTCATGTCTGTTGTGACAAGTGTTTGGACAAGGAATGTACAGAAAGGGGCATTATACTCAATGATCGGCCTATGAGTGCAAGTAGAGTGTAGCAATTACACCCCTGGATCTGGAGGCAGTATCTTTAGATATAAGCTATGCAACTAAAAAGGGCTTTGTTACAACAGCAGAAACATCATAATCAAAGGACAGTTAATTGACAACATAGGTTCCCAAATCCCTAAATACAGGATCAATTTTCAGAGGTATGTTGTCAGTGTGTTAGTTACAAGGTGGATTATGCTTGCTAAAGAATACAGTTATACATTTCTTGCCATTTAGTTTTAGTCCATGGTTGTGACACCAGCTATTTTTTTAGGACAGGCCCTGTTGGAAGGACACAAGCCATATTTTGAAGCAGATGCAATTTTGTTTACAGTTATGTTTATGCTTAATTATACCATTACATTACATATAGATCCGTAACTGCACTGACGTATACATACTCCACTAACATATACATATCTTCTTGGCATTTGCCCGCAGTTTAGTAATATTTCTAAATTGTGTGTTTTTAACCTAGTTTTGATAGGATTAAAAAAAATGCTTGCTTTAGAAATCTGGCCTTCTCGCCAACACATGGTGTACCCACTTAGCTAGGTGGACAGGCATACATTTCTGTAGGTCATTGTACCTATGGCAGCATTTGGAAACCAGAGGGGTGACAAGTGCTCACACAACTCTTGCCAGATGTAATTTTTTTCCCGTCTAAACTTTCTCCAGCTATGAATCCTGAAGAAAGCAGAGCATAATTAGCTGAGAGCTTAGCCTTATGTCTTTACAGGTGCCGCCATCTCTCAAAGCGACAGTGCCAGAATAATATGCAAGTGCACAGCTGTGGTTCACAAGTTTGGAATAACACTCTATGGGATGTGACATCTCCTTAACTAAACCCATTTAACTATTAGGGGTGTTAGACATGGCACTGCTATTATTGGTAAGTTTAGTTTACTAAAATGCTTTGTCACATAGCCTTTTTCTAAAGGCATATATTCACATTTCATTTCTGTAATGAATACAATTATGTAATCATTACTTTTAAAGTTGCTTACATCAGTCTATGATTCTGTGCTTTACTGTTTTTCTTAATTTGACCAATAAATCAGAATGGCATGCATTAATCATTTTTTTAAGTATTCATTTTGCAATATTGCATCAGTAGAAATCTCCCTTTTTTCTTTTTTGGTACAGATAAATCTTCCTGTGTGTGTCATAATGAAATTATATTAAGTACTGAGTAATCTGAGGTGATGAAGTGCACCAGAATATGCTGCATGGCCAGCGATGATCTTCCAGTATTTGACTTCATTTTCCCTTGTCTAATCACAGGGACATTAGAGAATTACTAGGGCTGTTCGTGCATTCCCTCAGAGTGATGGAGACTGCTGTTGAATCTGCTGCCTCACGCACTGTGCTCACAAGTACCTGAGGCCTATTTATGCAGATTTGTTGCCTTATTTATTCACTCACTACTGCAGTTCATAGTGGTAAGTGTAAAAAAACCTAAAAACGCCAAAAACAAAAACCAATTACAGAAACAAAATAAGGTGCTCAAGGCAAGTGAAATAAAACATAACCCGATCTTCTTTATTAAAAGTTAAGCGCTTTCGTTCCCTCAAACACTTTAAGGAACTTCATCAGAACAAATGAAATAAAAAAACTATAGAATTAAATAACATAAAATAAAACACTAGTACAAACGTAATTAAAAAAAAGCATATATACTACAATTTTATAGTGGAATACATAGGATACAATAAAGCATGAAGAGGCACCATGATTTAAAAACAAAAAGAAATAAAAAAATAATTAAACCTGACCAACAATATATAGAAAAGTATTGGAAGTATAGTCAACTATGTTAGGGAATAAAATAAAAAGACAGAAGTCTAGCCTAAGTGAAGGGAGAGGATAGGTGTTGAAAGATACAGATAGTACAATGGGAGTTTTGGTTAGTAAGAATGTAAAGTATTTGTTAATAGATGCTAGATAACTGTGAAGGATTTTATAATGCATATGTTAAAATGTGATCAAAATCAGAAATACAAATTGGCAGTATGATCCATAGTACTGCTGTACAGACCTTTTACGCAACATCCCTTACTGTCCTCATATTTTTCCTTGCCCCTTATAAAATATTGATTTTTTTTTTCCTGGAAACTGTGGGCCACTTCACTCACAGCAGCACTAAACAGTAAATAAAAAAAAAACCCTATATATATATATATATATATATATATATATATATATATATATACCTGCATATTGTTTATATCTATATAGAGAGATCTTTTGTGCACCAGTAAACAGCTTCATAATTGTATATGTATTATTATCGAAAAGAGCCTCACAGATTTCAGTGCCAGGAGTACCCTTGCAAGCAATTCAATAGGGATACTTAGCAACCTCTTACATTCCAGATAAAATGTGTCTGTTGTCATTTAATGACTTCAGTTCTCAGCAATTTGTAGATAACCAGATTATTTATGGAGAACAAAGTCAAAAAAAAAAAAAAAAAACCTTAGGTAAACATCTGCAAAATTGACATACTTGAGAACTACATACAAAAAAAAAAAAGCCAGCAATGTATTTTATATACAGTTAAGGGTTGGAGCAGGCTCAGTACATTTTGGATGCCCCAGGCTACCAGAAGGTCATTGAGGACCACTCAAGTCCATTTAAATAATGACATTATTTGAAAAGGTACGACTTTATTTTTCTTAAATAATGTCATTGAATAATAATAATAATTTGGTACTGTGTGCGGTTAATGTAGGATTTACCCACATCCTGTCGTGCATTATTGCTAAATTATTTAACAATGCATAATTGGAGATGTGGCAGTACCTATTCTGAATATGCAAAGGTATGAAACACCTCTGTAGCCCCTAACTGCTTATTAATTAGGAAGAAGAAAGCATTAACTTTTTTGTTTCAAACTGGTTAAACTTGTTGGTAGAAGGCTTTAAAGTGCTTGGCATTCGCAGACTGTAAACTGAACTGCGTATTCAAAAATTAAAATGAAGCTGACATATTTTATCTGTCTGTGTATTTATATACATCTGTCTGCAGCATACACACATGCACTTTGAGGAGGGAAGTTTCTTGGTAAAGATGTAGGATACCATGACATCACTCCCTATTTATGCTGACGTTTACAAGCACTTACACAATGAAATACTTAGAGACAAAACATTATTTAAATGAATGTTCACTATGATATATGCAATGAAAATGGCATATTGATCAAGTCGCAGTTAGGCATTATATCATTCTTTAAAGAATATTTAGTGCATCCTAGAGACTGAAATGGAATACATTATTAACTTCATTAACAATATTAAATATTTTTAAGTAAACCAGCAACATGGCAGATCTTGTAACATTAGAATAGATTAAAAGAGAAGCATGAAAAATACTTTCAAAATTAAATTAATTGATTATGTGTAACAGCAAAAACAGGCTATACTGCAGACAGAGTCATGCACAGCATAAATGCAGAGGTAGAATTATCACAGAAGGTAGGACAGTATATTCTTGAAAATATGAGAAAACAAAGTTATTATTTTGATGTGGAGTATTAGGGCATTGCGGGAGGAAAAATAATTCAGACAGAGAAGGAATCGCATTGTGTAACTGAGCAGAGACTTGGGATAATAGAAACGACAGCAAAGTAAAGAAATTATGTGAAGATGGTCACAGTAGCAGATTTCAAGCATTTGAAATACATTAAAGACATCCTCAAAAAAGTAAATTTATATTTTAATAAGACTTTGGAGATATATGGTAATACTGTAAGGGATTTACGTGCATTGGTTGATGCCCTAGCAAAATCCATGTTTCTTAGCAAAGAAATGCATCGATAACTTCACTGCCCTTACTCAACACAGAATAGCAACAGTTATGCAGTAGCATATATATCAAGAAATCTAAAAATGTATGATTTCTGGAAAGTTTGTGAAACTGCATATTTTTGCCTGTAAAACTTAAACTAAGTATTCCACCTTCTTCCTACACATGTCTGATTGACAAGATGGTTGCCCAGAATCTGATTAAGGCACATAATAAGACTAGTTCTCCCAAAAACCTAACACTGTGCTGCCATTTAAAACATCAGTATTTTGGAGCAGAAAATGTTTAGACTTACTTTGAGAAATACATGAGAAGGCAGCTGATCCGGTATACACTTTTTTGGGAATTATGTGAAGCATACCTTGTTTGTTCACCTCTAATATACGTTGAAGCTACTTGTTCTGAACCCGATTGCCTTTCTTTGGTAAGGTAGTAAACCGTTTCTTCCAAAATAGTGGTCCTGGATATTATCTAAAGTACTTTGACTTATTTGTGTGAACGTGTCACTTGGCTCAGGTCTGTATGGTGCCTTTAAAGGGTTAGAGTGTTAAACCAGTGTTTTTTTTTTTGTTTTTTTTTTTACTTTGCAATTAAGCAGTAACAGTAATATCTTTCAGCTTTCCCCGGTTAAGGGTTGCCACAGCAGAACGCCAGTCCGCTTATGATTGGCAGTAGATTTTTAAGGTGCCAGCCTGACTCTCAACCTTCAGCGAAGGCACACCCATTCACGCACGCACCTACCTGCATGTCTTTAAACGTCACTCAACCCGTAGGGAGGGCATGCAGACTCCACACAGAAGTAAGCAGTAATAATTTCCTTAATTTTGTAAATGCTGTTATCTGCAGTATAAAGTGACTCTAAGTGCATGATACCTATGACAAACAAAACTGGAACGACCAAAGGCAGTTTTTTATAGATAGAGATATTAACATTAACCAGTAGAAAAACATTTAAATTACTACTCCTGTGGTCCTTTCCTTCTATTCCTTTTCAGATAAACATTTCATTTGGTGTAGTAAAGGAATATGAATTTATTGGATAGAAATAGCTGATTTATTTGTATTTAGAATGCCGAATTCACAATGTTGCAAACTTGAAAGAATGAAATAACATTCCATGTGATTGGATTGCTGACACCACAGTGCATTGTGGGGCCTGCAATTCTGAGTGGGCCATCCTTCAGAAAAGACTGTGGTCTTTTACTTCTCCAAGTCTCTTGGGTTTTTAATACCATGATGGGAATGGACCTCATTCTTAAGTCAAGGTATAATTAAAGTTAATCAAATTAGTATTGTTTCAATCTTTGATGTTAGCCAGAAGTGCTCTTTACAGCACCTGCAGTGTGCCCAGTAAAGACTCCTTTTGCAATTCCTATTAGAGTTACGTGTGTCAGTAACATATCCAAGTATGATTGTAAATTCATTTTTCTAAGACCTGTTGCTCTTACTACTACTGGAATTGTCTGGGTATCTTTCTTCCATGTTACCCTAATTTCTGTCTGCAAATCCTGGTACTTTGAGTTTGTGTCTCTGTGTACATAAGACACTGTAGTCACTGGGTGTAGTGATTTCAATAATTAATTAATGATACTTTTGTCTTCTTTTCATGAACTACTATATCTAGTTTTCTTGCATCTGTTTTTGAACTGTTGGTAATGGGTGATCCCATGTAATATAAACTTCATAATTTTCTATGATGCTTTGTTGGTCATGTTTCCACAGTTTTTTCAGCTACTTCAATATTATAATGTTTGCACAATCCCCGATGCAACAATCTTGTTACATTATTATGCCTTTCAGTATACACTCCTTCTGCCATTAGTATGTCACAGCCAGCAACAAGATGTGCAACTGTTTCCAGTTCTGTTTTTCATAACCTACATTTGCTTCTTTGTCCCACATATTCAAGGACTTTGTAAACAAACGTGTATGTAGTCCACTATCTTCATACCCCAATATTAACCTTTCATCTTTTCATTTAAATTCACTTCTCCTTAACCATTCCTGCATTCAGTCCTGATCAATATGAGGTTCTTCCAGAGGTTTTCTATACTTGCAAGTGTATTTATGCATTTTTCACATTTCTTGCCTTCTCATCTGATCCTTCTCCTTGTATCCTTTCATTTTATTTCTTGGCACATTCAGTTGCTACCTGATTTTTATCTACTCCTAGTTTGGTTTCCATTCCTGCTTTATGCCGATATGCTTCTGCTAAACTAAGCAGGGAAGTCATTTTAGACTTGTTCTCCTTTTGTTTCTAAACTTTCACTACGTTTGCGTCTTTTGAGGTCAACAGATATGTATACAATCCCATTATCACAGATCTATACCTGTAATCAATTTTGAGGAGGCCCATACCTCCTCCAGAATGGGGAATGTATAATGTTGATATGCACTGATTTTTATAAATCATTTGATGAGCATGAAGCATCCTTCTTGATTTCCTGTCCAAACTATCCAACACCTTTTGGGGCCAGTCAATCACTCCAAAATTGAAAATTAGGACAGGAAGAGCAAATTAGTTTATAGCTTGGATCTTGTTCCTAAATGTCAATGCTGTTTTTAGTATTAATTTAAGCCTTCTAAAATATTCCTTACTGAGTTTTATTCACATTTGTTCATGTTTTATTGTTGTTCCTTCAATTCCCAAATGTTTATACACTCCTTTTTGCTCAGTTTCTTTTATATCACATCCATGTCCCAAACTCATGTTTTCTTAGTGCTGCAGCTTTCCTGTTTAAACGTTGCTTTTTCCCATTTTTTCAAGACCAAATGACATTCTTATATCATCTGAAAGTTTTGACCACTTCCAGTTGTGCTTTCAGTTCCTTATCTGATGAGCTATTCATTTTTAAGTCATCTACAAAAAGAATGATGGTCTCTCTCTCTTTTTAATTCCTCTAAGTCTTTTGGGTTTCTAATACCATGACGGGAATGGACCCCATTCGTAAGTCAATGTATGATTAAAGTTCATGAAATTAGTATTGTTTAAATCTTTGATGTCAGCCAGAAGTGCTCTTTGCAGCACCCACAATGTACACAGCAATGTCTCCTCCTGCAATCCGTATGGAGTTGCATGTACTGGTAACATATCTAAATACGACTGTAGACTTTTTTTTTTTTTAATATTTTTTTTAATATATGTATATATATATATATATATATATATATATAAGACCCGTTGCTGCTGCTACTACTATTGGAACTGTCTTGGTATCTTTCTTCCACATTGCTGTCATTTCTGCCTGCAAATCCTAGAATTTTATGACTTTGTCTGTCTGTTCGCAAGGCACTGTAATCACTGTGTGTAGCGATTTCAGTGATCAATGCTACTTTTGTCTTCTTTTCATGGACCAGTATATATTTGGTTTGCTCGCATCTATATTTTGAACTGATGGTAATAAATGATCCCCTGTGATGTAGACTTCATAATTTTCTGTGATGCTTTGTGGCTCATGTTTTCAATGTTTTTCAGATACTTCAATATTATAATGTTTGCACAATCTCACCAGTTCAACAATCTTGCCACATTATTATGCCTTTCAGTATATACAGTCCTTCTGCCATTAGTATGTCACAACCAGCAACAAGATCTGTGACTGTTTACAATTAGATTTTACCAAACGTACATTTGTCTGTTTCTCCCACATGTTCAGTGGACTATGTAGCCCACTATCTTCGGCTGCCAATATTAACCTTTCATCTTTTGATTTGAATTCACCTCTCCTTAACAATTCCTGCGTTCGATCCTGACCAATATGAGGTTCTTACAGGAGTTTTCTATACTTGCAACTATATTTATGCGTTTTCCACACTTCTTGCCTTTTCATCTAATCCTTTACCTTATATTCTTTCTTTTGTTTTTTGGCACATTCAGTTGCTGCCTGATTCTTATCTGCTTCTAGTTTGATTTCCATTCCCGCTTGACGCAGGTATACTTCTGCTAGACTAAGAAGGGAAGTCATTTTAGATTTATTCTCCTGATGTTTCAAAACTTTCACTATGTTTGGGTCTTGTGAGATCTGCAGATATGTATGCAGTCCCATGATTGCAGATCAGTTTCAAGGAGGCCCATAACTCCTTAGGAACAGGGAATATATAATATTGGTATGCACTGATTTTTATAAATCATTTGATGAGCATATAGCATCCTTTTTGTTTTCCTGTCTATTCTGTTCAACACCTTTAGTCTGTCGCATTTTCAATTTCTCCATTTCTTTTGGGTTTCTAATACCATGATGGGGATGGACCCCATTCCTAAGTCGAAGTATGATTATAGTGCATGAATTTGCAGGCAGAAATGACAGCAATGTGGTTGAAAGATACTCAGCCAGTTCCAGTAGTAGTAGGAGCAACGGGTCCTATAAAAAAAATAATGTACAACTGCATTCAGATATGTTTCTAACACATGTAACCGCATACAAATTGCAGGCTTAATGGTTAAGGTGTTTGCCTTACAAACACAAGGTACAGGATTTGAATCTCACAGAGGATAACTGGCTGGCTTAAAATGGCTCGCAAGGGCAGTTAGCCTAGTACTAACCTATGAACCTATGAAATTAGTATTGTTTCAGTCTTTGACGTCAGCCAGAATTGCTCTTTGTAGCACCCACAATGTGTCCATTAATGACTCCTGCAATTTGTATGGGGTTACATGTGCAATTTGTATGGGGTTACATGTGTTAGAAACATATCTGAATGCAGTTGTACATTATTTTTTTATAGGACCCGTTGCTCCTACTACTATTGGAACTGGCTGAGTATCTTTCTTCCACATTGCTATCATTTCTGCCTGCAAATCCTGATATTTTATAACTTTGTGTCTCTCTTTACACAAGACACTGTAGTCACTGGGTATGGCGATTTCAGTAATCAATGTTACTTTTGTCTTTTTTTTCTATCCAGTTTTCTAGCATCTATCTTTTGAACTGTTGGTAATGGGTGATCCCATGTGATGTAGACTTCATCATTTTCCGTGATGCTTTGTGGCTCATGTTTCTAGTGTTTTTCAACCACATAAGTACCATAATGTTTGCACAATCCCCAGTGCAACAGTTTCACCACATTATTATGCCTTTCAGTATACAGTCCTTCTGCCATTAGTATGTCACAACCAGCAACGAGGTGTGCAACTGGTTCCAATTCTGTTTTACAAAACCTACATTTATCTGTTTCTTCCACATGTTCAATGGACTTTGTAAACCAAAGTGTATGAAGCCCACTGTCTTGGGCCACCAATATTAACCTTTCATCTCTTGGTTTGAAATCGCCTCTCCTTAACCATTCATACATTTGATCCTGATCAACATGAGGTTCTTCCAGAAGTTTTCTATACTTACAACTATAAGCATTTTCCACATTTCTTCCCTTGTCATCTAATCTTTTACCTTATATTTTTTTTTTTTTTTGCTCATTCAGTTGCTGTCTGATTTTTATCTACCTCTGGTTTGATTTCCATTCCTGATTGACACAGATATGCTTCTGCTAGCCTAAGCAGGGAAGCCATCTTAGATTTATTCTCCTCATGTTTCAAAACTTTCACTACATTTGGGTCTTGTGAGGGCAGCAGATATGTGTAGAGTCCCACGAGTGCAGATCTGTTCATGTAATCAATTTCAAGGAGGCCCATACCTCCTTCGGAACAGAAATATATAATCTTGGTATGCACTGATTTTTTATAAATCATTTGGTGAGCATGAAGCATCCTTCTTGTTTTCCTATCTAATCTGTCCAACATGTTTTGGGGTCAGTCAGCCACTCCAAAACTGTAAGTTAGGACAGGAAGAGCAAATTGGTTTATAGCTTGGATTGTGTTCCTAGATGTCAACACTGTTTTCTGGATTCATTTAAGTCTTCTAAAGTAGTCTATACTAAGTTTTATTTGCATTTACTCATGTTTTATTGTTGTTCCTTCATCAAGTCCCAAATATGTATACACTCCCACTTGCTCAAGTTTTTTGATGTCACATTCTTGCCCCAAACTGATGTTTTCTTGGTGCTGCAGTTTTCCTGCTTTAAAGGTTGCTTTTGCACATTTATCAAGACCAAGCGACATTCTTATATCATCTGAAAAAGTTTTTAACAACTTGCAGTTGTACTTTTAGTTTCTCATCTGATGAGCCATACAGTTTCAAATCATTTGCAAAGAGAAGATGAGATGTCTTTACACTGTTGTTTTCTAGGGGCCAAATTATAGCCATGGCCTAAGCTGTTAAGTAGACAACTTAATGAGTTAAGGGCAAGACAGAATAGCAGTGGTGACAGAGAGTCACCCTGGGATATCCCCCTTTGAAATTTTATCCCTGGAATAATAATTTGTCCTTTATCATGGCTTAACTGCAAAGTGGTCTGCCACTGTTTCATTGTCACTGTAATGTATTTGATCAGTGTAGGGTGTATATTATGCATTTTTAAGCACTCTTTTATCCATGAATGCGGGATACTATCAATTTTTTTTTGTAGTCAGTCCATACCCTACTTAAATTCTTCACCTTTTTACAGTTCTCCTCTATGACTTTATATAACAGCAAATGATTCTTTGTTCCATACGAGTTTCTTTTGTTGCCCTTCTGTTGCCATAATTGAGTTTTCTTTTAAATGACTATAGACTCTGTTGGCATCAGTTCCAGTGTATAGTTTATACATCGTTGGAAGGCAAGTTATTGGCCTATAATTTTTAGGGTAGCCTGCAGGTTCAGTCTCAAGTAGGAGCATTGTTTTTCCTGTTGTTTGCCAGGTTGGTGCCTGTTTGTGGTGTACATATAAATAGTTCTTAATCATGGCTAAATCTTCATGCAAAGATGGGCCTGGGGTTTTCCAATTTGAGGCTTTTTTTAATTTTGTTTCAATCTCTCTGGCTGCTACTTCATCCCGTTTCATATTCTGAACCTTTAAACTTTTTATTCTTTTTTTTTTTTTTTTTTTTTAACTACTTCTGTCCATTTAGCATCTTTGTTATGTTTCACAGGATCTTCATTGATACTTCTCCAAAATGTATCTATTTCTTCTTTTTTTGGTGACCTTTCAATTCCTTTTACCTTGTCTCCCAATTCTCTGTAAAACTTTTTTGAGTCATCAGTAAATTGCTTATTTTGTACTTTTCTTTTATATTTATCTGTGTATCTTCTAAGTTTTTCCGCCTTTGGTGAGATTTTGAATTTGGTCCCATGTGATTAGTTGGTGGTGTCTCAGATGGATGTAAAAGATATCACATCAACTTTTGAAAAGAGTAAGGGGAAGTTCCTTTATTCCCTGGCTAAATGTTCCCCTAGTTGTATAAATGCCACCTTGGGTCTTCCCTGAATACGTATACTTTGTTGTGTGGAGAGTTGCATTTGCAGAGCAGAAGTACCTGGAGGACAGATGTAACGAAGCTTCTTACTGAGTAAATCCTGCCTCACATGCAATGCACTGTAGAATATGATAGAGTAAAAGTGAATACTAACCTGCTTCACCCCTTACAGACATTTGTGCAGTTCATTATCAGACTAACTTTCACATCCAGTTGGGTATGAGCATCCACTTGCCATCCACAAACAGGGACTAGGAACTTCTATACCTCTGTGAACTAGTACTGCGTTTGTAAAGAACCTGCTGAAGTTGACATGTCCTTGGCAATGTTCTGTGTCATGTCTTTGGGATACAGTATTGTATCAGTTACTTTTTGCTGAACCCAATGATACGACCACCCACAACACTGTTATTCTGTGCCACTCTCTGTCAGACCTGCTACCATAAAGGCTTATCCATGTTATCTTTGGCCAGGATATATATGCCATGTGTGTAGACAACCTGCAGTAATGCCTCAATAGCCTGGGGGGTGATTTTTCCAGTAATCCCGTGTCTCAGAAGCACATGGCAAGATGTATTCACGTGTGTGTGCGCGCGTGTCTGATGTTCTTCGTGTTTCACTGTTGCAGTCATTACATTTGGGTAATCCTGCTGGCAGGTTGCTCTGTCGGCCTGAATTCCAAAGTCTTGGGTCCTGCGTCAGTTGCTGTCTCCTCTTCCATGATTTCAGGTCGTCAGGGGTATAAACCATGCAGCTGACGCCATTTTCTTTAGTCTTTCTTGCCGCGCGGTGCCCGAAGCAGAAGCAGTTCACAAGTGCCAGTCGGCCAACTCCTTTGATTTTTGTGTTTGAGTTTCAGATCCGAAGTCTTCATTAAAGCTAAGTACCCCATTGGGGAAACTTTTTTCTTGCTTCAGACTGATGTCAGAAAAAGTTAATAATTGTATTTCTTGTGGAAAGCAAATACCTCATAAGGACTTTCATTCTTACTGTATTTCTTGCCTAGGCCCTGACCACGACATTTCAAGTTGTCGGTTTTGTGCTAGATTTAAGCAATGCGCTATTAAGTGTCGGTATGATTTTGTATTAAACTATTTTGGGCGCAGATTTAATTATAAAATATCATCGGATAGCCATCCGACTACCGGAGTTCACAAAAAACGCAAAGAAAAAGAAAAGGATAGACAACCGAGGCCCAAAACAGACAACGAAGCTTCTCCTAAGCCAGTCGCCGGTTCACTGGTTCTCAGTGAGGCACTTTCGGAGCCCCTGACACCCACTACTTTAGAGTCGCAAGCTGCTACCAACTCCCATGTGGAGTCAGCTATGCCACTGGAAACTTAAGGTATTGGAGCCTTGGACACTATTCCCTCAGATGCATCCAGAGCTACTGAGCAGGCACCGGCTTCTGAGGGTGTATTCAGACCTAAACATCTATACATTAAACTGACTTCAGCTTCAAAGGCAAAGACTAAAGCACCTTCAAAGACAAAGAAACAAACTCAGTCACATGGACAGGCCTCCATGCCCAAAAACAGATGCTCAAAATGGCTGAAGACTTGATTACCTTGATCAGGGGTTCCCATCCCTCTCCTGATAAGAGGCCTAGGCAAGAGACAGACTATAAATCTTCAGATCAGGTTTCTGTTTCTTCTAATTCCTCTTCTGATCAGGAATATTACTTCCCCCTATGAGGATTCTGATGCTGAAGAATCTATTCCTTCAGCTTCTCCTCCTGAGGACTATTCTTTTGGGGAAACCTTGTATACCATGAGGGAGCATTTCCACTGGGAGAGCCAAGATTTTTCAGAATCTAAAAATATGCTCAGGGACTTCCTTTTACTACCTCAACACAGGCCTCTAGCCATTCCACCTGTGTTAGACATTGTAGATGATGTGTTTTCAGAGTCAAGTCTGACCCCTGACTCCTTACCTCCAGCTCCTGTTAAGCCTGACAGATATTACAGGGTTCCTGACTCTCATAAATTCCTTTTCAAAAACCCTACCGCAGACCCAGAGACTATTTCACAGGGTCCCAAATGGGTTAAGGCTTCTGCTGCAAATAACCCTACCCCCTCTGACAGAGATTCTAGGGCACTGGATAGATGGGGAAAAAAAGGTTTACACATCTGCTACCTTGGCTATAAGGGCCTTAAACTGTCAGTTTCATATGCTCAAATATCAGCAACATGTCATGACATTGCTTAAACAGAAAATGTTGTTAAACTCTGAATGCAGAAAACAAGGAATTGCAGGATTTATTGCATGCAGCTGAACAAGTGGGAAAGCATACTTTGCATTGTGGTTTTGATTCTCTGGAGGCTTCCTGCAGGGCTGCAGTTATGGGTTCTGTAATTAGAAGGCATGCTTGGTTAAAGGAACAAAATCTTAGTTTGGTGTTAAGGCAGAAGAGGTGTTAAAGAAAATGGAGGACAAAGCTAAATCTATGCAAACTGTCAAAGATAAGTACAGCCACCTAGGTTTTAATAGACACTGGCCTACAAAGAATTGGTCCTTTCCAGTATCAGAAAGGGGCAGATCCAGATGCCCTAGAGGTAGATCCCAGGCGCAAGGTTCATACAGGTCAAAGCAATGGGGTGCTTCTACCTCCAAAAGTGGAGAAGACAAATCACAACCATGCAGGAAACAGTCCCAATGACTTCCCCCTGCCTGCACCAAGCACTTAACTCCTGGCAGCACCCTTAGGGGGGAAAATAGCACTTTTTTCTCAAAACTGGCACATTATAACCCAGGACGTGGGTTCTAAACATAGTGTCACAAGGCTACAAGTTTCATTTCCATACCCTGCCAAAGGCAAATGGTTGGCCAGATCTGCCAAAAAATCAATGGACAGAGGCACAAAAACAAGTCTCATCCCTCATGTACATGGGGGCTATTCAACAAGTGCCACAGCAAGAGCAGGGACAAGGATTTTAGTCAAGATTGTTCTTGGTACCCAGAAAGAACAATGCCTGGAGACCAATACTGGACTTGTCTATTCTAAACACATTCCTGGATATACCAAAATTCAAAATGTCAACCTTGCAGCAGCTTCTGCCCATGCTGGGCAAAATGACTTTAGATCTAAAAGAGGGATACCTGCATGTCCCAATCAGGCAATCATGCAGAAGATACCTCAGATTCAAGGCTGGCTCAATGCATTACAATTCTCTGCACTGCCCTTTGGCTTATGTACTGTGCCCAAGGTCTTTACAAAGTGCCTGGCACCAGTAATTGCTTTCTGCATACAAAGAGGAATACAAATATATCCTTACTTGGACGACTGCCTAATTCAAGCAGAGAACAAGGAAATTCGACTACAGCATCTGGCGTTTGTGACAAGACTTTTAACATGCCTAGGGTACACAGTCAACGAAAATAAATCAAAACTAGTACCCTCTCAAGAGATAATATTCCTGGGTGCAAGCTTAAATATAGCTGCCCAGATGGCTTATCTCACGCCAGACAAACAAAGGCAACTGACTACCTATTTTAACAGATTGACAACAAAGGCCCAGTTATCTGCAAGAAAAATTCTGCAGGCTTTGGGCTTCATGGCATCCTGCATCCTACTAATTCCATATGCCAGACTGCATATGAGGAAACTTCAATGGTACCTAAAAAGTGTCTGGACGCAACATTGTCACAGCCTAGAAACAATGATTACTCTCATTCCCTGCCTGCAACAGGAGTTGCGATGGTGGGCGAAGGTTTGCCACCAAAACAAGGGACAGCCATTCACATTACGCCCAGCCAGGCAGAACCTAACAACGGATGCATCAGAGTATGCCTGGGGGGACCACATGGCAGGAAGATGCATTCAAGGCACCTGGGCCACAAACCAAATGCATCTACATATCAATCAAAAAGAGATGCTAGCTGTTCAAAATGCCTTCAAGGACCTACTTCATCTGGGACAACTACTGATAAAGACAGACAACACCACAGTCATGTGGTATATAAACAAGCAGGGGGGCACACATTCTTACCCCCTTTGCAGACTAGCTATGGCTTTGTGGGACACAGCATTGACTTACCAAGTTCATCTGCAGGCACAATTCCTGCCAGGAAAGGAAATCACTCTGGCAGATGAACTAAGCAGAAACCTCATGGATCCCCATGAGTGGCAGCTGGATCCACAAGTCTTCAGCATGATAACAAGGAAATGGGGATGCCGGGACATAGATCTATTTGCCTCCCCTCACAACTACCAACTAAAAAGATTCTGCACAAGGACTTATCACAGACAAGCATGGAAAGCGGATGCCTTATCTTTCAGCTGGAAAAACCTATCAGTATATGCCTTTCCTCCACTGCTTCTCCTCCCCAAGGTACTCCTAAAGGTCAGACAGGAGAAACCAAAGATGATACTGATTGCCCCAGCCAGTACTGGTATCCGATCTTAAGGAACTTGTCTCAGTGCACATCCTGGACCTTACCTCAAATACCTCATCTACTATCCCAACAAATCAATCAGATCCTGCAAAGCCAACTCAGGACTCTAAACCTGGCAGCATGGCGGATAATGTAGCCATACAAAGCACACCTCTCAGTAAAGCTGTGATGGATGTCATTTTGGAAGCCAGAAGGCCTAGTACTAGGAAATCTTTTGCTGAGAAATGGAAGAGATTTTGTGCTTGGAACCAGTCACAAGGAGAGAATACAGCTGTACCAAATATTCCTCAGATTTTGCAATACTTAACTGAGATGCTGGACAAAGGCCTATCTTTTTCATCAATTAAAATTCATGCCTCTGCCATTTCAGCTCATTACAATACAGAGCCACCAATCTTTTCTCATCCTTTATTAAGGCAGTACGTCAGAGGAGACAAAAATTTAAGGCCTCCAATGAGATCGCCAATACCTGCATGGGACCTCAATTATGTCTTGGAAAAACTCACCCTACCTCCATTTGAGCCATCTGCTACTGCTGATATAAAGTTTCTATCTTGGAAAACAGCTCTGCTCCTAGCAACTTCTGCAAGATGAGTGCCAGAGCTACAGGCACTCATGGCTGTGGAACCTTTTATCATTTTTTATCCAGACAGGGTCTCTCTGAGGACAAACCCAACATTTATGCCTAAGGTGGTGTCCAGTGTGGCCCTTAACCAAACTATTCATTTGCCAACTTTTTATCCAAATCCACAGAACAAGGGGGAGAGAATTCTGCATTCTTTGGACATACAGACAGCTTAGATTCTATTTGGACCAAACTAAAGTTTTCAGGTAGACAGAGCAATTACTAGTGGAATATGCTGCAGGATCACAAGGAAAGGCCATCTCCAAGCAGACTATTTCAAAGTGGATAGGCCACTGCATTAATTTCTGCTATTCACAGCATGGCAAGCCAGTGCCTAAGGGCATTAGGCTACATTCAACCAGAGCTGCAGCCACTTCAGCAGCCTTTCTCAGGGGAGTACCAACTAAAGACATTTTAGAGGCTGCTACTTGGAGTTCAGTGCACACCTTTACAAAGCATTATGATCTGCCACTTTACTCTAAATCCAGGGCAGGCTTTGCCAGTGCAGTTCTGCAGGGCCTCATAGCCACTCCTAATGCTGTCTAGCTCCAGCCTCCCAACCATAGCTTTGGGACTCTACCCAAATGTAATTACTGCAACAGTGAAACACGAAGATCATAGTACAGTTGTGTACACTTACCATAAATGCAGATGTTCGAGTATATTCACTGTTGCAGTCTAGGTTACCCTCCCGCCGACCCCCTTTCCTTCTACAGTTTGTCTTTCCTTCTCTGTCTTCTACAACCTATGTGGTGTATTTGCTTGTAGATGAAGGTAAAGTTTATATTGATGCATGTGTATAGTTATTTATATATATAACATTGCTACCTTTTTGGGGGCACCTGACATCGGGGGCAAGAAAATCTAAAGAAAATGGCGTTGGCTGCATGTTTTATATACCCCTGATGACCTGACATGGAAGAGGAGACAGCAACCGACGCAGGACCCAAGACTTTGGAATTCAGGCCGACCGAGGGCAACCTGCCAGCAGGATTACCCAAATGTAATGACTGCAACAGTGAATACACTCGAATATCTACATTTATGGTAAGTGTACACAACTCTACGTTTGTATATGTATTTATATATATATATGTGTGTGTGTGTATGTACATGTGCAAATAGAGGCATGTACATTTTCCATATGACTATATGCTGCCACTCCAACGTACCTGCTATTTGTGCGGTGACATTTTACTTCTTTTCTATCCAAATTGCAGCCATGGGCATGTTATCATGCAATCTTCCTGTATCAGTATGTTGAAATAAAGTGTAATGTACTACACAATGTGTCCTCTTCCCATAGTATGCATTACTATAGCTCACCCTGTATACAGTTGCCATTGTGACCTGTGCGAGATGTCTTGACCTTTGTGTTCATTGTTCTTGGTGTATCCCCCCACACCTGGATATGACAGTGACATGGCATTGTGGGATATTTTCACACCCACATATCAGTTTTTCTACGCCCCTGTTGCTATCAGTACAGTATAGGGTTACTTTATCAGGTGTCTTGTGTTCATGGCAGGACCTCTCTCACCATTAGCATGGGTTCCTGACATAGGTTGGAGTAGGCTGGGTCTTATCTTCAACCAACTTATCACTGGCAAATACCAATGCCCATTTTTGGTGGCATTAGTCAATAAATAAAATCATCTAAAGCCAATTTTTGCACTATTGAGTGGCTATCCCTGATACAGAACACATTCTGTGATCTGTGTTTTCCTATGATCTATGCAGCTCTTCCTCTGATAGTGCCACCTAGAGTCTGTGCTGTTGCCAATGACTGCTTTCAATTTTTGGGTAAGTTTATGCTAGAAACACCCAACATGCTTTTGGGAGGTGAGAGGAACCCCATAGAAACTCGACACAGGTATTGGGCAGTGGTTAGATTCAAAGCTTGTGCCTTATTCATGGAAGAAGAGGACATTTATGGCAGCTGTATCTAAGGTCAACAGAGACTAGGGTGAAGACCTGGAAGTTGATTGGAATGAAAGCACAAAAGTTCAATGAAACAGTCCGACCTCTAACACCTCAAAAATAAGAGGAAATAGGTAGTGTTAAAGAAAAATGGCAGCATCTCTAAACAGCCTGTTTGAGGGCTGCAGAACAGGTATGTGGTTGAGCCAGGTGTGGAAATGAAGTCCGTAAAGAATGCTGGTGGTGGAATGCAGAAGTCCAGGAAGTTATCAAAAGAAAGGGCTGCAGGAAAAAATGTGAGACAGAAAAGATGGATCAGGCTAATGAGGAGTATTAGTTGACCAACAAGGAGGTTAAGAGAGCAGTCCTGAAAGCAAAGAACAAGGCATGAGAGGCTGTCTATCCACTTCTGGAAGGTCACTCAGCACATTGCACAATGAAACTATCAGATTGCAAGACAATAGCAGAAAGATAAAAAAGATGGTCATCAGAGACCCCTCATGTGGGATTTCAGCAATGACCTGCTCACCAGTCCACAGGACACCAAAGGCAGATGTAAGGGGGACTTCCACCAGCTTAAGAAAGAAGGAACACCCCATAGAAGCTCTACTGCCCCAGGCACAGCTTATGATGAAAGATAAAGAAAAGTCGACCCTTGAAGAATTAAGAATAGTGCTAAGGAAAATGAAGTCAGGGAAACCGGCAGGCTTAGATGATTTACAGCATGATCAAGATGTTGGGTAACGTAAGGGAGAAATGGCTCCAGAGGGTACTCTGAGCAGTATGGAGAGAGAGAGAGAGAGAGGGGCATATCCCAGATAACTCGAGTAAGCATTCTAGTGCCAGTGTATAAGAGCAAAGGGGTAATTAGCTGGGATGGTTGACTTCCCAAAGGCTACAGTTATGCATTTGTTAGCAGTGAGTTTAAAACTATGGTTTTGGCACCGTTTGTTAGTCAGAGATAGATCTTCTTGAAGAATGCTAATGTCTGAAGGGGTGTCAATGATAACCCCTAGCTTGCAACCTTCTGCAAACTTAGTCAGACATAAACCTTCAGCATTTGCTTCCATTTCAGAGAAATAGATGCCAAAAAGGAATGCACCCAGTACCGAGTCCAGTGGGACTTTGTTAGTGAATGGCGTCTTGGTGTAGGTGGCCTAACCTATTTTGACCTCCTGTGTTCTATCTATGAGTCAGCTGGCTGTCCAGCAGGTGATAAAAGGGTTATTAAAGAATAGTAATGTAATAAGTAAGGACAGATTAAATGTGGCAATTAATTTACATGAACCAGGGATGAATACTGAAAACTATTTTGTATAGCTATAAATGACATAAACTGTTTTAAATGTGTTCTAAGGGATTGTAGGACACACTTCTTGAATAAAGGGAGTTTGGATGGCAGCTCAAGTTAAAATGCTGCATGCTCATCTAGTATAAATCAGTATTTGAGCTTACAAAGTTATGTCAGAGTTAAAGTCCTTAACATAATTTTTTATATTTTTAATTTTTTACATACTTTTTATATGATTTATAGATTAATTATTACTATGATTATGTCAAATGTTTTACTCACTATGCTAAGTGAAACTGAAATGTATGGTGTGGATTGGAGCATTGTCATCACATGATTTGTCTTGATGACAGTACTTTTTCTCTCAGTATGCTAAGCAGGATAGAAATGTTCAGTTTTATTTTGTAACATTTTAATCATTTTACTTGATGTAGATGCTATCAAACATCTTGTTGGCATTTGCATTGTTATTCTCATGATGTTTTATCACTATTAAGACAAAAGTGCATTATTTGTTAAAGTAATTGTACCAGAGTTTCTTCTTTCTTTCTTTTTTTAATCAAGAGCTGAATCTGATTATCCATTCAGAAGTATAAGATCGAGGAGCTGGGTTAAATAAAAAAAAAAAACAAAAGAAAGGCGGGGATAATGCAACTGTATGGAGGAAATGACTTTTTCAGTGGGTCCAGATGATAATAGACTTCTGTTTAAGGTACCAGAATATAGAGGATTATGACTGGAGATGAATTTTGGCAACCATGTCTAGAACACACAATAAAAGTTTATGATCAGTGACACAATCGTAATTAAAAGAAGTACATGGAACTCTTATCTGCACCATGTACTACACAGTTACAGAAACACGTCAGTGTTTTTACTGGCTTTGAAAGCTGTAAAGCATAGTGTTGTCTAACTCATGGCAGCACACACCTCAGCTTATTTGCTTAAGAATTCTGAGGGGACAGAGATAAGAATCAAGGGCAATTTTTAAATATTACCATAATTCATTTAGAATGTTAATGGGACAGAGAGGTTTGCATCAGTATGCATTTTCTGAACAAAAAAAGTATAAAACTCTAATTCTGGAATTTTTGACTGGCTGTAATCCTCAGTGATTTGTTGTTGTGACTTTCGGCCTTTCCCGGTTAGGGATTGCCACAGCGGAACTCCAGTCTGCTAATGATTGGCAGTAGATTTTTACATGCCGAGTTGCCAGAACTGATGCACAACCTTCAATAAAGGTACGCCCATTCATGCATGTCTCCACACAGAAGACGCTCTAGCTGTGAATCGAACAGGACAACGTTTTACTGTGAGGCGACAACGCTAACGCAGCACCACCACCGCAATCATTGTAATCCTCAGTGATTTAACAGTAAAAAAAAAAAAAATCAAAAGTATGAGGGATGCAGCAAAAATATGACACAAGCTCAGGGACAGTTGCAAAGTATGGACAGTGGGCAAAAATTAAGCTGTTTTACCTTCTGCCACTGTTCGTTGCTGGCCAGCACTGTCAATTGTTAATTAGCTTGACACCCAATCATAATAGCTTCTTCTTCTTTCGGCTTTTCCCGGCTAGGGGTCATCACAGTGGATCACCTGTCCGCTCATGATTGGCAGGGGAGTTTTACAGTGCCGAGTTGCCAGCCTGGCACCCAACCTTCCACTCACACCTAGGGCCAATTTGGAGTGTCCAATCTTTAAAATAAAATATATTATTTTTTAAAATAAAGAAATAGGAGAAAGAGGGATTTTATAAGACTAAGGACGAAGACCGACTTAAAAATGCAAGCAGTCGACTTTTGGTTAAGGCAAGAACACAGAAAAGATAAGTTCAGATTAACATTCTGAATATTGCAGTGTACACTGAATGAGATGTCTTATTGGTTTGAGCTATAGCACTTGGAGGTTATAACAAATGTTACATCCCCTTAAGTCCTGTAATAATTGGATTTCATGCTTAACAAGTCTATCTTTTGCCTGCTTTCCGGGGGGGGGGGGGTAGTGATCACTATGCAGTAATTAGAATAAGCTACAGTATATCAACAAAATATATTAATGGGATAGGATTGGGAAATCCAAATGTAGTATATTAGGGGAATGTAGCCTTGGAAGCAGGATGCACGGAAGAGATTTAGTTGCATAGGTTAGGCAGCATCAGATAAAGGGTTTCATACCCTGTGCAATATAAGAGGTAGAAACCATGTTTTACAAAGGACAGGTACTGAGATGAGGCTATGGAGATTTGTGGACTACATAATGAAAGGAGTAATGGGGTCCTTAGCTTCTAGAAGATGATAGATATTAAATAAAAGTGTATGGAAAAGTCTATTTTCTGATATCCATTATAAGATGAATGGTGAAAGAATTGAATAGTATAATCTTTATCATTGGTAGTGGGGATGTATAAGGAGACCGGGAAAGTTTCAAGAGCATAATTTGCCAAGAAAAAGTGACAGAGGCTAAGAGGAATTTCCTATTTGGAAACCTGGGACCAGAGAGATCTGCTTTGTAATAAGGTATTTGATGTAGGCAGAGAGAAAAAAGAGGGTATAAGAGGGGGATTAAGGGGTATCCCTTTACAGGCAGTAGAGTATAGTTCGGATAAACATTAGGGAAATAATAAGGGGAGAATAAAATTAGGAAGCGTGTTAAAATGAAAATAAGGAATGGGATGGTGAGCTAACTGAGATGGGTACTTTAAGGATCTGTAACATCAGGAGGGAAGAAGAGGTGATGGGAAAATAAATGGATTACTATAGTAAATTCAAATAAAATACGAGAACATTTTACAAGATGAAGAAAAGAAATGGTTGGATTATTTTGGTATGGACTTTTATAATGATGTCTTTCTTTTCAGATGGCCTGCTAAGAAGATCCTGGAAACTTTTCTCACTAATGTGATACTTTGTGTAGTATAGATCATAAATGTATTAAAGAAATATAAACCATGTTTCCTAGGAAACCCAGAATAAGTAATGTCTGTCATGAAATGTATTTCCTCATTTCAGTTTTGCAATTTTTTTTTAGCTCCTTCACTTAATAGAACTGGTGTTAAAGCAAATACCCATTCTAGATGCCTAAACCTATACTACCACATCAACACCACCAAAATAACGTGACTGATTACTCACTCAACATATACTCCATTTCTGGAATAAGCTGCACTTACCTGTCAAACAGAATGCTTCCCCAACAACCTTTTAAATCAGTATGGATAACTGGATGTGTGATCACAAATTTTTACCAGTGAACATCTATTTAATGGGGATACTGCTAGTCTCCCACAGTATTGGGTGGACAGTCTCCTTTGGCCATAAACTTAGTAAGTAATCTCTAAACTTATTGTGAAATCAGGCTTTTAAACATTGTAAGAATGAGAGCAGCATAATGATGTAATGATGACCACTACTACCTCACAGCTGTTGGTTCTCCAGTTTGGTTTTGTGCTTCAGTACCTTTGTGGTGTCTACATGCCTTTTTGGCAGGTTCTTCAGCTTTGTGTAACATCTTGGTCATGTTAAGTCAGTTGCTGATCTTCTACATTCCCCATAGGTGTGATACACTGCTTGAATGAGGTCTATATTAAAATCGTGAAGAGGCATTACATCGAACGCCTCTTCACCGACACACAAAGACCAAAGTCTGAAAGTAGCAAAGGCTCAGGCCAGCGTTTTTTTCCCCAGGGGAAAAAGTCGTTTGGCCTGAGCCATAGGATTGCCCTTTACCCCACAGTAGTGCAATCTTTGGTATATTTGGGGGGAATGTAGGGGGCACAGCCCTCCACGTTGAAGGGTGTGTGGGGGGGCAAAGACCCTCAATTATGTTTTAAATGGTGTGTGTCTGTGTTTTGTACCAGCAATTTCTTTCCCAGGGAAAGAAATTGCTGTTTTGATCATTCGCGGTTTAGTGCTTTCGGTCTTTGTATCAGTGAAGAGCCGCTCGATGTAACGTCTCTTCGCGATTTTAATATAGACCCTGCTTGAATGTGTGTGTGTCTTGTGAAGGAATTGTTGCTTACCAGGATAGGCTGTGGCTCCCCTGTAATCCTGAGTGGGGAAAAGATGAATTTTCCTCTTTCCCCAAGTCATCTCCCATTTCCCAGTATATAGTCACTATGTATCGACTTACCACCAGATCATTTCCCTTTTGCATTATGGCACTTTGAGTTTGAGCCATTAAGTTATTGCTGGGAAGTTGTGTGTGTGTGTGTGTGTGTGTGTGTGTGTGTGGGGGGGGGTCTTAGTGTACAGAATGGCTCGGGATTTTACTTCACTGATGTTTTGGTGCAAATTATTCTGGCAGTATATTACAAATGATTAAGGCTATAGGATGCTAGAGTTTAATGCTGTAATCATGGATTTTATTTCTTCTGTTTCCACTTGCCGTGTTACTCTGAAAGAGTCTTTTAACAAAACAGTGTGAGACACCAATAAAAAGAAACATTTTGCCTGTTTGCCATGCTCAGTTAACAAACACCACAGGAAAAAAAGAAAATTGTCACTCTGGTTGTGTTTTCTTCAGTACTGTTCTCCATAACATCATTGCAGCTCAGGATGGCTTTTATTGATCATTTTATCTCTCGTACTTATTTTTGTTCAGATAGATTAATAAAAACATTCTTAAATGGCATACATGTTTTATCTGCATAAATCTTTAAAGTTGATTTTTATTGGAGTCTGAAAGATTCTATCAAATTCATTAGACAGGCAGTCATCAAGACATTTGAAATTTAGACAGAGAAACTGTGTAGTAACCCGAGTACTGCAAGTAATGAGAAATAATCACAGCTGTTAGATCCCATGACTCTGTAACACTACATTTCAGCAATAAACAAACATGAGAAAAGCTGTTCTCTTGTGCTTGCCTTTTAGATAAACATTGAAATTAGATGTATTTTGCAGTGTTTGTTGTGGAATCAAAATGTATTGTGGAGCCTGCGGGCATTAAATGGGAATGGATTTGGTCTGTCTGTTACCATTACAGTTTTACATTAATTCTATTAACCAAAGTGCAGGTTCTAATTTCTGACCAATCAATAGATTGCTTCCACCAGGGATTCGTACCATTCGCATGGTATATGTCTAGCTAGGGAAAAACACGTTTAACACCATCTTTGCAAAGTCAGCCCTCCTTTTTTGTATCATGTTCTGAAAACACATATTACACTGCTATGTAAACAGTCACTCAACTCTTCTAAATTCATTATAATAGTATATGAAAGGATATCTATATTTTGCTGTGCTGCTCTGTTTCTGTTAACAAGTTGAAAGCTTGTAAATTACACAGTAGTCAGCATAAAATTCTGCAAATATTTTGAGTGTTACTGCTTTACATGGTGCATTTAGTCACAGTAAAAAGAAATTACTTGTATGTGGTGTTATAGTAATGTGTCCTATTTGTGTTCCTCTCTTTTCTTTTTGTATCCAGATTGGGAAAAGGTCCTCAGATTAAAGATTCAATTTCAAGCTAACAAGTACAGCCTCAAATAGTGTTTAATTGAACATAATTTTCTTTTTGTTTCAGCAGTGTACTTTGTTTTCATTTTATAAAATATTTCCTAGACTTCAGAGATGGCAGCTACCCCATATGGGTCATGGGAAGGTAGTCCTTAAGAACTTGGGTGTGGTATAAACAGCTGCTTCCAGATGCACAGAATTTGAAAATATTGATGTATGCTGCATCAAAACAGCTAGGGAGCAAAACAAAATTATAAGCACTAAATTTAGAATGGTTGTTTGTAGGGCATTTTATGGTACTCCATAAAAGATTTAAGAAGAAGCTAGTCCTGCCCCAGCAGCCAGGGCTGTAGTCTTGAAATTACCTTAGAATATGTGCTTCCAATGTGTCTACAGAGTATCTGACATTAACATTTCAACAAAATACAATTGCAGGCCCCCTCTCACCTGTTTTGGAGAACTCTTCCTATTAACTAAAATTAAAATGAAGTAATATTGAATATTCTGTACAAAAATAATTCATCAGAATACTGCTTTACACTGTCCCTCTTACAGCATTTGGATTCTAACAATGTCATATTCATGTAAACATGACAACATAACAAGTTAGAATACGTGGTACAAGTACCAGCATCCTGGATGCAGTCACCAGAGAGAGGTGTAGAACATGAACATTCGATGTCCATATCCTTCATGGTTTTTTTTCGCCAATCATTTATCATTTTTTACTGGATAGAAGTGCCATAAACTATAAAAAACATAATTAACTGGCTAAGTCAATGTTGACATAGGGACATAACCCAGTTGATTCTCCTGCTCCGTCCTCATGGTCAGCTACAATTACCTGACAACATCTCAGTGTAAATTAAATATGTATATAACACACACCAGTAATAATTTTGTCCTTGTTGTTAAACACCTGGCTTTCCTAAGTTCAGCTCTGAATTTTTAGTATTCTCCACTTGTTTTAAATATCTTTGGCAGACTTTCATATTAATCATATGTGCTATATATTATGGAAATTATATTCTGCATAACCTCAGATATGGTACCAAGTATAACAGAACAGTGTAAGTTTTCTTTGTAGAACAGTTACAGCTGTTGGCTACATGCACTAAAGCAGTGTTTAAAATATTGCTAGACTTTTAGATACAATGCCAGAAGTCAATACTTCACTGTCCCGAGTGGGTGAGTCACTGGAAAAGCCCCCTCCCCCCAACACATACATGCAGAGACATCTCATCAAGAACAACATATATCATTCAAAACATGAACTATCGAAGCACAGGTAAACATTTTTGCAGCAGGGAAAATTGCCCCTGTATCTCCTTCCTTATGTACAGTAACTCTGAACTGGAATAATTATGAACAGAAACTATTGTAATAGCAGTTTTGTGCTTTTCTCCATTCTTGCATGACCTCTAGGATGACAAGCAAATAATGAAATAGTTCTTCTCTGTAACTGTGACTTGCAATCATTGCCATCTTTCAAGAGAAGGGTACTCAGTAGGTTGTGACCAGGTGACTGACTCTCACTTTTTAGATCCACAGCAAGGTGCCCTCTTGCCTACACATCATAGGTAGGTACTAGGCTATTGGTCCTAGGGCCTATATAAGCCTAGCCAAAAAATGTACCCTGGCTTTCGCCACCCAAGAAAATTATTTTCCTGTGCCCCTGTTGAGCAGAGCCACAGAAGTGATCCCTGGGGTGAATTTCCCATTTCCCATCCAATCATCAAGATTTTTCTTGAAGAATGCTAATGAGGAGCTCTGTTTGAAATAGATAGGTAGTCTGTTCCAGAGTATGGGAAGTCTCTGGGAACAGGAATCTATCCCTCCAGCATATTCTGTTTATTGTGGTGACAAGGTTTAGGTCCCTAGAGCGTGTAGCTCAGATGGATTGGGATTTATTCAAGTGGAGCATGTCCAACAGCTCTGGGTTTGACATAGCTTTGTATGTTAGGCAGAGATCGCCCCTGAGTAGGCGATATGCGATGGAGTAAAGCTGTAGTTTTATGAGACGGTCTGCGTAGGGCATCTGTTTGAGGCCAGTAATCCTCTTTGTGAGGCATTTCTGTGGTCTTTCCAGTTGTTGTAGATGTCTTGTGAGGTACATACCAAAAGGGGCATTGTACTCTATAATTGGTCTAATGAGTGATGAGTAGAGGGGAACAATTACCTCTTTTTTTCTGGATGAGACTCCTTTTGTGATGAGATGAGCAAAGTAGAAGGATTTCCTGACTACTGTGGCGATGTGATTATCAAAGGAGAGACTACTGACCACCTGTGTCCCAAGGTCTCTTATCACATTTTCGGTATTAAGTAGACTACCATCTATATGGTAGTTCATGGGTACAGAGTTTTTACCAAAGGGGATGACAATACACTTTTTGGCATTGAGCTTCAGGCCATGGCTTTGACACCAGGTATCTGTCTCAGTGAGGCCCTTTTGCAGTTTGTCCACATCGTTAGGAGTTTCGATTATGGCTCCTAGTTTGCAGTCATCTGCAAACTTTGTTAGCCAAAGACCTTGTGTATTGGCCTGCACTTCAGAGAAGTAGATACCAAAGAGGAGAGGACCCAGGACTGAACCCTGTGGTACTCCACTTGTCTGAAGTTGGATTTGGAATCTGCTACTTTCACAGTGTGGGTTCTGTCCGTGAGCCAGTTGGCAACTTATCTTGTGACATAGGATTTTATACCTAGTTTAGTGAGCTTATCTATAATTCCAGAGTGGGGGATGGTGTCGAAAGCCTTGGCGAGATCTAGATAAGCTGTGTGAACCATTTTACCCTCATCTATGGCTTTGGTGACTGCTTCAAAGAAGTCAGTCAAGTTTAGGAGACATGATCTGCCTTTTACAAATCCAAACTGGGTAGGGTCCAGAGTTTGGAGATCACCAATGTCTTTGTTTATGAGTTCCATGATGATACGTTCAGTTTAATATTAAAGTATAGCATAGTAATACACTATATCTGTCTACTGTTAAGTTGTACTTGTCAGTTACTCTTTTTGTATGTTGTCTTTGGTGTAATTGTTCATCTTATGGCACCAAATAGTTTGTACAATACCACCTTTAGGTGACTGCATTCGTTTTCATCTACTGAGAAAGTTTATAAAGGCAGATAAAATAATCAAACAGAAAATATTAAGGAAGATCATTAGGAGTAGAACTTGCAGGATGACAAAAAAACATTTTCAGCACATTTGTAAATATGTTGAAAGTAAACATTTTTGGGAAGCATCCTCTTCCATTATTCTTATCTGTTGTTATTGAACAGTAATTTAAAAGTCCCATTTATTTGCATTGCACTATGAATAGACAACTAGTGTAGACTGTGTGGATGTAGTGCTCAACTTACTGGGAAGTGTTTGACATGCGTTTGTTAAAGAACAGCTCATTTTAGACATGCAGTTTCATCCCTTCCTAAAGCATGCTTAGTTTTTTGATTGACTCTAATATTTCCATCTTAATGAGTAGATCTCATTCACTCCAGTGGAGTCCAGGAAGTCTGCACTGTAACTTCCAATGGGTAGAGCCTAAGCCTTTTCACAGAATCAAATTATGTCCTCAGACTCCTCACATTTCAAACAAACGTTCATATCTCTGGAAGCATAGGGATTATGAAAGAAGTACAAATGGCCAACCCTTCAGCACAAACCATTTTTATAGTGGTAGTATTTTTAGGTTCTAGGTCTTAATCTGAATTTTGTAAGATTTTGTAAGTCACATTAAACACAGTAACTATTACTTTAGCAATATTTTGCAAACAACTTATAATATTTCAGCAGCCACTCAAGTTACACACACATAGTGTCAGCAGCATTTTAGTCATCTAGCTGAGAGCTTTCATATGAGGCTAAGGAGTTCTGTGTTACTTGGTTTTTGAAATATTTAGAAAAATGTGAAAATTATGTCTATATAAATTAATATCATAAAAACAACCATTAATATCACTACTTGCACTAGACAGGGGTCAAATATTAATACAGTTGAGTTTGCCATTGTGTAAGCTTGAAGATTAAATCTTTTAAAACCTTGTACATAGCATGGTTTTGTAATTATTGATGCAAGTATAAACAAGCAAAATTTGACGCCTAAAGGCATCAGTAAGAGTTAACTGCAGATGCACCTGGAGGCGTCACTTGAGTGTAATTAGTTAACTCCAGTCCCTTCATATGGAAATATAAGATTGCAGGTTTTGATGGCACAAAAGGATGATCTAGCCTACCCATTCTGCTCATTTTCTATACCTAGTTTAGAGCCCTTTTAAGGGGCTGGAACAATCCAGAACGCCAGAGAGACTCGGGCGATGGACAACATAAGAAAGGTAGATGGACATAACTTACATAGTAATTATGTTGTTAACTTGTCCAGTTATAAACTAGACAAGATAGAAATGTCTGTTTTAGAGAAGGGTTTAAAATTTGTCCCCACATGCTTACCCAAAAAGTATGAGGTTAAAACTGAATTGTTCCAATTATGCCGAAAAATGCATTTAAAGGAACACTTCTTTAGATTAAATAAAGCAACTGAGTTAGATACTAACTGTGATGTTTTACTTTCATTAGATAGTGAAACAGAAAGTGAAGAAAGTTTTTATTCATGTGCATCGGGTAGTGAAGATGAAAATAATGCTTATGACTTATTAAATACACATATGCTTAAAGATAATAACTATTTTTACCTCCATGTAAAAATTCTAATATAGTGCGTTTTGAATCTCTACTGAATACAATGTTAGAAAAGGAAATAGAGAGCTTTATGAATAAAAAGCATACTTATAATCTAACAAAATTGGAATGGGAAAAGCTGCAACAACTGAGTAAAAACTGTAATATAGTCTTTAAACAAGCAGACAAAGGGAAAATTAGTTATATTAAATTCTCATGATTATTATAGTATGTGTATGCAACATCTAGATAATAACAATGTATATTGTAAAACTAACATTAATCAGCTATGTCAAGCAGAAAAGATTTTGAAAAATTATTACAGAAAGGTGTGAGATTACACTATCTAAGTCAAATGGATATAAATAGAAAAATAAATGTAAAGAATAGAAAAATTGCAAAATTCTTTTGCCTACCTAAAATTCATAAAGATCTGAACCGACCACCTGGTGACCTATTGTGTCAGCTTTTGGATATTTTACTTACAATCTTTGCACCATGTTACATGAAATATTGATAAAGAAAGTTCTGTTGTTACCTTCTTATATACAAGATTCATATGATTTCCTAAGGAAAATAAAAGATATATATTGGGGTGAAAATATGTACTTTATTACGGTGGATGTAGAGAGTCTCTACACCAATATTTCCCATATTTTGGGCTTGGAAGCTATAAAATTCTTTTTGAATGATAGTCCTAAAACATATTATGTCCTGGAACTGGTAGAATTCTGCTTGAAAAATAATTTTTTGAATTTAATGGCACTGTTTATAGACAAGTTACAGGTACTGCTATGGGGGCAGCGTTTGCACCAGCCTATGCTAACCTGTTTATGGGGCTATTTGAAAATGAACACCTTTATAGGTTGCCTTTCTTTCAAAATAATGTTCTAAGGTATTTTAGATTTATTGATGACCTAATTTTCATTTGTCATGGGGATTGGGATACATCAGATAACTTCATTGATGAATTAAATAATAACAGATTTGGTATAAAATTTAGTGACATACAAAAAGGAAATCAGGTTAACTTCTTGGATATTTCGCTTAGGGGCAATAATGGCTTTCCCATATATACTAGTATTCATAGAAAATTTGATGAAATAAGCTGGAAAATGTGGGGAGATAGTTGCCATCCCCCCCATACGTTGTCAGCCATCCCCTATGGGGAATTTTTGAGAATAAAAGACTCAATTCTGATATTGATATGGCCTTTAGGGAGGCCTATAAAGTGGCCGAGATATTCAAAACTAGAGGGTATAACCCAGATGATGTAGAAAATAGCTTGCATAGAGCCTTTAAACAGAGTAAGGGCACTATTAGACAAAATAACTATGAAAGTAGCAATAAATATGGGACTGAACAGGAGAGAATGTTTTTTGTTACAAAGTACACTAACTTCTCTATGATTGGTAATAAAATCATTATGGAATATTGGAATTTTATTAAAAAGATATAACATCACTGAAAAATATAAAATTAATGACATCATATAGAAAAGGGAAAAATATACAGGACTTTCTGATACACAGCATTTATAAAAAGCCTTGTACTAATGAATTAAATGTTGTGAAGAATTTGGGAACATTCCCTTGTGGAAAATGTGCTATATGTAAACATGTTGTAAATGAAGTGAATAAAATAAATGGCAAAATTTTTGATACAAAAGGCAAATATACATGTATGAGCAAAGGTGTTGTGTATGTCATATTCTGTGATTGTAACAAATACTATATTGGAGAAACAAAAAGAATGCTAGCAGATAGGATAAAAGAACATATTAGAGATGTTAAAAATAATAAAATTACTAGTCCTATTGCTGAGCATTTTAACTCAGTACACCATGGAAATATTGAGAATATAAAAGTGTCTGTTCTGGAACATGTTCCATTATATTATAATGATGTTGATAGGCAAAAAAATATGTTAAGACAAAAGGAATGCATTTTGATTATGAAATTTGGGACTTTGCATCCACATGGAATGAACAGAGAATGTAACTGGCAATGTCTTGTTTAAGACTATGACTTTAAATATATTCAAGCTATGTGATTTGATAGTTTAATTATGTAATTGATTGATTACTTGTTTTTTGTATATATTGCAAGTGTTTTATGAGTTTTACTGTTTTACTCTGTAAAGGCTGTTGGCCGAGGCGCTAGAGAAGGAACTGTTCAACGAAATAAATTTTATTGGAAGGTAGAGCTGGGACTCACTGATAGTCTTTGTTGTTTATATATATACATCTTGCTTGCTGTTGTTTTAATATTAATACAGTTGAGTTTGCCATTGTGTAAGCTTGAAGATTAAATCTTTTAAAACCTTGTACATAGCATGGTTTTGTAATTATTGATGCAAGTATAAACAAGCAAAATTTGACGCCTAAAGGCATCAGTAAGAGTTAACTGCAGATGCACCTGGAGGCGTCACTTGAGTGTAATTAGTTAACTCCAGTCCCTTCATATGGAAATATAAGATTGCAGGTTTTGATGGCACAAAAGGATGATCTAGCCTACCCATTCTGCTCATTTTCTATACCTAGTTTAGAGCCCTTTTAAAGGATAACTATGCTCCAATTACACTATTTCATTTTCCAGAGTGCATCTTCATCCCTGCAATATGAACCTTATACTTCATGTGTGTGTAAAAAAAAAAAAAAAAAAAAAAGAAAACAAGCTTTAGCAGTTTCTTCCTCTCTATGGCATTTCTAACCTAATCAGCATCCTTACTGTGCACCATGTTGGGTCTGAATGAAGTCTCGGGATACTTTGTTTAGGAAAGCAGCTCCATTGCCTTTACAAAACACACAAAGTATCTTAATTCTCTTTTGTTATTAATTCTCACTGGGGTTATAAAGCTATTTAAGGTCTAAGGATTCATAGCTCTACTGAAATTTGCAGCTGTACTCTTTCCCTCCTGTGGGGCTGTAATCCTATTGAGTCTTTCTTGAATAGTTCTGAATGTTATGTACCGCTCTAAAATAATCCATAATGTTATCATCTGGGACTAATTGAAAAGCAAAGCAGTGATTATAGAACCTAGATGGGCATATCATAGGTTATTAAGCTAGTCACTGTTAAAATCTTTTTGATGTGTATTGCCACTTGCAATGGACTAACTAGCTGAAGTTTTCTAAGGCAGGAAACATGGCACTCTGGTTAATGAGGAATAAGATGGTGAAAGTGTTCTATGAGCGGAATCAACTCAAATTCCATGTTTAAAAAGGTTGCGTTAAATACTTTCTACATATGTTACACAAATGATGGAAAAGAAAAATCTGTAAGTTTCAAAGCAAATCAGTTGCTGACACTCCTGAGGATTCTCAAATTTAGCAGCATTTCTCTGTACTTCCATCCAAAGTGAATGGATGTGTGATCTGACAGTAGAGATTAGGACATTGTAAGATCATCAGTTGCGCCCTTGCAGTGCATTATTATTGGCAACAAGTACCTTTCAAAGGGGACAGTCAAGGTTAGAGAAAATTAATATTAATATTGTGCTGATAGGTTTTGACTGTGTAGTGCTTCACGACAACATGAAAGATGTTTTTTTTCTTGTAGTGGTCCTTTAACAAATAGACTTATTTTGTTCCAAGTTCAGAAAAATTGCCCTGCATCTGTTCTTTGCATTATTGAACTGTGTCAGTTTTTGTTCCTATGACATATTCTCTAGAGTCGTCGGAGTCATCACAGCCTTTGCATCCACTCATCACTTGTGCCTGCTGTTGTTCTGTAATTAAGTTTTTAGGGCATAGTACCTCTTTTAGATTTAGGTGGGAATATAGCAAAGTATAGCTTATATGTTTTCTTTATTTATTTTAGACTGACCTACAATGTTGTTTTAAATATTTCCTGTGATTTTGAACTCTGATTACTTACTGAGCATTTTCTTGTTCTTTTATTTATTAAATGCATTTAAACATGGCCCTTGGTCAAACTACCATTTGGATTAATAGTAACATTACACAATAGGATTGGACACCCTTTGTTAAGGAACAAACTAGTGAAAGGAAATCCAGTGGTCTCAGGCAGAACTCCATTTAAATGTAAAAAAGTTTATTTTACAACTTAAAACGCTTTTCGTCACCCCACGTAGGGTAACTTCCTCAGAAATAAAAAACTGAAACAAGGTAACAGTTTTAAAATAACCTGCACTAGTCATCACATGACAAGATAAGCCAATCAACACAATAATCCATTTAGACATGTGATCATTGTTTAAACAGTGTTTAAACAATGTATCGCAAAAAGAAAACATAATAAAATCCTTTTAGTAATTCAATACATACTAATTAAGAACTAGTTCTAAATAAAACCTGCTTATTACAATATGTTTAAGGTAAACAGTATCAGTAAATCCAATTATGGAACACAATGTTTTTGTTCCTCAAGGAACGTGAGTTAGAATGGCAACTGGTTCTAAATGCTTTTTCATACCCAGGTTTAAACGAAAACTGTAACATTTCTTGTTTGTTAAAGTTAAGAAGTTTAAGTAGGTGAAAAACATTGTGTTCTATAATTGGTTTGTAGATATTTTAAGGACAGTTAGTCTTGTGGCCATTCTCACATTGCCAATACCCTTCCTCAGGCTGCACCTCCTTACTGTAGGGAAGGTCATACAAGTCAGTCCTGGAGTTAATTTGTGGATACCTATTCAATTATCTAGTTTATGTTTAAAAAAGGTAATGAGTTGCACTGTTTTACCATCAAGACAAGTGGTTTGGGAGGTGCTGGGTTATAAACCTGTCCCTTCACTGTGCATTATGGAGGCTTTGGGCATCATATGGTAACTTAAAAAGAGCTCCCAATTTGAATTCATCTGCATCCTTTTCTAGCAGTAGGACTTGGGTCTCTGCTTGGGGATCTCAGAAGTAAATACCAAAAAGGAAAAGTCCCTGCATTGAGCTGTGATGGAAACTGCTGGTCACTTTCATACTTTCTGATGAGGCACCTGCAACTCATACTTTGTAGGCCCTGTATTTCAGCCAGTTTGCTATCCATCTTCCCAAATATAGGTCTATTTGGAAGCATTTAACTCTTGTACGATACCAGCATGAATAATAGTGTCAAAGGCCTTAGCCAGGTCAAGATATACCATGTGACTGCATGACAATGATTTACAGCTTCTATAAATCTTAGAACAGCAAAAGAGTCAGCACTTTAATAACTGTAAAACAGAGACAAGTGCTTTCGCAACTCAAGATTGCTTCTTCAGATCTAACAATTAAAAAACAAAACATATATAATGGAACCAATTATCTAAGAATGAATCAACGTCTTAAGCCCCTAGACCTCAGGGCTGGTTTTAAAGGAACATTCTCATTCAACCCTATATTCCTCATTTGTTTCTTTGTTTTATAGTCATTGTGTGCTCAGCCTGCTGACTCTTTTGTTGTTCTTGGTTTTACTTATTTTATCATGGTCAGCTTTGCGCTCCAGTTTTTGGTTTTATTTTATATTCCATAAACCTTCTGAAGAAATTTACAAGATTAAGTAGACAGGATCTACCCTTGACAAAGCAAAACATATGTGGGGAGGTCAAATCTAACAAGAGTCTTGATGTCCGTGTTTATGAGGTCAGTTATAATACCTTCAATGTCTTTGCAGATGAGGCCTGCAAGGCTGAAAGGTTATTTACATGGGTCAGTTGTAAGGCCATCCTTATGAAGTGGCATTGCCACTGCTGTGCACTACTCATCAGGGACAAGATCAGCATCTAAACTTAAGTTAAACAATTTGAGGAGTGTGTCTGCAAGGGAATGTCAACGTTGTTAATTAAACAATTAGGTATATTATCAGATCTTAGTAGGGAGTATTTTTGGTCTTGATTAACACCTTCAGTAAATGATCTTTAGAAATAATTGGGGAAATAAGGGATTCAAATATTTTAGGTTTTCTAAAAAAAGTATCAGGGTGAAGTTGGCACTAAATTTTTTCACAAGGATATTGACAATGGCAGATGTGTCCAAATCGGAGGCTTCATTCTGCATAGGTTTTGAGCAATGCAGAGAATTATTTTTAGGGTTTTGAGCAATGCAGAGAATTATTTGTAGTTTTCTAACACAGTTAAAAGATTTATATTTATCTTTTGACTTTAGATATCAGCCTAAGCTCAAAGGCAGTTTTAGTGACCCTTATAGTATTTTTCAGTTTTTATATTATACTTTTGATGTTATCCTTGAAGAGATCAGTTTGGATCTACTAAATAATTTAAGGAGTTTCTTTTGTTGAATATTGTGATGGACGATCAAGATGGTTTGTCAGTTTATTCTGGCACTCTGTTCTAGTAGGGACTGATGGCACAATGCATTTTTTCTAATGGATGTAGAATTCCTTAGTGACAATTTCTGCTGTATTGAGATCAGGGGAGGTTCAGTCATAAGTGAAGTTTGATATTCCATCCTTTCCATGAGGTCAGCATGTTTAGAGTCCATAAATTTAGTGGTATGGGAGCTTTTTGAAGTTTAAATTAGAATGTTACAAGTTTATGGTCAGACTTCACTGGAGAAGAAGATACTAGAGGGTGCAAGGGGTGACCATATTTGTAAGAACCCAGTCAAAAATGTTGTGGCCTCTAGTATGTTTATTTAACAAGCTGTTCAAGGAAATTTTTGTCCATTAAGTCTAGGAATTTTTTGGCATATTCTACATTGTAAGTATGGGTGTTTCTGTTTATTGAAAAGTAGATAGTCACCCAACATAAGAGTTTTGATAATAGGGAGATTATTTAGGCAATCAAGAAACGTTACATTGTCAAAAGGGAACAAAAAAAGGTATTGTGTAACAAGCTATTAGTTGATAATTTGTCCTACATAGTGTATAGTACATTGATTTCAGTTTGTGAGCCCCTAGGGACCTGTATAGAAGTAATATGTTCCTTGAAAATATAAAGATTACATCATAGTTATTGGGCCTGAAGGCATAAAAAGCACAAAACCCTGATATACATATAACCAAGTTTTTGGGCTAAGAATTTACAATCCTAAACATTTGTGAAGAAAGGGTTCATAAGAGAAGTCATCTTCCTTTCCGACAGGGTGAGATTGTCTGATGCTTCAGATACTTTTTAATGCTGACAGCAATACAAAATATATTAAAACCATTTTCCGTGAGGTTTGAAAAGAGTATAGATGGTCATGAATAAAATATGCCATGCATTAATCTCTCAAGAGTGACCAGAATCCTTGTGTCCTGGGAGAGAACTGATCTTCTTTTGCCAAAGTGTGTTGTAACATGCATTACTGACCTTCTCTTTCTTTCCAATACATCTCCAAGGAATTAACGACTTCTACAGGCTAGCACAGTACTATGTAATTTTTAATTTGGAGTAGGCTTCATCAAAATTCAAGTTTTATATATCTTTAGTAATACATTTATCAGCAGTGTGGACTGGTTATTATAAGTTTAATCAAAGACAGTATTCTGTAACAGTAGCTTAATGCATACTCATGTAGGATAGAGAGATTAAACTGTCTAAACACTATTGTACAAACCAAGTTAACTTATCTTCCATCAAACCCTGTGTACTTTATATCTACCTACCCATCTATCTATTTATCTATCACAAGTTCTTATTTTTTAAATGAATTATCAACTCACTCAAAATGAAACCAACTATCAGACAATGAGTCAGATTTCTGATTTTAACTGCAGTTAGTACTTTTTCATGAGCTGTTTAAATTGACTTGTAATACTTATAAGAACAATTAGGAAAGCAATGCAGAAGAGCAGGCTGGGACTGAGACAAGTTCAGAAACTGATCTGTGCAGAAGCATTGAAACAGGATCTGAGATACATGCATTAAGTAGCAGTGAGCTCCCATCTGAAGGGGAGCTGGGAAGAGTCGGCAGGGAAGAACGTAGATGGTATGGCTCTCAGATCTGAAGTTATAGGAATTACTGGAATTACCAGAGAGAAACCGCTAAAGATGAAGAATCAGAAGAGTCACTTACTGGGGACACTGTAGTGTTACACATTGAATGGACACCAAATTGTTTGTAGAAGGGGAAGAGGTCCAGGAGTTGACCGTTTTAAGGCATTATCATAAGGCACTTTTAACACAGGCCAGTTATATTCCTTTTCAGGCAATTTATACATAAAGTGCATGCTTATGCTGAATTTGTATGGCTATCAATTCACAAATTATTGTGCAATGTAGAGGTTGAGCTGTCAATAGTGCTAATATGTAGTTAATGCAGGAGAAAATGCTGTGTCTCATTTGATGACCTTGTCTATAATTAAGAAAGTGCAGCTGTGCCACACTTACCGTAACTGTAGATGTTTGAGTAAATCAGTATTTCAGTACTGATCCTTGGGTCTTCCTGCCTTGTAGTAGCCTGCATCCAGCCTGATTTCCAGAGCATTTTCATCATCCCTAGCAAACAGACAGCTGATGGCCATCATTTGGATGTCAGGTTATAAGAGGTGCATCCAGTGGATGTTTCTAGACAGTGAGCAGCAGTCTGATACCTGAGGACAACATGACCCTTCCGGATGTCAAAAGACTTTTTTTTGGACAGCAGTAGGGGAAGGAATCATCTATGTATTTGAAGTGAACGTAGGGGATGATGGTGGATAAGAACTACTCATCTGAAATGCTTTCCTACCCTACCTCCCTTTGCAATAGGGGGGCCAGGAGAGGGCAGCAGACAGAGGGGTAGGGCGGTGGGCATATATACTGCAGCACTGATCTGCTCGAACATCTACAATTATGGTAAGTGGGACACAACTGTACTATAGTCTTCATAGTCAGTGTAACAGTATTGATCCTTGGGAGTACTCCCAAAGCTGTTAGTTATGGGGGGGAGCTGTCTGTTGGCCCTTAGGAAAGCAGATTTTGCAAGATGGTGTAGCAAACCCTGCTCTAGCCCTGGAGGCAGTGGCTAAATGGCAATGTTTAGTAAAGGTTGTGACGATTGGGGGGAGATGGGCGAAGGCTGCCAGCCTAGCCAAATAGAATTTGATATATAATTCTGGCATTTGTAAATAAATGTAAAAATACAGGCATGTTTTCTTGAGTGTAAAAGAATACTGTGAAATGTGGAACTGCAAAATATGTGACAACATTGCACTCTACTGGCCCAGTGAAGCATGTTGTGACCCTTTCATGTTAGAATTCAGCTCCAGTGAGTCTGGTTGAAGGTTTCATGCCCATTGTTTTAAGGCTAAAGTTTATGATCAGAATTTCCATGTGGAAGGTGGCTTTACTGCTCTGGTTTCTGCTAGAGTGTATATGTGAAATGCCGTGTATTGCTGTAAGTTTCTGACCAGGTGTTAGTTTGCTAAATAATGCAGTTTGTGGCCTGAGAAAACCTAAGTGTCAAAATGATGTAATTTGGGAGGGTCTCAGCAGAGATGTTGGTGAGAATTTTAAAAACTATTGCTCAGTGAGAGACTGGGAGCATTTTGATCTTGGATATCTAACTCAGCACCCTGCCTTATGCTCACATGTAAGTTTTAGCACTGTGATTTCTTGTAGGAATAGTTAAAGCTAGTAAAGATTAATTAGGTATTTTTCTTTGAAATCAGACTTGTCCTACTGTATTATTTTAAGTTTCTGTGTGATCTCTGAACTCTTAGCTATCTCTGTGGTGTAGTAGTTTTGTCTTGTGTTTTAATTATTTATTATTAAATATTTTTAAAACCTTCTACCTGTGGCTGGTTTATGTAGAGATAAAGTATGCTTTCGAGTACATTATATTTTTATAGAGTTTATTGTAATAAGCCCTTCCAATAAGCCTTGAGACTGATTAGTTGTACTACCATTGGATTATAATATTGCACAGTAATAATTGGACACCCTTTTAAGGGCCTTTTTATAGGTGATAATTAACTGGATCGTGGCAGGAATTACAACCGTATGGTCTGGGTAATAGATGCACAGCTGGAGAACCTATGCCAGCCTTTTTCCAGGAAAGTCTGTGTGGTCGTATAACCTCTTCTCAAAGTGTGTGTGTGTGTATGTATCAGCTACCTGGGCAGAGACACTAAGCACTGGTTGGACAGAGAGGGTACTGGAAGTTTGAGCTTGCCCAGTTAGGCTGAGACCTGGACCATATAGCTGTGCCGGTGGGAAGTCTTATTGGGGACCTGGTGAGCAAAGGAGCAAGCAGCCCCAGACTGACTGTGATCTGTGTGTGCACTTAAGGGAAATTGTGCTTTACTGTGTGTATTAGTTATCCTTTCCTCTTCTCGGAGATGACCTCCCTGGTGTTAGTGGTGAGGATTGAGGCTCCTTGATTGCTGGGCCAGGGCACAGTTGTCACAAAGGTGTAGATTAATGTCCACATGGCAACTTTCAGAACAGCCTGTGTAGGGATACCTTTAAGAAAGGCAATGGTGGCTGCACTGTCTGGTTGAGTGGGCTCCGACATGGGTTGGTACTGGTTTGCCGTGATGGACATAACAGAAGGTAATGCAGTTGGCTATCCACTTAGAGATATTCTGTTTGTCTCATGTATCACCTTTTCCTTCTGCAAATGCCATCAGTAGTTGGTCTGCCCTGTTAGGGAATTTTATCCTGGCCAGGTAATACCCGATCTGTCTGTGCACATCAAGCAGTGCAAGATTTGCTCTACTTTATTCTGTGTGTTAGGGAAGAACACTAGCAAATGAAAAGCTTGAATCAAGGAGAGGGATTGAACACTGTTTTGAGCATAAAGTAGGGATTAGTTCTAAGGGTTACCCTTCCCTATGGAACACAGTGGAGGGTTCCTTGTACATCAGGGCTTGTAGCTCTGAGCCTGGTTGAAGTGATGGTTTATGGAAAAAAAAAAATTTTCTGGAGTCCAGACACCTTGCACCTTCATGGTTCCTAAGTGTACTCCCCAGGCTAGTTCAGAAATGTCTGTAGTTATGGCCTTGTCTGTCTCTGGTAGCAAGAAATTTGCTCCTGGCTTCAGCTTGATGGTGTCTTTCCACCAAAAAAGCTGTCTTTTCAAGCATGGTACTTTAGGAAAACAATGTAGAAGAGTAGGCTGCGATTGAGACAAGTTCAGAAACTGAAAAAGTTTGCGGACGACTGCAAACTGGGTGCAATTATTGAATCCCCAAATGATGTCAGTTTACTTCAGGAAGGTCTTATGCAGAGCAACGACTGGTGTCTTAGTCATAGTCTCGGACTGAATGCAAAGAAATGTGTCATCATTCCCTTCGGTAAAAGCAATGTGACTTTACGCTATCAAATTAACAATAATACACTATGTACTTGCAAAGTGGTAAGAGATTTGGGATCACAAGTAGAATGTGACCTTAACTTTGACCTCCATGTGTCTGCTATAGTAAGGAAGGCTTTCTATGTAGCACACTTGATTAGCAAAGGCATCACCTCTAGAGCAAAAACAGTTTTAACCCCTCTGTACTCATCACTAATCATGCCCATAATTGAATACAACTCCCCTTTCGGCATATACCGTATAAAGCACCTGCAGCAAAGCAATTGGAGAGACTTCTGAGGTTTCTAACTAAGAAGATTAAGGGACTGCGGCATGTGCCTTACACAGACTACCTATAGTCCCTGACACTATACTCAGTATCATATAGACTTTTTAGGGGAGACTGGGGAGGGTTGCGTCAGGAAGGGCATCCGGTGTAAAACTTTGCCAAATCATTCATGCGGACAGCAGTAAATATTTACATAAAGGATCGGTCGATGTCCAGGTTAACAACGACCGCCACCAGTACTGTTAGCCAACAGTGTGCTGGCAGAAATTGGGCTAATGTTGGCCGAAGGAGGAGAAGAGGGGGAAGGCATGGCCGAAGGCAGGAAGAGAGGAAAAAGGCTAGGACTGTGGTAGTGAGGGTCGGAACTTTGAATGTTGGCAGTATGACTGGTATAGGGAGAGAGCTAGGCAATATTATGGACAGAAGGAAGGTTGGTATATTGTGTGTGCAAGAGCCCAGATGGAAGGGGAGTAAGGCTAGGTGTATCGGAGGTGGGTTCAAATTGTTTTATCATGGTGTGGATGGGAGGATAAATGGCTTAGGAGTTATCCTGAAGGAACAGTATGCTAAGAGTGTCTTGGAGATGAAAAGAGTGTCGGCTAGAGTAATGTTTCTGAAGCTGGAAATTGATGGTGTAATGATGAATGTTGTTAGTGCATATGCTCCACATGTTGGGTGTGCGATGGAAGAGAAAGAAAAATTTTGGAGTGAGTTGGATGAAGTGGTGATGACTGTACCCAAGGATGAGAGAGTGGTGATTGGAGCAGATTTCAATGGGCATGTTGGTGAAGGGAACAAAGGGGATGAGGAAGTGATGGGTAGGTATGGTGTTAAGCAAAGGAATGCAGAAGGTTAGATAGTAGTGGATTTGCGAAAAGGATGGACATGGCTGTGGTGAATATGTATTTTAACAAGAGGTATGAGCATAGGGTGACATACAAGAGTGGAGGAAGATGCACACAGGTGGATTATATCTTATGTAGGAGGGCCAGTTTGAAGGAGATTGAAGACTGTAAAGTGGTGACCGGGGAAAGTGTAGTTAGGCAGCATAGGATGGTGGTTTGTAGGATGACGTTGGTGATCAAGAAGAGGAGGAGGAGTGTGAGGGCAGCACCAAGGATCAAATGGTGGAAATTGAAAAGGGTAATTGTGAGGTGATGTTCAGGGAAGAGTTAAGACAGGCACTGGGTGACAGTGAAGAGTTTCCAAATATCTGGGTAACTACAGCAGAGCTAGTAAGAGAGATGACTAGAAAGGTGCTTGATATGACATCTGGACAGAGGAAGGATGACAAGGAGACATGGTGGTGGAATGAGGAAGTACATTAGAGTAGAGAGAGAAAGAGTTTGGCAAAGGAGAAGTGGGATTATCAGAGAGATGAAAAAAGTAGACAGAAGTATAAGAAGATGAGGGGCATGGCAAAGAGAGAGGTGGCGAAGGCTAAGGATAAGGCATATGAAGAGTTGTATGAAGGGTTGGACACTAAGGAGGGAGAAAAGGACCTGTACCGATTGGCTAGACAGAGGGACCGAGCTAGGAAAGATGTGCAGCAGGTAAAGGTGATAAAGGATAATGAGGGAAACATACTCACAAGTGAGGAGAGTGTGTTGAGCAGATGGAAAGAGTACTTTGAGGGGCTGATGAATGAAGACAATGAGAGGGAGAGAAGGTTGGGTGATGTGGGGATAGTGAATCATGAAGTGCAATGGTTTAGCAAGGAGGAAGTAAGGATAGCTATGAAGAGGATGAAGAATTGAAAAGCTGTTGGTCCAGATGACATACCTGTGGAAGCATGGAGGTGTTCAGGTGAAATGGCAGTGGAGTTTTTAATCAGATTGTTTAATGAAATCTTGGAAAGTGAGAGGATGCCCAAGGAATGGAGAAAAAGTGTTTTGGTGATTTTTAAGAATAAGGGTGATGTGCAGAGCTGTAGTAACTACAGAAGGATTAAATTGATCAGTCACAGCATGATGTTATGGGAAAGAGTAGTGGAGGCTAGGTTAAGAAGGGGACGTAATGATTAGTGATCAGCAGTATGGTTTCATGCCGGGAAAGAGCACTACAGATGCAATGTTTGCTCTGAGATTGTTGATGGAGAAGTACAGAGAAGGTCAGAAGGAGTTGCATTGTGTTTTTGTAGACTTAAAGAAAGCATATGACAGGGTGCCTAGAGAGGAGTTGTGGTATTATATGAGGAAGTCGGGAGTGTCAGAGAAGTATGTAAGAGTGGTACAGGATATGTACGAGGGTGGTGTGACAGCGGTGAGGTCTGCAGTGGGAGTGACGGATGTGTTTAAGGTGGAGGTGGGATTACATCAAGGATCAGCTCTGAGCCCTTTCTTATTTGCAATGGTGATGGACATGTTAACAGATGAGATCAGACAGGAGTCCCCATGGACTATGGTGCTTGCAGATGACGTTGTGATCTGTAGTGAGAGTAGGGAACAGGTGGAGGTGACCCTGGAGAGGTGGCGATGTGCTCTAGAGAGAAGAGGAATGAAGGTCAACAGGACTAAGACAGAATATATGTGTGTGAATGAGAGAGAGGATAGAGGAATGGTGAGGATGCAAGGAGTAGAGGTGGCAAAGGTGGATGAGTTTAAATACTTGGGATCAATAGATGTCCTTCAAGGATGCATCTGCAGTCCTAACATATGGGTTGTCCTGCCTCAGGCAGCCCTTCGGTCGGCCGGATTCCAAAGTCTGGGTCTGGCCTCGGCTGATGTCGCACTTCACCCGACGTCATAGCTGCTGTGAATTGGGTATAAAGGCATCAGCCGACGCCATTTTCCTCAGTCTTTCTTGCCGCGTGGTGCCCGAAGCAGAAGCTGTTCGCAAGTGCCGGTCGGTCAGATCCAGAGATTACTACTACCGAAGACTTCTAAAAAGCTAAGTACCCCGTTGGGGACTCTTTCTTGCCTCAGCCGATGTCAGAAAAAGTAAATAACTGTTTAACTTGTGGGAAACAAATACCTCATAAGGATTTGCACTCTTACTGCCTTCCTTGCTTAGGCCCAGACCACGACGTAGCAGCTTGTCTAGCCTGTGCTTCCTTCAACCGACGGACACTTAGACATCGGTCGGAGTTTGCAGAGGAGTTTTTTGGTCCCGCTTTTGCTTACAAAATGCCGTCGGAGACTCCGACTTCACAATTAGTTAAAAAGTGTAAGGAAAAGGACTGACATTCGCGGTCCGCGGTTTCGGCCGAAACCACGGTTAAGCCAACCGCGAGTGTCTCGGTTTCGGCTGAAACAGAGTCCACGGTTCTTCCTTCGGCCGAAAGCATGCCTCCTATAGCCGAGGCCTCACACAACATGGCTGAATCTGCTACTGAAATTTCCACTGCGGTTGCAGGTACCCAGGATTTATCAGATACTACTCCTTTAGACATATCTACTCCTGCACGTGGAGCTGCTAGGCCCCCTGCATCTATCTCTGTCAAGGCTTTTTCTAGGGCTAAAGCAGCAAAATCTTCTAAGGCCTTGCCTGCTAAAACCCCCTCACACAGGCCTACCTCTAGTTCCCAAATGCTCAGCCTGGCTGAGGATCTCATTTCTTTGATCAGGGGATCCCAACCTCGCCCTGACAGGGCCTCTCAACCCCCTCCAGAGAAGAGGCCTAGAGCAGAGCCCCCGGATCCAGTTTCTACAGACTACTCCTCGGATGATTCAGAAAACACAGACCCGCCAGAAGGCCCATATTCCCCTTACGAGGATTCTGATGCAGAAGACTCCATTCCTTCTACCTCTCCTCCTGAGGAATTTTCTTTTGGGGAAACTTTACATGCTATGAGAGAGCATTTTCAATGGCAGGGCCAGGATTTTTCAGATTCAAGGAAAAGGCTAAGGACCTTTTTACATTTACCACAGCATAGGCCTTTAGCCATTCCTCCAGTACTAACAGTTGTTGATGATGCATATAATGATGCTTGTACTGCCCCTGACTCTCTTCCCCCGGCCCCTGCCAAGCCCGATAGATATTACAGGGTCCCGGACACACACTTTCACTTGTATAAGGCTCCTATTGCAGATCCTGAAACCATTTCACAGGGCCCCAAAGCTGTAGCAGCTGCCTCTGCCAGAAACCCCTCCCTCTGAAAGAGAATCTAGAGCATTAGAGAGATGGGGTAAAAAAGTTTATACTTCTGCTACTCTTTCGGCTAGGGCCTTAAACTGTCAATTCCACATGATTCAGTATCAGGAATTTTTGTTAGACCAGCTAAATAAAAAACTGTCCTCTCCTGAACCTATAGACCGTAAGTCCCTTCAGGATTTGGTACATAACACTCAGCAGGTCAGTAATCACTCCTTAAAATGCGGCTATGATGCACTGAAGGCTTCCTTTAGATCAGCTATGACTGGAACAGTGATTAGAAGGCATGCATGGTTAAAAGAACAATCCTTACCAGACCATGTAAAGTCAAAACTTCTAGATGCTCCCATGGAGAAACAAAGTTTGTTTGGTTCCCCTGCACAGCAAGTGCTAAAGAAGGTGGAAGAAAAAGCAAAATCTGTCCAAACAGTCAAGGATTTCTTACAGGTCCAGCCTCCAAGGTTTAGTAGAAATTGGCCTTCGAAGAATTGGTCCTTTCCAGACACCTCCAGAGCACAGAGAGGCAGAAATAGGCGCCCAAGAGGCAGAGGTCAATCCAGAGGTGCCTACAGGGGACATCAGTGGCAGCCTAACAACCAGAGAAGTACTGCCACAGACCCAGCTACGACCACTTCCACAGGACAGACACAATGACTTGGCTCTGATACCGCCTACCAGGGAACAACTGGAAGCACCCTTAGGCGGAAAGCTAGCCTTATTTTCCGTAAACTGGCATTACATTACAGGAGACAAATGGATTTTACAGACAATAGACAAAGGCTACAGGTTTCACTTCCACACTCTACCAAAAAAGAGAGGAATGCCAAACCTACCACCAAACCAAAAAAACAAACGCTCTAGAACAAATCAACCACCTACTAAGGATGAGAGCTATAGAAAAGGTACCTTCCATGGAACAAGGGCAGGGATTTTACTCCAGACTTTTCCTGGTACCAAGAAAAGAAAACCAATGGAGGCCTATTCTCTACCTGTCCACTCTGAACACATACCTCATTGTTCCAAAATTCAAAATGCTGACCCTACAGCAACCTCTTCCCATGCTGGGCAAGGAGTCTTGGCTGGTGACTCTAGATCTCAAGGAGGCATACCTGCACGTCCCTATACGACCAGATTGCAGAAGATACCTCAGATTTCTTGCAGGATCAGAGCATTATCAATTCTCAGCATTGCCTTTTGGCTTATCTACTGTGCCCAGAGTATTCACGAAATGCCTGGCATCAGTAATTGCTCATTGCAGGCTTCAGGGAATTCAGATTTACCCATACCTGGACGACTGCCTAATACAAGCGGACAACAAGACCAAATTAACAAAAGATTTGGAAAAGGTTATACAACTACTGCAAGCCCTGGGATACACAGTCAACAGGAAAAAGTCAAGGCTGATACCATCCCAAAGGATAACATTCTTGGGTGCAGAACTGTACACATCAAATCAGATGGCATTTCTCACAGCAGAAAAGCAAAAGCAACTACCACTCTATTTCATGGCATTAACAACACAGAACCAGCTTACAGCAAGGAAAGTCCTGCAAGCCCTGGGTTACATGGCATCCTGCATAATATTGATACCACATGCCAGACTGCATATGAGGAAGTTGCAATGGTACCTAAGGAATGTATGGTCTCAACACAAGCACAGTCTAGAAGCCCAGATTCCAATAATCCCATGCCTGAAACAAGAATTCCTGTGGTGGGCTCAGGCCTGTCAGATGAACAGAGGACTGCCTTTCCACAAACCTCACCCAAGCCAGACTATCACCACGGACACCTCAGACCTAGGCTGGGGGGCACACATGGTGGACAAGTGTATACAAGGCCTATGGACACAAGACCAGCTGAACCTTCACATAAATCTAAAAGAGATGCTGGCAGTGAAACAGGCACTACAGACATTCAGACCTTTTCTTCAACAGGGTCATTTGCTGATAAGGACGGACAACACCACAGTCATGTGGTATATCAACAAACAGGGAGGAACACACTCATATCCTCTATGCCGGATGGCAATGGACCTGTGGAATGTGGCCCTGAACCTCAACATTCAACTACAGGCAAAATTTGTGCCAGGAAAAGAAAATATACTAGCAGACACCTTAAGCAGAACTACCACGGATGCCCACGAATGGATGCTGCATCCAGACATCTTCAAAACCATTACAAAGAAATGGGGACTACCAGAAATAGACCTGTTCGCATCCCCACACAACCACCAATTGAGGAAATTCTGCACAAGGACATACCACCCTCTTGCTTGGAAGGTGGACTCCCTATCCTTCAGTTGGGAAAACCTGACAGCGTATGCATTCCCACCTCTTCCTTTGATGCACAAAGTGCTACTGAAGATCAAAGAAGATCACCCAAGGATCATCCTGATAGCTCCAGACTGGCCGAGGCAGCATTGGTACCCGCTACTGAGGAGTATGTCTCGGACACACGCATGGCCTCTACCTCTAGTTCCTTTACTGCTAACACAGAACAACTACAAGATCCTACATCCAAACTTGAAAACACTGCAGCTAGCTGCCTGGAACATTACATAAAACAAAATAACCCAGATTTATCTCAGAGGGTTAAGGACATCATCCTGGAGGCTCGCAGACCCTCCACAAGGAAGACTTATTCAGCCAAATGGAAAAGATACCTCATTTGGAGTGCAGCAAAAGGAGAAAATGTATCATTAGCAAACATAGCTAACATCCTGGAATATTTAGCAGAACTTTTCCACAATGGCCTGTCTTACTCCTCCATTAAGATTCATGCATCAGCAATTTCAGCAGAATACAACATGGATCCTCCAGTCTTCTCTCATCCTCTACTCAGGCAGTTTCTGAGAGGAATTAAAAATGTAAAGCCTCCAAGGAAGCCACCTTTGCCTACATGGGACCTTAACTTTGTGCTGGAAAAGTTAACACTTCCCCCTTTCGAGCCAGCAGCAACAGCAGAATTACAGTTCTTATCTTGGAAAACTGCTTTCCTGCTTGCAATCACTTCAGCAAGAAGGGTTTCTGAATTACAGGCATTAATGGCAGTACAGCCCTTCCTTATCTTCCATCAGGATAGAGTGTCCTTGAGAACCAACCCTACTTTTATGCCAAAAGTGGTCTCCAGGGTATCATTGAACCAAGCGATCCACCTACCAGCATTCTTCCCCAACCCACAGAACAGGGTGGAAAGATTACTACTTACCTTGGATGTGCACAGGCAATTGCGCTACTATCTGGACAGAACCAAGACCAACAGAAAAACTGACCAGCTTCTAGTAGCATATGCAACAGGAATGGAAGGAAAAGCAATTTCAAAACAGACAATCTCAAAATGGATAGGAAATTGCATTAGATTTTGTTATTGTTTTCATGGAAAGGCAACTCCAGAAAACATCAGACCTCACTCCACAAGGGCTACAGCCACTACTACAGCTTTCCTACAAGGAGTGGCTACCAAAGACATTTTAGAAGCTGCTACTTGGAGCTCCGTGCATACATTTGCCAAGCATTATAATCTACCTTTATACTCCAGATCCCGAGCAGGTTTTGCAACTGCTGTTTTGCAAGGGATCTTAACTACACCATAATCATCTTAGTGCCTCCTCCTCCAGTTTGGCTATGGTATTCTACCCATATGTTAGGACTGCAGATGCATCCTTGAAGGACATAGTACAGTTTTGTACCTACCATAAATGTAGATGTCCGAGAGGTATGCATCTGCAGTCAGGATTACCCACCCTCCTTCCCCTCTGTGGTACTCCTAGGGTATTTGCCCATCTTATAGCTAGCTGGGGGAATCTATTATGGTGTATTTGTTTGTATATATGTACATACATGCTTATATTGTTTGCTTGCTACTATTTGGAATCTTTTGCATTTATCCAAATTTAGCCTTCCTGGAGGGCACCTGGCATCTGGGGCAAGAAACACTGAGGAAAATGGTGTCGGCTGATGCCTTTATACCCAATTCACAGCAGCTATGACGTCGGGTGAAGTGCGACATCAGCCGAGGCCAGACCCAGACTTTGGAATCCGGCCGACCGAAGGGCTGCCTGAGGCAGGACAACCCATATGTTAGGACTGCAGATGCATACCTCTCGGACATCTACATCTACATTTATGGTAGGTACAAAACTGTACTTTCAGAGTAGTGGTGAGTGTGGAAGAGAAGTGAAGAAGAGAGTACAGGCAGGATGGAGTGGGTGGAAAAGAGTGTCAGGAGTGATTTGTGACAGACGAGTACCAGTAAGAGTGAAAGAGAAGGTCTACAAGAGGGTAGTGAGACCAGCTATGTTATATGGGTTGGAGACAGTGGCATTGACAAAAAGGCAGGAGTTAGAGCTGGATTTGGCAGAGTTAAAGATGTTAAGATTTGCACTGGGTGTGACGAGGGTGGACAGGATTAGGAGTAAGTATATTAGAGGGTCAGCTAAGGTTGGAAGGTTTGGAGACAAATCCAGAGAGGCAAGATTACATTGGTTTGGACATGTGCTGAGGAGGGATGCTGAGTATATTGGGAAAAAGATGCTAAGGTTGAAGCTACCAGGTAACAGGAAACCAGGAAGGCCTAAGGTAAGGTTTATGGATATGGTGAGAGAGGATATGCAGGTGGTTGGTGTGACAGAGCAAGATGCTGAGGACAGGAAGGAATGGAAACAGATGATCCACTGTGGCAACCCCTAACGGGAACAGCTGAAAGAAGATGATGATGAAGAGGGGAGACTCATGCCTGGCTTACAGAGCAATCTCCAACCCAAACCTAATGAATTTGATGCACATCCATAAATCAAACAGGACTAGACCTACCCATTCCAGGGACCTAAATATGGATTCTGACTTGAATAGGACATGCTGAAGAGACAGATTTGTCTCCCAGTAACTGATGCATCTTTGGAATAGGCTGCCAATTCATGTGAAGCAGACAATCTCTATGACAGGGTTCAAAAGGAACCTGGATGGGGCACTCTAAATTCTTACCAGGGATAGTGCAAACAACCCTCCTGGACATGGGCAGTCATTATTAAATAGAATCCTGGGTATTGACTAGTGTCTGTGGTACTACACTGGGATGAAATGGCTAGGCTTGAAATTACCTCTGGGTCAATAGCCTAGTAACCTCTTATGATCTGTGCAGAAGCCTTGGGACAGAATCTCAGACACATGCATTAAGAAACAGTGGGCTCTTATCTGAAGCATGATTTCTAGTGGCTGGGAGTGTTATTTCTAAGGGTTTTTTTTTGAACTACTGAAGTTTCTTCATGTCTAATTCTGCCAGCGGGATAAGGTTGAATGATGCAATGAACCCAAAGGCCCTTAGATATTCCCTTACTTTGATTGTCTTCCTTGGCAGTAAGCTGAGTAGATACTCTGTCAGGAAGGACACGTTGTCTTCAGGTAAGAAGGCTTTCTGTTGTAGAGAGTGAATCAGTGCACCCAGGTAGAGAATTCCTGTCTGGGGATGAAGCTGGGACTTTCAGAAATCGAGAGTGAGCACTACCCTCTGCAAGCAGTCCATGGTAGCCTGTAAGGCTCTTTACAGTTCCAGGATGTTTTTTTCCCATGTATGAGACAGTCGTCCAAGTAGGGGTAAATATCCACTCCTAGTGTTCTGCAATGTTTTATAACTATGTCTAGACATTTGGCGAAAACTCTCGGTGCAGTGGATAAAATAAATGGTAAAGCACAGAACTGGTAGTGCAAACCTACTACTATGAATCAGATGCATCTCCCTGTAGGCACATGAAGGTAGGCATCCTTCAGTTCTTTTGTAACCATGTAAGTTCATGGAAAAGTCAAGGGTAGCCTTTTTTGAAGAGTCAGTCTTTTTGAATTTGGGAATATCTAGGAACTTATTTAACTTTAAGAGGTCTAAATTTGGCCTTCATGTGATTATAGAAGAATCCTGGAGTAGAACACTATTGCATCTTCCCCAGCAGGGACTGGTTGAATGGATCTTTGTTGCAAATGGTTTTGCATGATGGGGAGACGGAGACCGTATTGATCATTTGGAGGCTTTGGTATCCCTATGAAGGGGTACCTTTCTCTGAACTGAATGAAGTAACATTTTTCTATGATGTTTAGCACCCACTGATCTGAGGTGATGAGATTCCACTGGTTTAGAAAGGGAGTTTTCCTGCTAGTGGGACAGGGAGGAGGCATAGTCACAGCTTTTCTCTTGGAGGGACAGAGTCTTTGGACCCCCAGGTCTAGGATGTTCAAGTTACCATCTCCTGGACTGTCTTGGCCTTTTCTAACAGGGAGGCCTCCCTTTATCTTGCCTCAGAGACAGAGGCCAGGGCTTAGAAGGATAATTTCAATTACATCTTAGGGTTGCAGACAAATAAAATTATTTCACAATTTTTATTTGTTTCCTTTTTTATCTAATTTCTCAAAACTCGTCTCTGCAGGAGGTCCAGACAGAATTATTTATCCAAAAGTTTGGTCTTACCATGGTCAGAAAGTGGCTAGATTCTCAGCCAGGTGTGGCTGCAGATGATAATGCCAGTAGCAGCTGCTCAGTATGATGCATCTAATACATCATAGCCACACTTCAGAGAACACCTGGAAACCCTGAGTGCTGATGTAGCTGTGCACTTCTTGTCCCTTTGCAATACTTTATCTGCAATACCCTCAGCTTTGGTAATGATTTGTTTCTGCAAGGCCTCAAGTATTTTAACTAGTAAAATTGGCTGTTGAGGGCCATGTAGTAGTCTACATTCTCTGTCATTAGGTAGGGGATATCTAGCAGCAGGCTTAGGTGCACTCTTATTGGATTTGGTAGAGACTACAGAGGGATCAGGTTGTGGATGCTTGTGGAGGTGTTTGTGAGTGTGGTAGAGACTACAGAGGGATCAGGCTGTGGATGCTTGTGGAGGTGTTTGTGAGTGTCAAACATTGTAAAATTAGTCTAGCTTCCTTGGAGTTAGGGGAAGAGAAACTGAGTGTAAATAGATGTCTTCAGAGATATAATCTAATAGCACACGGACTGATGTGATGGGTAGTGGTCTGGGGGATGGCAAGCTTAGAATCAGCCTCTAATGGGTTTGGGCTTGAAAGAATTCCTTGCTTTCTCACTGAAAAGTGTCCATCTTATGTAATGCTTCCCCAAAGGACAAATCCTCTTGGGGAGAAGCAGAGGAAAGGGTATCATATGAGTTGATGATAGGATTGAGGGAGGAGATTTTCAGAATAATGCAAGTCTTCCTCGCCCTCAGATCCTGAATAATCAGACTCCTCTTGAATAGAGATATTTCTAGTCTTTTACTGGGAGAGGCTACATGATTAGTCTATGAAGACCATCCGGTGTCCCTAGATTTCATAAAGACCATGAATTCCTGGGCAGTTTTAAGGAGGTCCTGAGTTTTCACCTGGGTAGTAATAGCCGATGACTACAGTATAGGCAGAGGTAGGCTGACTAATTTGTTTGATTTAGGCATCCATTCAGCAAGAGAGGACTCTGTCCATGATCTGGTAACTGCAGCTTCAGTCCTGGTTAAAGGCTTGTGTTCTTACAGAACAACTATGGAAGATGAACTATCTCCCTCGTTAACCATCATTCTGATGTCAAAAGCTGTGATATGTTGAGCAAATTCAGAACAAACTGATGTAGATGTCAGCAATAGCAGAGTTGAGTGGACTGCTGTCATGGTGGCCTCCAAGGGTTATGCCAGAGGGCTTAGGCCTGGGATTTGTCAGACTGGGAAACTGCAAAAGCACCTAATCAGAGTCATTGTTTGACTTAGATGCAGAAGGATCACCATCATCTGCAGAGTCCTTTTCTTTTGGTTTTGTGGCTTTTTGTTTCTTTTGTAAGGTAGCAGTAGAAGCCAAGGCTGGCGAGGGAGTGGCATTAGCTGGAATGGAGGACTCTGTGTGTTCTTCAAGGACTTAGGCCAAACCTTAAGGATTTTAGCTCTAAATGTAGCACAATCCTGACAACTGGAATCATTGTGCTGAGGCACCAAACAAAACAAAGAGAATGAAATGTTTATGTGGGATTTGCTTCTCACACTTTCAGACATTTATTAACTTTTTTGAACATTAATCAGTAGAAAGAGTCTCCCAACGAGGCACTTGTATGAAATTTATTTTGTAGAAACTCTGGAGAGAATTGAACCAGCCAGCGGTTTGCAAGCACCTAGTACATGTAGAAGCACATCACACTGCATGGCTAGAGAGACCTGAAGATGGTGCTGAAGGATGCCCCTCTTATACCTGACATCTGAATGTCTGCCATTGGCTGTCTGTCAGCTAGGGATGATGAAAAGACTGGGGTTGCAGGCTTCTCTATGCCAGGAAAGCTAAAAGATCAGTACTGCAGCACTGACTATGTCTAGCCATAGAAGTAATGGGATTATTGTGAACTTTCCAACAACCAAAAGTAAAAAATATATACACTAGTGGTGCAGAAGTAGACTAATAGGTACTTGAGTAGGGCCTCTGTCCTTCACTGAGGCAGAGAAGATAGTAGGTGCTTTACAGGAGTTTATAGTTTCCCTGGGAAGTTATAAAAGGCCAAGATGCAAGTTTCATGCCAGAATGCTGTCTATAAAAGCTTCCTGGAGTGAGTCAACTGAGAACCACACTGAAAGCCTTCCCATATAACAAATAAGCAATCTGACACAGTTGCTTTATTTGACCTCATGATCTTGCACTGAGCATCTGCAGGCCAATTCACAAGGAAATGTACACGTGTCTGCTCTGTCTCTTCTGCGCATATTGAGAGGTGTTCCAGAAATCTACATTTTTTTTTTTTTTTCATGAATTGAGCCAGTGCATAGCTATAGGATGATGAAGTCCCAGGATATAATGCCTAATTAATATAAAGATGGAGCAGATTCCCAGGTAGCCTCTTTTGGAGTTCCTCATAAACTTCAAAACAATGCATAGAGTGAGAGTCTGACAATGTACAATAGTAAAAAATATGAAAAAAACAATGTTTTATTGTCTGAAAGAACAAGTTGCAAACAGCTTGGAGACTCCTTTCACTGCTGTGAGAAAGGTGCATGATGTGAATTTGTGTAGTTCTTTGCAGGAAGGATGACCATATATTACTTCTTATTGGTTTTCCCAAATCCTTCCACGACAGGAAAGTTTTAGTACTGAGTATTTGCAGTGATCCAGTGCAGAAGACTTGGTGATACGCTCTTAGACCTGCTTAGTGACACTCTGTATAATGCTACTATGTAAGATACTGGGCTCTCACAGCACTTAATTCACATAAGAAGAAAATCCAAAATGTATAGCATATGTAAACCATGGTGCGTCCTACTGGACAAACACCATGTAAATACAGGAACCAAAGGACATATGAAACAATCTCGTAAGAGGGTGCCTAGTAAGAGTAAGATGGATTGTAAGGTAGGTGCTACAGGGTGTCTGTAAAGGAAAGCTGATTATAATGAAGGAATTATGCAGTCCCCTAGAAAAGCTACAGCAGATATTGTGTATTAAAATTGTCCTGGAATCCAGCAGTTCCTGATGGTCAATATTAATTCATAGAAATACGTATTCATCGAATACGTATTCAATGAAGGCTAAACAGCAAAATTCATTACAGCGAAGCACGGAATTTTCTCTAGGGTTAGGAACCACTCACCCTCTAGCACTCTGGAAGACACACCGCACTAAATCAAACCCACTCAAGTGAGGGGCTTCACCCCCCACACCCACCAATGTAGGGGGCTGATGTTCATCGTGTTTCACTGTTGCAGTCATGACTGTTGGGTTCTCCCCTGCCGGCAGGCAGTCCTCGGTCAGCCAGAATCCCAAAGTCTGGGTCTGGCGTCGGCTGCTCAGCCATGCTCCCTGACGTCAGAGTGCCAGGAGTACAAAGCTGACAGCCGACGCCATCTTCTCCAGTCTTTCTTGCTGTGCGGTGATAGCAGTTCGCAAGTGCCGGTCGGCTGACTCCTGACGATTTTTTCTGATAAACTTAAGTCCGAAGATTTTCTTCTCCACTCAAAGCTAAGTACCCCGTTGGGGAAACTTTTTTCTTGCTCCACTCCGATGTCAGAAAAAGTTAATAATTGTATTTCATGTGGGAAGCAAATACCTCATAAGGATTTTCATTCTTACTGTATTCCTTGCTTAGGCCCTGACCACAACGTAGCTAGTTGTCGGTTTTGTGCTAGATTCAATCAACGTACATTTAAGCGAAGGTACGATTTTGCTTTTCATTACTTCAGTAGGTGCTTTAACTACAAAATGTCATCGGATACGGTTCCGGCTACCAGAGTTCACAAACGTCGCAAGGATAAAGACAGGCCTCCGAGGTCCAAATCTGATGATAGCGCACAAGCAGAGCCAGCTTCAGGTTCGGCCGTCGTCAGTGAGGTGCTTTTGCAGCCCCTGTCGTCGGCCATTTCAGAACCGATGGCTGAAATGGACTCTCATGAGGAGCCAACCAGGCCTTTAAATATTTCTATTGCAGGACCTTCGGACAATGCTCCTTCGGATGGGTCCGGAGCCACTGTGCAGGTACCAGCTTCCGAAGGGGTTTTCAGGCCTACTCAGCTTCTAATAAAGGAAAGCCAAAGACAAAGGCAAAGACTCCTTCTAAATCAAAGACTGCAACACAGGCCTCTTCTGAACCGGCTCCCAAGTCACAGAAACAGTTACTCAAGATGGCGGAGGATTTACTTACTATAATTAGGGGTTCACATCCCCCTCCAGATAAAAGGCCAAGGCAGGATGTTTATCATGATTCCTCTGATCAGGCTTCTGTTTCTTCAGTTTCTTCTTCTGACCAGGAATATTCTTTCCCTCCTTATGAGGATTCTGATGCTGAGGAATCCATTCCTTCAGCTCCTCCCCCTGAGGATTTCTCTTTTGGGGAAACTTTGCATGAAATGAGGGAACATTTCCACTGGGAAGGACATGAGTATTCGGAATCTAAGAAAAGACTGAGGGATTTTCTTCTTCTTCCCCAACATAGACCCCTGGCTATTCCTCCTGTTTTGGATATTGTGGATGATGCCTTTTCAGAGGCTAACTTAACCCCCTGACTCTTTTCCTTCTGCTCCTGTTAAGCCTGATAGATATTACAGGGTTCCTGATTCCCACCAGTTTTTATACAAGAACCCTTCTGCTGACCCTGAAACCATTTCTCAGGGTCCTAAGGGAGTTAAGGCCGCTTCTGCCAAAAATCCCATTCCTACTGAAAAGGATTCTAGATCCTTAGAAAGATGGGGCAAAAAAGTGTACACTTCTGCTACTTTGTCCATTAGGGCTTTAAACTGTCAGTTTCATATGCTGAAATGCCAGCAATTTCTCTTGTCTGTTTTAAAACAAAAGCTTACTTCCATTTCTGCCTGTGCAGATGATAAGGAATTACATGACTTATTGCATGCCACTGAACAGGTTGGGAAGCATGGTTTACACTGTGGATTTGATGCCTTGGAGGCTTCTTGTAGGGCTGCTGCCTCCGGCACAGTCATTAGAAGGCATGCATGGCTAAAGGAACAAAATTTGCCTGAACAAGTAAAGGCTAAATTATTGGATGCTCCTGTTCAGCATAATGTTTTGTTTGGATCAAAAGCTGAAGAGGTGATTAAAAAGATGGAGGATAAGGCGAAATCCATGCAAACAGTTAAAGATTTCTTACAAGTACAGCCACCTAGATTTAGCAGGAATTGGCCTTCAAAAAATTGGTCCTTTCCCACTTCAGGCAGGCCTCAGAGGGGTAGATATAGATGCTCCAGAGGAAGGCCTCAAACACAAGCTTCTTATAGACCAAGACAGTGGACTGCTTCCACCCCTAGTGGAGGAGAGGACAGGTCACAAACTCAAAGGAAACAAACTCAGTGACTCCCTCTGTTGGGCTACAGGAACTTCTTGCCTGGAAGCCTCTCTTGGAGGAAAACTCTCTCTTTTTTATCAAAATTGGACTCAAATAACCCAAGACAAGTGGGTTTTGGATGTGGTTTTAAGAGGATACAAATTCCATTTTCATACCTTGCCAAGGCCAAGCGGATGGCCAGACCTTCCAAAACATCAATGGACGGAGGCCTTAAACCAGGTGGAAGCTCTTTTGGCTATGAATGCCATAGAACTGGTTCCACTTTCAGAGATGGGACAAGGTTTTTACTCAAGGCTCTTTCTAGTCCCCAGGAAGCAAAACTCATGGAGACCCATTCTGGATCTGTCGGTCTTGAACACCTTTCTAGAGATTCCAAAATTCAAGATGCTTACTCTACAGCAGCTACTTCCAATGCTGTCCAAGGATGCATGGATGGTAACTTTGGATTTAAAGGAGGCATATTTACACATTCCCATCAGGCAGGATTGCAGAAAATACCTCAGGTTCAAGGCCGGATCGAGGCACTTTCAATTCTCTGCACTGCCCTTTGGATTGTCTACTGCGCCCAGGGTCTTTACCAAATGCCTGGCTCCAGTAGTAGCTTACTGCAGACTCAAGGGAATTCAAATTTACCCTTATCTGGACGATTGTCTAATTCAGGCAGACAGCAAGGATGTCTTACTCCAGCATCTAGAATTTGTACAGAACCTCCTCAAGTTCCTGGGATTCTCTGTAAACATAAAAAAGTCCAATTTGACACCATTATAACAGATAACTTTTCTGGGTGCTCTTCTAAACACCACAACCCAGATGGCATTTCTGACATCCGAAAAATAATTACAGCTGGCTTCAACTTTCAAAACCTTGGCAACTTTAACTCAACTATCTGCAAAGAAATTCCTGCAGGCTTTGGGTTACATGGCCTCCTGCATCCTTCTCGTACCATATGCAAGACTACACATGAGGAAAATACAGTGGTACCTAAAAAGTGTATGGTCTCAGCATTGCCACAGTTTAGACATACTGATCTCTGTCCTTCCTTGCCTTCAAAAGGAATTTCTTTGGTGGTCCAGGGCATGTGCTCTAAACAAAGGGAAACCCTTCCGTCTGCCTCCTGCCACTCAGATTCTAACCACGGACGCCTCGGATTATGCTTGGGGAGCCCATTGTCAGGGCAACTGTCTGCAGGGCCTTTGGACAAAGGATCAGAAGCACCTGCATATCAATTTAAAGGAAATGTTAGCCATTCAGAAAGCTCTGTTGGCCTTCAGGAATCTTTTACAACCAGGACAACTACTAATATGGACAGACAACACCACAGTTATGTGGTACATAAACAAGCAAGGGGGATCTCATTCCTACCCCCCTTTGCAGACTAGCCATGGATCTATGAAACACAGCTCTAGCTTGCAATCTGGATCTTCAAACTCAGTTTCTACCAGGGAAACAAAACTTCCTGGCAGACAGTCTGAGCAGAAACCTTTTGGATCCACACGAGTGGATGCTGGACACCAAAATATTCAGGATGATAACAGCAGTCTGGGGATGTCCTCACATAGACCTCTTTGCATCCCATCTCAATCATCAACTACAGAATTTTTGCACCAGGACTTTCCACAGAGAAGCTTGGAAAGTGGATGCCCTGTCATTCAGTTGGAGGAACCTCTCAGGATATGCCTTTCCGCCTCTTCCTCTTCTTCCACGGGTCTTATTGAAGATAAAACAGGACAAGTCCAAGATGATAATTTTGCTGGCTCCAAATTGGCCTCGGCAGTTTTGGTATCCAACTCTAAAAAAACCTATGTCTGGAGCCCCCTTGGGTTTTACCTCAGTCTCCGAACCTTCTGTCTCAACATCAGGGTCAGGTTCTACACTCTCATGTCAGAACTCTCAGCCTGGCGGCCTGGTTAATCCAGGGCCTTTGATTTCTTCTATCCTACCCAAGCAGGTTATGGATGTCATTTTAGAAGCCAGACGTCCTAGCACTAGAAAATCTTATGCAGGAAAATGGAAAAGATTTTGTTCCTGGATGCAGGCTCAGGATTCTGATCCTCTTCTTCCTAACATTACCTTAATTTTACTTTACTTGATAGATCTCTTACATAAGGGTCACTCTTTCTCTTGCATTAAGATACATGCCTCTGCTATTTCTGCTCATTATAATACAGACCCAACCATCTTTTCCCACCAGCTCATGAGACAGTTTCTCAGAGGAGCTGAAAACTTAAAACCTCCTAGATCTCCTCCCATTCCTGCTTGGGATCTCAACTATGTTTTGGAAAAACTAACCTTGCCTCCTTTTGAGCCTGCTGCCTCTTCTGACATCAAGTTTTTATCTTGGAAAACAACTATCTTGTTAGCCCTAACCTCTGCCAGGAGAGTTTCAGAGTTACACGCTCTTATGGCTGTGGAACCTTATATTATTTTTCATCAAGACAGGGTATCTTTGAGGACTAATCCTACCTTCATGTCTAAGGTGGTTTCCAAAGTGGCTTTAAATCAAACTATCCACTTGCCGACCTTTTTCCCCACTCCTCAAAATAAAGGGGAAAGGATTTTACATTCCTTGGATGTACACAGACAACTACGTTTTTACCTGGACAGAACCAAGGACATCAGAAAATCAGAACAATTGTTTGTTTCTTATGCTTCAAGTTCCCAAGGTAAAGCCATTTCAAAACAGACCATTTCTAAATGGATTGCTCATGGAATCAGATTTTGTTATTCATACCATGGTAAGCAAATCCCAGGGAGTATACCGACTCATTCCACCAGAGCTGCTGCCACTTCTGCGGCCTTCCTCAGGGGAGTTCCTACCAAAGACATTTTGGAAGCTGCAAATTGGAGTTCAGTGCATACTTTTTCTAAGCACTACAATCTACCTCTCTACTCTAAGTCTAGGGCAGGCTTTGCCTCTGCAGTCTTGCAGGGCCTTTCAGCCGCCCCTTCTTCTTTATGACCACCTCCCTTTGTTTCAGCTTTGGGATTCTACCCTACAATCATGACTGCAACAGTGAAACACGATGAACATAGTACAGTTGTGTACACCTACCATAAATGTAGATGTTCGAGTGTCTTCACTGTTGCAGTCTGGGTTTCCCTCCCTCCTGTCATGGTTTTAGGACCTTTTTCATTCTGGGACTCCTGACATCTGGGGCAAGAAAAACTGGAGAAGATGCGTCAGCTGTCAGCTTTGTACTCCTGGCGCTCTGACGTCAAGGAGCATGGCTGAGCAGCCGACGCCAGACCCAGACTTTGGGATTCTGGCCGACCGAGGACTGCCTGCCGGCAGGGGAGAACCCAACAGTCATGACTGCAACAGTGAAGACACTCGAACATCTACATTTATGGTAGGTGTACACAACTGTACTTTCCCCCCCACCCCCTAACTATATATACCAACTCCGAGATTGCACTACTGTGGGGAAAATGGCAAAGTTGTGCTGATGGATCAGTGGTTCTTAATCCTGGGAAATCTTCCATGCTTCACTGTAATTAATTTTGCTGTTTAGCTGTCGATGAATACATATTCAACAAATACATATTTCAATTAACTAATAGAGATCCATTCCTGAGAGGCGCTACAGCAGATGTTCTATACGCAAATTATCCAGAAAGCCTCCTATCCCTAGTCGTCACTAATGATAGTTGTCCGTGAAATAAATAGCTACCTCAGGCTTTGCATAGCCAAATACATAATCAAACACAGTCTAACCACCTCACGAGGGGTGGAACCAACTCCAAAAAAATAAATAAAATAAAAATTGTAGAGCACACCACAATGATGGTATAGGAGACACTGCTTTATTCCACACACAATCAACTAAGCGCTTTCACCTGCACATCCCAGGCTTCATCAGAGTCGTTGACTGAAACATCTCTTCCTTTAAATAACAAAAACATTATGACATCACACAAAACCAATTAGACTGTGACCTATTTAAAAATAAGATAAAACATCAATGTAAGATATAATGTTAAAAATACTTTTAAAATTACACAACGAATACCCCTAACATATGAATACCAAGGAGTTAAACTGACAGAAGATGCAACAATGAATATAATGTATTTTGACTTCCTGCTATGGTCTAAATAACCAGTGATTTCTGCTTCAAAAATGGCACAATAGAGATAGTGTCATTGATGCCCGGGAAATTTTTGGCATTCAGTCTCAGTTGCCATCTTGTCTCACAAACCTCAAGGGCAATTTTATAATTACCACCCCTTAAATTCTCTTTAACCCTATCAATAATGAAAAGCAGGAAACGTTTAAAGTTGGTACAATATGTAGAGTGATTGTACGATGCACTACTGTTTTTCTTATTTTTGATGTCCCTAACATGTTCGGCTATTCTATTCTTCAATCTCCGTGTGGTTTTCCCCACGTAGAATGCCGAGCATGTAGTGCATGTTGCAATGTACACAATGTTAGAGGTGGTACAAGTGCCCCTGCCTGGGCATTCAAGTGTTCGATAATAACCATCAACCGCCACATAGGGACCGTCATTGATATATTTACAATAACTACAACATCCACATTTATACATCCGGGACCTATAATGTTCCTTTAATGTTGTCCCATTCATTTCAAGGAAGTCTTTCAAATTCCTACCTCTACTGTATACAATATGTGGTTTGTCCCCCAATTTGTGTTTAAGTCCAGTATCAAAACTACTGTTTCAAGCCAAATTCAAGATGTTAAGGATTTTTAGAACAATCATTATTGTAATTTAATACCATGGCCGTACTGTTCCTGTCAAATCTGTCTACGTCGTGGATGGGATTGACGTCCCCAACCAGAATTGGGCAAAAAACAGTAGATCTTTTCATATAAATTTCTTTTTTAATCGTTAATAACATTTTTAAAAGGTAACCTCTATTCATAAACATCCTAATAAGTATGTAAATCTCGTTCTTAAACTCAGCATTGTCCCTGATAATAATATGCATTACCTCCAGTCCAGTCCTATCAGTAACCCAGGACTTGGATTTATTCACTTTACATTTTTCAGGTGTTACTGAAGGTGGTCCTATCCAATTGGACAATGTGGCTGGTCCATCTTCATCAATGGGGCTTACTGATTGGTTTCAGCCCCGACATTGAATTTTGTCGAAACTGGCCAGGAAAGCATGAGTGTTGGATCATTGAACACACAGTTGGGTGCATTTGAAAAATTATGCCAGAAATATCATAGTTTACAGCTTGATAATGCATTTTTGGCCAAATCTGTGAGGTTGAAGCAATTCCCAAGGGTTTTCGCTTGTGGAAACTACCAAACGGGATTGTTGATGGGTTGGCAGCATTTAAAGAACTTGTTGATCTTTACGACAAGACTGGACTGGAGGTAATGCGTATTATTATCTGGGACAATGACACTAAACTGGGTAAACTTAAAAAAAATATATTGTATCATCTAATCTCAGTATTACTAGCGACCTGTTGTTTTTTGAATACAAGGATAAATATAACAAGATTTTGATTGAATTGGAAAAAATTGTCAAGGACAATATGGCTAAAAAACAGGTCAAACTTAAAAAAGATATGAGTGATTATTCTACCAGGAATGTATATGTTAATTGTGGGAATGAGAATCACTGTGATGAAACTCCAACTAATGAAAATGGGGGTAAAGAAGGGCCTGGTTCAAGTGTTAGGATTAATATGTATACGGATGGTGCTGGCAAAGAAAGGGCTAATCCGATTAATAACCTCGAACGAAATGATGACCGTTTTTTTTAGAACCCCCCACAAGGCCGAGGAAATCGGAGTGTTCAAAGAATCAGAATGGCCAGAACAGATCTGGTTGTCAGAGCCATTGGACATACAACCAGAGGGGTTGGAGGGGGAGGGGGGGTTTGAATCACCATTATTAGAGTTCAATAGTAATGATAATTTTGTACCTGACATATCTGAACCTGTGCGCACTGTGAATGTTAATATATTGGTGCATGGTGATTTTAAGGTGTATAATTTCACTGATGTTGATTTGACTTCTGCATACTGTGGAATGCTGAGTAAAGGTTTGTCCTTTGTCCTATGCTATAGAACTGATATTGCCTCTCTTCTTTTGAATTTGCATTTATACACAAGACAACAGAACTTAAAATTATTATTACCAGAAAACAATTTGAATGTAGTATCTGGTTTGAAGAGGTCTAGTATTTTTAGCCCTTTTTACCACAGGAATGTAATGTTTTTTGAATCTTTGTGTGAGATGGAGTTTAGGAAACAGTGTAGTATGAATGAGCATTACACTGATAATCTCAGTAGAAGGGAAAGGGAGGTACTATTGGAGATGAAAAACAATAAGGCTATTAGATTCATGAAAACTGACAGGGGGGGTGGAACAGTGGTTATGTCAAATATGGATTATAGTTTAAAGATGTCTGAAATTTTGAATGACCCATCCACCTACTCTAGAGTGTCCCGTAACGAGATTTTTTACGCCTATTCCAAAACTGACACGGAGTTGTTTGATGCTTTTTGTCAAGATGTTATTGATGGAACTGAACTTGATTTTCTCACAGTAAATGAACCTATTATACCTGTGATCTTTGGGATACCAAAGATTCACAAGTGTATACATAACCCTCCTTTTAAACCTATTGCGGCAGCCAGTGGCTCCAAGATGGAACCACTAGCTGCATATATTGACCACCACTGTAAGTCTATCACAACAAATATTGACCACTTCCTTAAGGATTCATGGCACTGTCTTAGGACTTTGAGAGATCTGGGCCCTTTAGACAATGTGATTTTTGTGGCCATTGATGTGGTTAACTTATTTTCTGTGATTCCGCATGGGGAGGGTATTAAAGCATTTGAGAAGTGTCTTTTTGCTTCCAGTATTATTCCTAATGCAAAGGTCAACTTTTTAGTTAGACTGTTGGAAATTGTCTTGGAAAACAACTTCCTATTTTTGAAGGGGAATACTACCGTCAAGTAACAGGATTTGCAATGGGGGCAAAGTGTGCCCCTATTTTTACAAATCTGGTTTTGTTAGATTGGGAAACCAAGTTGTGTTTGAGTCTAGGTATATGTCCAAAATCCTTAAATATCTTCAGTTTTTGGATGACATACTTGTCTTATGGAGGGGGACTGAAACAGAAATTGATGAATTCCTACAGTTTTTGAACAACAGTACAAGCTTTCTATCTTTCACTCATAGAATCATTCCAAATGAGATTGATTATTTGGACATTCTTTTAAGGAAAAAAGATGGACTATTGACCTCTACAATCTACAGGAAACCGACCCATTCTAATGGGCTACTTCATTTTGACAGTTGTCACCCGCCCCAACAGAAACGGGGTGTGATAAAGGGTCAAATGTGTAGATTATCAAGGTTAATTAGTGATAATGCTGAGTTTAAGAACGAGATTTACATACTTATTAGGATGTTTATGAATAGAGGTTACCCTTTAAAAATGTTATTAAAGATTAAAAAAGAAATTTATATGAAAAGATCTAGTTTTTTGCCCAGTTCTGGTTGGGGACATCAATCCCATCCACGAAGAAAAGAGATTTGACAGGAACAGTAAGGCTATGGTATTAAATTACAATAATGATTGTTCTAAAATCCTTAACATCTTGAATTTGGCTTGGAACAGTAGTTTTGATACTGGACTTAAACACAAATTGGGGGACAAACCACATATTGCATACAGTAGAGGTAGGAATTTGAAAGACTTCCTTGAAATGAATGGGACAACATTAAAGGAACATTATAGGTCCCGGATGTATAAATGTGGATGCTGTAGTTATTGTAAATATATCAATGACGGTCCCTATGTGGCGATTGATGGTTATTATCGAACCCTTGAATGCCCAGGCAGGGGCACTTGTACCACCTCTAAAATTGTGTACATTGCAACATGCACTACATGCTCGGCATTCTACGTGGGGAAAACCACATTGAGATTGAAGGATAGAATAGCCGAGCATGTTAGGGACATCAAAAATAAGAAAAACAGTAGTGTATCATACAATCACTCTACACAGTGTACCAACTTTAAACGTTTCCTGTTTTTCATTATTGATAGGGTTAAAGAGAATTTAAGGGGTGGTAATTATAAAATTGCCCTTGAGGTTTGTGAGACAAGATGGCAATTGAGACTGAATGCCAAAAATTTCCCGGGCATCAATGACACTATCTCTATTGTGCCATTTTTGAAGCAGAAATCACTGGTTATTTAGACCATAGCGGTAAGTCAAAATACATTATATTCATTGTTGTACCTTGTGTCAGTTTAACTCCTTGGTATTCATATGTTAGGGGTATTCATTGTGTAATTTTTAAAAGTATTTTTAACATTATATCTTACATTGATGTTTTATCTTATTTTTAAATAGGTCACAGTCTAATTGGTTGTGTGTGAGGTCATAAAGTTTTTATTTAAACGAAGTGATGTTTTAGTCAACAATTCTGATGAAGCCTGGGATGTGCAGGTAAAAGCGCTTAGTCGTTTGTGTGTGGAATAAAGCTGTGTCTCCTATACCATCGTTGTGGTGGTGTGCTTTACAATTTTTATTTTATCAAATACATAATCAGTTTCCTATTCCATGCCTGTCACAGCTAAATCTGCTGGGCACTACAGTACATGCAAAGCATCCTATTTTTAAAATAACTGCACCTCTTTCATATTATAAGGTTATTCAGTGCATTGATTCCCTGTAATGTTAATCCATGAATGTGATAATCAGCCACGTGCAGTAGGCATACAGTAGCATATACTTTTCAGCTGAAAAATACAGCTGTTTTTATATGCATAACTGTCTATTTATCTTTGCATTATGGGTCAAGAAAAATGGTGATTGATGCAAGTGCTGTACACCTGTGTGAGGTAGCAGCTGCTAAAGTGTGGTAGGCTAATGAATAAAAAAGTTATACAGTTACAGTAGTCATTTTTTATATATGTTTTAGCTTGCACTGTTATTTTATTGCAGTAAGAAAAATATGTAAGGTGGAATGTTACCTTATGATGTTATTCAGTGTTAAAACTGTCTTTTCTGCTGAAGAGGCACCAGTGTGACTGTTGGTTTATTTTATTGTCTTCAATTTTATCTTCCATTTGCCATGTTCCTTGCAGCTCTGTTGTCTCCTTGACCTGTGCAGCTCAGTACTGTTGGAGGAAAGAAGGTCCTTCTCAGGGGACTAACACCAATACATTTTTACTGCACTGTCATCAAGTGACATGTTACATCATTTGTTTATACGGCAGCTTTATTGATCTTCTCATTAGTTTGCACTTCAGATATTTATGCTTTATTACAGAAACTACAGTATAATGACATGCCAAGTGACCCTCATGTGTGTCATGATCCAGAGGGCATAGTGAATCAGGCTACTAAGCCATTATCAGACCTCACTTTCACTCATTTGTTAGTGCTATTTATCACACTTACTATATTATGTGCTATCTAACATGTTCCATTCTCTTTGACAGAGCAACATTAGGAAAGCCTAACTAATTGTGACACTCTTATTTTGTACCGTGGATACAAGCAGTCAGAGAAGTCATTCACTAATTGTAAAAAAAAAAAAAAATAATAAAAAATAAAAATCCGAGTCACCATCCCCGGTTCACATTGTGCACAGACATAAATCTGTCTAATGCTAGCATAGTTGAACACTAGACTTTGAAGTCTTCTTTCAATTGCTGGAATTTTTGGGTGGTAGCATATTCCCTCTGATGGTGCGACTTAATTCCGTGTATCCAGAGAGATTTGCATTAATTTGTCCACAGCAAACTGGAGCTAAGATAGCCAATGGAATGTATAGTGCACACTGCTTTTTCTAATAATCGCACAGTGACCTTGTATTCTTCTTTTCGCTTCCATGTAATTCAGCTTCTTTTTGTATAAACTGGATCAGACATTACTTTGTTTATGTACGGTCTACCATCACTGTTTAATAATGTGTATTAAAATAAACTGCAGTTGCTTTCTGTTTACAGACTGCAGGTCAGTGTCATCCATCAGAGCCAGACTTAATTGTCTGAATACTTCCTTCTAGCAATCATTTCTGTTTTTTTTTTTGTCAAAGGCTGAGAGAGAGAATTGTTGCACAAATTTAAAGACATTTACTAACTTCTTTTAACCTTTTTAATTCAAAAGCTTAAAGAAGTAATAGAGATCTTCTGTCCATTTGGCTTTTACTCTCTACACTTATTCATTTGGCCAAGTCTCTCTATATCAAATATGGTAAAGGGTAATCATATTCTAAGAATGACAAGATTACAGTGAAGCATTAATAAAGAAAACCTAAACATGATTTCCTGCAATCAAGTATTGCCCTAACTACAGTGTATTTAGCAGTGCATTTTTCTTTACTTTGTTTACATATCATTGTACAACTAAGTTGCAGTATTTAGCATTCTCAGTAGTTCACCAGGTAGCACACACTTTTTTGGTGCTAGAAGATATGAAGGCTGTGGGTTCTATTCTCTCACAAGGTAGTTATATTACTTTTTCAGTACTGATGCTATAGTGCAGCATAAGTGGAGGTGCTGACCTTTGGATGAGACATTAATCAGAGGCCTCATATGCTTAAGCTGGTGGTAGCTCAGGTGTTAGTAAGATCCCACAGCACTTATCAAAAAGAGTAGAGGTCCTTTATTTAACGGAACATAAAAAAAAATATTTACACGTTTGCATGCACGTGTGTTTGTGTGTGTGTATATATATCGGTGCACTTTTGAAGAATGAAAGTTCATTACTTCGAACTTCAAAAGTACATCCACACTAATGCGAAAGTGCACTTTCACGAACCCGCTAGAACGAATGGGCTAGCAGTCACAAACCTTAGGGCTAGGGCATGGGTCTTGGTAAGGGGAGAGCCCTACTAGCTATCCCCTTACCATAACCCTTAGGTTTGTGACTACCCCCCCAACAGTGGAAGACATTTCAAATCAGGCTATGTCCTCCACTGTGGTGCGATAGTCACGGACCTTAGGGTTAGGGCACAGGTTAGGGTAAGGGGATAGTTAGTAGGGCTATCCCCTTACCTTGACCTAGCCCTAACCCTAAGGTCTGTGACTATTGCACCATGGTGGAGGACATAGCCTGTTTTTCAATGTCCTTCATTGTGGTGCGGTAGGTTTGGTCTAGTGAGCTTAAGCAAAAGTGCACTTTCACTTAAGTGGGGATGTACTTTCCCATTTCGAAAAAGTGAATTTTCGTTGTAGGAAAGTACACCCATATATATATATATATATATATATATATATATATATATATATGGGTGTACTTTCCTACATGAATGCAAATCTCTCTGGATACACACACACACACACACACACACACACACACACACACACACACACACACACACACACACACACACACTACTATTTCTTAGTATTTATCATTTGACCTTTGCTATTCTTGGTGTTATTCTTCCATAATTGACCAAAACTCATTCCACAACTATAATCATTTTCTCAATATATTTGAGAGAGTACATTCCCATTAAACAAAATTGCATTCAGTTTTTCATGCCAAGTAACCCATATTACATAAAATAAATTCCTATCTATACTTCTGACATATTCTTTCTTATTTTAATACTCATACATAATCATATTCATATCTATATTGTTATAAATATTCTCAAAAAATAATTTTCCTTCACACAACTTTTCCTAGAGATTCACCACTCTTTTATATTTGAAAAAGGATGATGTATTGTTCTTCCCTACAAAATAAACACATTCTTTCAGCTTTCTTTTTTATATGGCATATTCAACTTTAACGGTAACGTATTACAGTCTCCATAGGACATCCTGACACTCTACTATCTTGGTACACCACTTTAATTTAATGGGTTTAATATTTTATTCTGGTAAATATTCTTTTTTTCTTTCTCATGTTCTGATCTCCCAGAGTTTTGTGTACTTTAATATAACATTCTCACTATTAAATTCTCTTTCTCTTGCTGTATTTACTTTAAAACTTTGTACAAGTTTAATGAAGCAGAAGTAAGCAGCTCAGTTTAATAACACCAATTCCTTTTCATCATCACTAAGATGCAACACATCTCATTTTAATGGCTTTAACCTTGAACCCTGTATGAAAGAAAACACTAGCTGCACAATTTCCTATTTTGCTGGGAAAATATAAACATTTACTTGTGCACAATGTTTTGCCATTAATACAGGATTCACCAGATAAAACTTTTGCCTGAATGTTAATCTATATGCCCTCCGTAGAAGACACATTTCTTTCGATTCTTTTATAAAACTCTTCCCGTTACGTCATAACTACACAGTTTTTCCCAAATTTTATTCTTAGCAAAGACACTTCATTTACTAAAAATACAACACACCCATTTTTTTCACTGCATCACCCAAATACTTTTATCTTTATTCACGGTCATTCTAATTTCCTTTAAACATCCTATTCAGAAAAATCAACACTTCCCTCATCTATATTTTGTTCTTATCAACTACATCATCTACTTATCTCAAAACTGCCAGTATCACCACCTCCTTTGCATAACATATCTATCATCTTTTATAAGCTGCTTCACTCACTGTCACATTTCATGCGTATTTCTTTACTCACCTACCCATTCACTAACACTCTCACTCAATTATTCTGATACACTGACATACACAGTCTACTAATTCTATTACCTATTTTATACATCCCACAAAGCATCATGTCCTACCTCATCAAATCTCTTGCTAATATCACCTAAGATATGTTTTCACTTCTTCCATTTTACTCATAACATCATCCACAATTTCTCTCTCAACCAATAACAATTCTTAACATCCCTTTCCTTTTGTACCACATATACTTTCTTCCATAATATTCCCATCCTTCTTTCTATTCTCCTCTGTATTATTCCCATAATATTTTTTATTTAGAATGCTTTTTATTGTAATTGACTTTGGGGCTTGTGTATCTCTGTGATTCTGTCATGCTCCTGGATGCACTGAGCTGCTCAGGGTGCTGAAGTACTGTGCATTGCATAATGATGGATTCCCACTGCATGTAGGTGTTGCCTGCATTGCTGACTTTCCACATTTTTTAGTTTTTAAGTAAAAATATGAGTAAAAAAAGTTTTTAGATAAAGAATGCTTTTCATTCAGTCGTTCTAAAAAGTTAAAAAAAAAAAAAAAAAAAAAGTAAGGAAGAAGAGTGAAAACTTTCCAAAAGAAACACAGACAGGCTGATTTCAGAAAAACATTTAAGCTTGTTTTTGTTGATTCTTGCTACCTATTCTGGTACCTCATTGCCACAGTCAGCAAAACCAGCCTGAAATCAACTTCAAATAAATAAATAAATAGTGTCACTCCCTTTTAATGACATCTATTCCTGCATGCAGTCTCTCTCATCCTTTTTACCCTCCATAATTCATTCTTCTACAATTGTGTTCAAGTAATTCACCGTCTCCCCAGCCTCTTGTTGTCCTTCCTCATGTATGCTTTCTTCCCTTCTTTTTCATTTACTGTTTGCTCTTCACAATCCATCCAAACGTGTCCCATTTTTTACACAACCTGACTTCAGCCACAAACTTTCTTGCTGTATGCCCTTTCTCCCCACACTGGTTACATTGTATCTTGTCACAATCATTAATTAAAAGAGAAAAGTCCTTACACAAGAAATATGATTTAGGCTGGCCAGTGTATCATAACGTCTCTCTATGACCATCCACAAAAATAACATTTGACAAGTGTTTCACCCTGTTTGTCTTTCAAATTTCAAAACAGCTTCCAACGTTCACCCTTCATTCCATACATTTCTCTCATCTCTAACTTTCACAGTGTTAACAAGAGTGTCACACAAACCATGCATGCATTTTTTTAACATCCTCTTCTGCCAGTTCATCAGCTCTAAACTGCAAAGTAACATGTTTTTAACATTTATTTACTACCATAAAACAATTGTTCCATGGATGAATGTCCCTTTTTGTTACACAGTTTCAGAAATGTTATCAGTCCATCAGTTTCAAATGTTAAGTCAAAGTAAGTTTTTGTTCATATACATATAAAGGACCATATTTTTGGTCTTTAAAACCAAGAAACCCAGAACAGTTACCAAATTGTCCCATACATAAAACTTCCTGTTTAGTGGCATTGTTCTTATTCTCACATTTCATCTTCACTTTTTTTTACAAAGCTGTTTAGAGCCTGTTGCTGTTCTGCTGTTTTACCTGCTGCCACAAACCGGACTCCTCAATCTGTTGCTGCATTTCTTTTTTCCTGTCGCGTAAGTTCTAACCACTGCATTCTCTGATTCCAGATCACTTGGTTCCATCTCTACATACTTTTTTGGACATGCTGACAATGGTAGTCTGCCATCTTTGCCCATGAAACAGCAGGACTGTGTTGTGGATTTTCCTGCTCAATTATTTTCAAAAGAACATCATCCGCAATAAGCTCTCTTGATGCTAGTTCTGTTATCTGCACCACTTACAGATTCACTTACTTCATTCTTCATCAAGACAACTAAGTGCAGCTCACTTGTATCATCCAACACACAAGAATCTTTATCTGCATTCTGATACTCCATTTTGAACACACTTTCTCCAAATTATCCTTTTCTACCTCCAAGCTCTGCATAAGTTTTCTCTTCCTTGCTGCTGGAGGAGCCCTCCAGTGCCATCTAGCAGCTCCAAGGAGTAGGGGAAATTTCTCAATGCCTTTGCAAATTTCCCCTAGTCAGTATGAATACCAACTCTGGCCCCTCCTGAAAAGCTGCCAAAATGGGACTAACCTGGTCATCAAAGTATAAATAAATAAATATTTCATTAATATAAAATCATACTTGTGCCTACTTCACAACAGCAAAACAAATATGTGACATACTATGTAGGATGGGAACCTGGATCTTGGCATGTTAAATAAAAGACTATGGATCTTGTTCAGTAAGAGACCAAACCACATAGAAACTTGTAACTGAAAAGCAGTCACGGCGAATGCTGCTCTTGTTCTTTATGGCATTATAGTGTCAATTATCAGCAAAAGCATACATTTTTGCAGGTGGGATTATGTAAACTTTTGGTAGGGTCATACTTACGGCAAGTATCTTTATTTCTAGAAATGAGCAAATGCAAGATATTAGCTGCGCGGAGTACAATGGCAGGATATCTGTTGAACATAACATCCATGTGGTGCAGAGGACACCTACAATTAAGGGGTGGGGGCAGAGTCAAGTGTGATCAGTCTGGATCCATCTTTTAAGCATAGGTGATGCCGCTCTTGAGGTTTTTTTTTCTCTATATATTTCTTCCCCTGATCATAGTATTAGGACATTGTAAGCCAAACTGTATCCTGTTATTATGCAGTCTAATCACTTGTTATTAGTTGCCTTGGCAAACAGTCATAATGCTTCCTCAGTCGGAAATCTCATGTTACTTAGTGTGACTAGGGGCTACCAGCGTTGCTGCAGTCTAAGTACCTATGATCTGTTGCCAACGTCATGTGCTTTTCTGGCAGTCTCTAATCAAATAGTCATATACCTGGAAGCTGCCAGGAATTTGAGTTGTGAACTATTTTTTCTTTGCAGGTATGTGTATTTGATATTGAACAATATCAGAAAGCCAGTTACAACTGTGGTAAGTGGGATTTTTACCAGAAAAAAACAATTTATTTGCAGTAGTACTATACCACGGTTCTAGTGCCATGTTTTCATGTGGCTAAAGCTGTGGAATCAAATTTAGAGGTATGCTGCACTGGAAGCAGTAAAATATGAGTTGTACTCTTAGGTCTGTTTTACAGCTAAATAGCCCATTACTGGCTGAAGGTTTTGTAATGACATGTCAGTGTCTTAAAGTCCCAGCACTTCAAAGACAGGACCCTGTGGCTTTAGTTCATGTGCCTTTGCTGACAGTCTGAGATTTTGCATCATAGTCATTTTCTGTTGTAGGTTCCGAGATGAACGTATTTTCAGTATGCTGAATACAATAATGGCATATAGTACATTTTTACTGAGTTGTAATTAAATCATAAGTAAATATCCTATTTATTTTTGCAAAATACAGAAATGTTTTTTTTTTTTTTGGTCACTGGACTTTTGACCTCCTAGGCTCATGTGCAGTAAACTGCATTAAAAGAAGTTAGTTTTGTATGTATCTTTACAGCTGGAATCTAAGTGCATCTCATATCTGTGGGTCATGATATTTTATTTTGAAAAATGCTGTATAATACTTCATACGTTTATAGAGAAGTACTCCTTTATTGTTATGTACTACCCAGCAAACTTATCATCAATTTAGATGCCCTTCTTTTGGCATTTGTTTCACTAAATGCAATTTTTTTTCAAGTTATAAACTTAGTATGTATCATTATCATATTATTGAGAACCAAAAATAATACTAATTTTTATGGAAAAGTAATGTTTTCTGTTGTTTTTGCATGGTCTAGCAAAATAAGCATATTTTTCAAGGTCTGAGATGCTTACTCACGTTTGAAATTCTCTTGCCTTCTTTTTGTAAAAGCCAGTGGGATGTGCAAAACAAAATGAAAGTGGGATTATCAAGGGTCTTACCAAGAAAATTTCCTAAGAATATATTGAAGAAGTACAGATAGATTCCCAAAGTTAGCATGGAATTCAGGCAAGAATGGCCATTGTGAATTGACAGAATGAACCATTTACAAAATAGCTAAATAGAAATGGTTTAGCTTTCAGTTCTCTTTAGACTAAAAATAAACTAAAGCTACCAAAAACAAACATATAATGTTGGTGTGATTTCAGACCAAAAAGAAGCATTTTCATGTTAAGTTCAGTGAGGCAAAAACGTGATATTAAGTAGTTGACTTTTTTAGTAAAATTGAAGATGTCTATTTCTTTGCCTTCTTTGAGGTTAGGAGAAAAATACTTTTATAGATACTTATGCCAGTAACATACCTTACATTTTTACAAAGTAAATGTTGGACCATTTCAGTGATTTAGGCTTTTAAATCAAATAACTAAAATGACCCCAAAATAGATGATGATTTGGGAACACACCTGAAAATGTTCAGTAGTTAAGGGGTTAAATGTGCCATTAATAGATGTCCTTTCATATCACTGCTGAAGTATTCATAATGTAAGGGATCTCCTGCCAGGTAAAATATTTGACTACTTATACCTGGAATTACTGATGTAAGTACATTGTGTAGCAAGCAATGATTACGACGTATTATTCTAAGAAAGGTACTGTACCATTTCATTTGGTTCCAGGACTATATGCATGTTTCTTCTGCATTTTCTGCACTTTATTTTTGTTCTCATGTACCCTACCAGCTAACTACTTTGCCCATATTATGCCCCAGTAACAAAAGTACCTGGAGCTGCCATTGTTTCTCATTTAGTGTTTTGGTAAAATTCGCAGCAGAGAAAGAGAAGCCCTGAAGGTTGGATAGGTAGCTTTCAATATAAGTTACCAGAAATGAATAGTATAAGCCAAAAAGGCAAGGCATATATGCAAATGCATCATTAAAGATGAAAAAACAGATTGTCTTAAGCCCATTTTTTTGTTTTACAAACACTCTTTAAGTGGTATCAATAAGGCTGCTTAGGTTGTCTGCCTCTTGCCACGTGTTAAAGAAAACATGAAAGTGTGCTTGATTTAGTGGGTTGTTCACATCCCATGAGCAGACCTTTCATGCATAGCTTAATGCTTGAGTTAGCGCATGTTGCCTGACGGTGCTTTTTAGTTTTGCTAAACCAAGCATTTATACTTGCAGTGCATTTGGGTAGAAAATACATTCTTTAGATATGACTCAACACTTTCGAAGAGCAGAACACCAACAACATAAATAGTTAATATGCTTCTTGGGTTAATATGTTTGAACGAGATACCTTTTCAGTACTTTTAACACTGCTAATTATATTTGTTTGTGCTGGGTCTGGGGAATAGCAGCAAGGTATCTGAGAATACTGCTTATGACCAGGGTTTTGTGGATGTCGGATGGCAACCCAGAGAACAATGGAGCAAAACAGCAGAGACCTCCAAGGCAGAAACGCACTCGACCACCACAACACAACAGTAATCACAAGACACACAACTCTCCTAAACAGTGTACCACTCAACCAAAGCCCCTGAGGCAAAACACCATGCCCAACACACTAGGCATAGGTGACTCAATAGTGAGGCACACTGATGTCCCACTCACTAGGTTGAATAAGGAGAAAGTAACAGCTGCCTGTCAGGCTCCACCACATAACGCTTGCACTTAAGTCCCTCAACAACATGTACAAATATGTCATTGTACATGTGGGTGTGATGACCTGAGATGTACCTCCCTGGACTACATGAAAAGAGACATGGAGGAGCTCTCAGATTATGTAGCCCAAGTGGGTATGACCCTAGCCCTGAGCAGCATCCTACCATCACCCAGACTGATAACACAGTACAAGCAGAAAATGATTGATTTCAACAACTGGCTAAGTTTCTGGTGTCATTCTAAGGGGATCCAGTATCTGTCTGCTTGGGATGACATGATTGTCAGACCTCAATGCTTTGCCAGAGATGGCTTGCATCTGTCACCCTTGGGCTTCCAGATACTGGCCAAGGCTCTTGCCACCCCTATAGTCCATTTTTAAGTGGTGTTCCAAAGACCAAATTACCACTGTAACAACTACAAACACATGCAATTTGAGGGTCATGCTGCTCAACGCTAGAAGTCTAAATCTCAAAATGCACTCGCTCCAAGTACTCCTTAAAATGGAGAACATTGACATTTGTCCTGTAACAGAGATCTGGTTTAAGGCAGCAGAAAGCACCCCTGCACTACCAGGCTACAACTCATTCCACACCTTTCAGCCCCTTTACTTGGACCGAATCTCCAAAGGTGGTGGTATTTCCATATTCATAAAGGATCTGCACACCTCCAGACTGGTAGCCCAACATAACGCATCTGAGATAATGCAGGTGCAGCTAACATTAGGCAAGACCGCGATTTGGATTGTAGCCTGCTATAGGTCCCCAACCATGTCCCAAGATTCACACTTCACATTCCTAAGCACCCTGGAGAATATAAGGGTCCAACCTAACACTCTCATACTGAGCGACTTCAACTACCCCTCCATTAACTGGGAAATCTACTCATGTACCAGTACACTTGCCCAACGCTTTCTGGAATTCATTAATTCCAATGTCATGGACCAGCTCGTTCTTACTCCCACTAGAGGTAAGAACATCCTTGACCTGGTCATTACTAACATGGGTAACCAAAAGTCAACTCTTCCCTGGTTAGATCCGATCATAAGATAATCACCTTGGAAATCCACATCCCCCCACCCCCCTAACAAAGGTATCCACCATGAAAAACTTCTTCAAAGTTAACTTTGGGCTCCTAAAAACAGAGGTGGCTAACTTCATGGTACCCATGCAAATGGAGAATAGTTGCATGACTGCCAAATCATACACCAATGCACTGTAAGAACACGTACACAAATGCATGGATGTCGTCATACCCAAAAGAACTAAGACGCTCTCCTCAAAAAAAAAAAAAAAAGGAAGCCAGTCTTGTGGTGCCCTGCCATAGACAAACTACAACAGAAGGAGGAAACTGATGTGGAATAAGGTGAAGTCCCAAGACTGGAAAAAACTCCCTTATCAGCCTCACCAAAAGGTTGAGATCCCTCATCAAATCCTCTAAAGCTAGCTATGAAAACAGAATTGCAGCAGATAGTAAAGACAACCACAAGGCCTTCTACGCAGTTTGGTTTTGTGAAAGGTAGATCGTGCCTGCTCAACTTGGTCGACTTCTTTGAGTCAGTCACTTTGAGTCAGTCACCAGAGCTGTGGATGAAGGTAAGGTGGTTCATACAGCCTACCTTGATCTGGCCAAGACCTTTGATACCATTCCCCACTCAGGAATCATAGAAAAATTTACTAAGCTAGACATCAGCCTCTATATCACTAGGTGGGTTGCAAACTGGTTCACAGCTAGAACCCACAGTGTGAAAGTAGCTGACTCCAATCAGACTGCCGACCAGTCACGAGTGGATTCCTACAAGGTTCGGTCCAGGATCCACTCCTGTTTGGTATCTACTTCTCTGAAGTCCAGGCCAATGAAGGGACTCTGGCAGACAAAGTTCTCAGATGATTGCAAGATGGGAGCTATTATTAACTCCCCAAGTGATGTTAACATCCTACAGAAAGGCCTCAATGAGACCAACGACCGGTGTCAGAACCATGGCCTTAAGCTCAATGCCAAAAAATGTGTCTTCATCCCCTTTGGGAAAAACCCAGTTCCCTTGAATTACCACATTGATGGTAGTCCACTGAACACAGAAGACACTATAAGAGATCTGGGAACACAGGTTGACAGCAACCTCTCTTTTGACCACCATGTTGCCGCTGTGGTCAGAAAGTCCTATGTGGCACATGTCATTACTAAGGGGTTTGCATCCAGGAAGAAAGAGGTCATTGTCTCCCTCTACTCTTCCTTCATTAGTTCAATCATTGAGTACCATGTCCCATTTGGCATGTACCTCACTAGATACCTGCAACAACTGGAGAGGCTCCAAAAGTACCTCACAAAGAGGATCCTAGGAATTAAACACTTGCCCTATATGGAAAGACTCAAAAACACTCCAACTATTCTCTGTCTCATATTGCCTACTTAGAGGCGATCTCTGCTTGACTTATTAAGCCATGTCTGACCCAGCTCTGTTAGAAATGCTACATCTAAAGAAATCCCAATCCCTCCGCACCACATGCTCCAGAGACCTCAAACTCATTACCACAGTCAACAGAGCATGCTGGAGGGACAGGTTCATAACCCAAAGATTGCCCTTGCTATGGAATAGACTTCCCATACATTTCAAGCAAAGCACCTCACTGACCCTTTTCAAGAGAAATCTTTATGAGTGGATGGGAAATAGAAAATTTACCCCGGGGATCATTCCAGTGGCTCTACTCGACAGAGGCACTTGGAACTAAGGTTGGGTGGCACCATGCCAGGGTAATCCTATGGACTAGGCTTGTAAAGGCTCCAGGGCCATTAGCCTAGTACACACTTATGAACCTATGAAGAGGATAAAGGCTATTTCACTGATCCTAGGGTGCACTGGAGGGAAGATGTGCATGGTCTACATCCCTGAGATAGAGACCCATGTGGATATTGATGCAATCACTTGCCATGGCTTGTTATATAGCAGGGTAAAACAGAAGACAGAAGTACTTTGGAGTACATTTCCCCCTTTCAGCTCCTCATGCACATATATGCTGTATGGGATAGTAGGCTTAGCAACAAAAATCCAGTGTTGTGACATTATTCCAGAAGGCATGGGACTCCCCCCTCCCCACACGAAGATCAGATAATAGCAGTTAAGACCTGAAAGCTAAAAGGATGCTTTCCTTTCCAAAAGAAGTTGAATATCTGATGTAGAAGTGAGTGTGTTCAGATGGGACCAGTATAAGAAGAAAGAGATTGGGGATCCAGGAAGTCAGCAAGTTTGTTATTTTTCGTCAAGCAGTATATTCATGATCAATGATTTAGTATTTTTATACAGAAGGAAAACTGGAATCCTACTTTCATGCTTCATATATTAGCAAGTTTTTTTAAGTTGTTTCAAAATTTAATGACTTTGATTTTAATAATTGCATACATCCTAGGGAATGTGTCTTTGATGAAAAAAATCAAGAGGAAAAACTTTAGTACAAGTCAGTAATGAAATCTAAAAACCTACAAGATACAACACTCGGACTGTAGGATGTTTTCAGAAAATAACAAGCAGCAGTGCAGTTTGATGAGTGCAAAAATTACGTAAAACAAAATATTAGAACAAAAATGGCACTGACTGGTTCCATTTATTTATTTATTTGCATTTGTTTACAGGGAATGTGTCTCTGCACAGTAGAATCTCTTTTCAGCTGTGGCTTGGGGAGAAAAGCTCCACTAGAAGTTTATTACAAAACAAAATATTGTGTGTGTGTCTGTCTATATATATATATATATATATATATATATATATATATATATATATATATATATATATATATATATATATATATATATATATATATGTATATATATAATGTATGTATAATATATATATATGTATATATATATATATATATATATATATATATATATATATATATATATATATATATATACACATACACATACACACTGCATAGTATATATATATATATATATATATGTGTGTATATATATATATATATATATATATATATATTTATGTGTGTGTGTGTAAGCAAGCAAATGATGTAGCCAAACACTAAGCATAATAAATTGATCATTGGTACAACTTTATATAATATGCTTAAGGCAGCAAAATAGCAGTGTGATACACTGCCACAATCTGGATTAAAATATGCATCCATCCGTCTACAACGCCTTTTTCCTGTTCTTGTGCATGGGGTCAGACTAGATTAAAGTATGCATGGAAAAGCAAAATATATATATGATGCATTATTTGAAATATTAAATGAAATTAAATAGAGAAATACTGCAACAGTAGTAGTATGTGATCACATATGGACTTTGGGTTGGGATGGTGGCCTAATGGTTAAGGTGTTTGCCTTACAAACACAAGGTGCAGGGTTTGAGTCTCACAGGTGATAATTGGCTAGACTTAAAATGGCTAGCAAGGGCAGTTAGCTTAGTATGAATCTATGAACCTATGAATCTGAAAGGAATATACTCATGAAGAACAGAAATGGTCAGTTATAGTCAGATATGGACTATCTGAAAGGAACATATTCATGAAGAACAGCAATGGTCAGTTATAGTTGGATATGGACGACCTGAAAGAACTATACTCATTTAAAATATTAATGTTCAGTTATAGTCAGATATGGGCTACCTAAAAGGAGTATACTCATGAAAAATAGTAATGGTCAGCTATAGCTAGGAAGTATTTAGTTGTGAAACAAATTAGTTGAAAATGATGTGATAGAGAAAGTCTGTTTATCAGTACAATTGTGAGTAGTAAAGATATTCAGTGGTAAAATAAAATGGAAAAAATAACTGCATGCATTGCATACACTATGTATATGAGTTATGATTAGTGATAGACTTGATGTGCTTAGAGAGACTGAGTCCTTCTGGAGGTATACAGGTACAATAAGTGGTTGAAACAAGTGTGCAGTAAGTTAACCAGGAGAGGAGCAGGAAAACACCCATTAAGTCTTTCAGGAATCTAAGTATTAGTGACAGGAAGTTCATTTATTTTTGCCAAGTTACCAACCTCAATTAAGTCAGCATTTAAACTCTGTATAACATTTGCAGTCAAACTTGCAAAAAATTGCATAAGATTTCAAAATATTCCAGGTTTAACCAACACAGTGCTAAAATTTAATTCTTACATGCCCAGAAAAGGCTGGTGAAGGGTCAGTTTTACTTAAAACTTTAAACCTTCTCCAGTACTACCAATCTTAATTATATGTGCTTTGTAGTATAATGGGACTTTGGAAGTAAATGGGACTTGAACACACACAACAAAATGAAGTCCCACGTTACAGTGTTGAAAACTTGGTGTAGAGACAGCACTTTGCAGATACTAAAACAACTGTCATTTTTTTGAGAAGTGTTAGAATAATAGTTATTAACTGATAATACCTTTTATTTTGCTGCATACTTTAAAAACCTGGATTCAACTGCCTGTATTTTTAGCATTTAACCATAAATCTTACTTCAAATTAAATGTGGACTAAGCTTTATGTTCAAGCTAAGTTTAAATTGAAATATTTGTGTTCTTTAAAGGAGCCATGTATTTGTGAAAGGTCTGTCTCTCAGTAATTGCACACACTGCAGATTGTGAGTGACCCAGGAGTGAATATTTGATGTATTTATGTATATTAATGAAGATACACTGAGTCTTTTTTTTTTCTCAAATATTTTTTTATTTTCAATTAAAATAACATTTACATAATATTTGTAAATATCATTTTAAACTATATACAATATTTACAATAGCCTGACTTTCAGTTATATACACTGTATGTTATTAAATATAGAATTAACAAATCAGTTATCAGAGATACAGTATTGATTATTGCAGAATGTCCAACAAAGATATAACCTTCTTCCAAGGATTATTTACCAATGACCTGGGATAGATTCGTAGTTCTTTGATTTTTAATTCCATCAATGCAGTTGTCTTCAGTGAAGTGTAGAATTCTTCCAAGGTCAGGGTGTATTTGAATTCCACCTTCTGGTTACGCATTTCCTAGATATAGCAAGTATTGTCCATAACAAATATATATTTGTCTTATTCAGGTAGGGACCTTCATTTCCATTTAGAATTTTTAATATGTTAGTTAAGGTAAGGGACTCATAGCTTGTAAAAAATGATTCCATTCCAATATGATTTTATTATATTCATAAAAAATATGAATCCAGTCTGCTTTCACTTTTCACACCTCCAGCAAAAAATGTTTGTAATAGTACTGATCTTTTTAATTCTATCTGGTGTTAAAAATGCTCTATGTAAGTATTTCCAGTTAAATATTTGCCAGTATTGTCTGTTAGAGGTGTAATTAACTGATAGTAAGATGTTAGTTTTAATTTCTTCTGTTAACTGCAATGACTGACCTTTTGTTAAGAACTGCCAGTATGATGGTTTGGGAATTGTTTTATATGTTATTAAATCTTTATATAGATGTGAAATGGAATTTTTCTTTTCACAACTATTATATATACATTCATACAGAAAACTTATTAGATTTGGAATATCTTTAAATGAGGAATTATTAATCTGCATAAATCTTGAGTGTACATTAGAATGCTTTGTAAGGTTAACCAGCCCTGTGTTGGAATATTGTAAACAGTTTTTAACATATGTATATCTAAAACATTTAATTTATTTACACGTTGAAACCAGCATAAGAATCCATTTTGTTCCCAGTAGGTTATTGTTTCCCTATATATTTTGTGAGGAAAGTTCTTAGTGATGTTAAATGAGGTTAAAAGGTCAAATCAAAGTTTTAGATCTATGTTTGCATTGATAAGTTTCCTAAAGGAATTGATGCAGTGATTAATCAGTGTTGATTTAGAAGGTTTTGTTGTATACTTATGCATAGTATGTATCAGGATTTGTTTGATTTGTCTATTAAAATTTGTTTTAACAGATTGTTGTTAATTCTTTTTAGTTGGCAAAATAATTTGGGTTTATCCAGTCTATTGTAGTTTTAAGCACAAATGCTTTTATATATGTTTCTATTTCTGGGAAGTTCAATCCTCCTTGTTTCCAGGGTCTAATGTGATGAGTTAGAGCAGCTCTATTCTTTTTGGGATACCATAAAAATTTTATTAAACATGAGTTTATTTCTTTAAGAATGCATCTTTAAGGAATTAACTGTATCGCTAATGCTACATATAGTAATTTTGGCAATAAGACCATTTTTATTAATTGCAATCTGTCTTCAAAAGTTAACATAATTTTGTTCCACTTTTCTATATATATTTATTGTTTCAATAATGTTTTTATAATTTATTAATATTGTTTCGTTTATATTTTTGCATAACACTATTCCTAAATAATTTAGCTTAAGTTCATGTTTTCCTATGATAGATTTATCTGTAACTTGTTCTTTTTTCGTATTTAAAAATATAAATTGTGATTTTAATCTATTAAAGTGTAGACCTGAAATCTTATACAATTTCTCCATTACTTCTTCTAGCTCTCCTAATGACTCTCTGGAGTTTGATAGGGTTAATAAAATATCATCAGCAAAAAGCATTATTTTAGATATGTACTGGTCATAGACTTCTATTCCTTTTATTCTTTGATTATTGCGTATTATTTCTGCAAGTATTTCTATAGCCAAAGCAAATAAAATAGGAGAAAGGGGCATCCTTGTTTAGTACCTTTTGTTATATGGATAGATTCTGAGGTGAAAGGACCTAATTTAATGTAAGCTAGGGTATTAATATATATGTTTTTTAGTAATAAGATGAAGGTAGGAGGAAATTCAAATAATGCTAAAGTTTTAAATAGATATTCCCAGTTGAGGGAACCAAAGGCTTTCTATGTCTAATCTGATTACAAGTGTGTCTCTATCTTCTTTTTTCACATAATCAATAAGAGTAAGTATCCTTTTAATATCATCATGTATGTGCCTGTTATATAAAAATCCAGTTTGATCATTACTAATTTTTTGAAAGTGGGATTTTCATTCTGTTAGCTAGTATTGACATGAATATTTTGTAATCATTATTCAGTAATGATATAGGTCTGTATGAGGTGCTATGGTCTGATGGTTTATTATCCTTTAGAACTGGTGTTATGAGAGAATATTTCTATGAGGGTGGCATTTTTGCTTCTGACTGGACTTCTAGCAAAGTTTTATAAAAATGGGAGATTACTGTTGAAGGGAAGAGTTTGTAAATTTCCATCTATCCCTGACATTTTGTTAGAGTTACTTTCTTTTATCTTGTCAACAATTTCTTTGTAGGATATAGGTTTTTGAAAATCTAGTTTTAAGTTTTCGGGAATTTTTTTTATATTGATAAGGTTTGTACCTAAGTTTATTTGGTTGGTATCTAAATCTTTTTTGAAGTGTTCTATATAATGGAACTGAAATGCTTCAAGGATGTATCCTATATCTGATACTTTTTTCCCTTTCTTTTCATATATACTTCTAATGTTATTTGCTTTAGATTGCATTTTAATTATTGTAGATAAGTTATGTAGTTATCTGGGGGGGGATAATGAGTTTATTTTTAATTTTTCCAAGGCTAGACAAGTTTTGTGTGTTAGAATTTCATTATATTTTTTATTTAATTCCTCTGTTTCTTTTTTGACTTCTGGACAATTCTGATTTTTTTTTTAGATTTTGCTGTCAAGAGTCTGGTTTGCAAGTCTAATGATTCAGATTTCCACTCTCTAACTTTGTTTTTGTACCAGCTAAGGGTCTTACCAAATAAATATGCTTTTAATGAGTCCCAAACCATGACTCTACTGATTTCTGTTGTATTATTAATTTCAAGAAATAATTGTAGTTCTGACAGCATCCAGTGTCTGAATTCTTTAATTTTCGTGATATATATGATGGAATTCTAGTTGAGAGGATTACAAGTTTAAACTCTAGTTGGAGTTTCATTATCAGACAGTCATGATCTGAGAAGGGGCATGGAACAATTGAAAAGTTAAGGATTTTTGTTTGTAAATCTTGAACTACGAATAATTTGTCTATTCTGGTTTGTGTTCCAAATCTATGGTCTTTATGGGAGAATAATAATGATTTATCATCTTTTACTTTAAAAGTGTCAGTTAAATGAAATGAATCAATCCATTTTTTAAGTATTTTGAAATAGTTGCTATGCAAAAAGACTTCTTGGTGGTTTCAGAAGCTTCTATGGTACAATTAAAGTCTCCTTCCAGTATAAGATTTCCTTTATAATTGTTGGAAATAAAATCTAGGTGTTTTTTAACCATTCCTGCTCCAATTCCTGGGAACCAATATAGATTAGCTAAGATCCATATTCTGTTATTAAATTTAATTATAACAAATGCTAGTAGACCTTCTTTGTCTTCATATTTATAAATAACTTTTGGAGTGATTATGTTTTTCTTCCAGAGAATTGATACTCCTTTTGTTTTTGTTCTATAGGAGGATTGAGCTAAGACTGTATAGTCCTTAGAGTTCCAAATAAAGCTATCATTAGTGTTAAAATACGTTTTGTGGAGAAATACTACTTGTGCCTTATTTAGATTTAAATATTTTAGTAAGTTTGATCTTTTATTTGCATTATTTAAGCCATTAGCATTTAATGAAAAGAACGTTAAATCCATTTCAAGTTATTGTTGGAAGAAACTTTTTGCTTCTTTTTCTATTTTGATTATAGTAGTTATACCATATTCTCTGATAACATTGGATGCTATTTTTATGTTTGTAAACTTGGGAGTGTAATTTAATGTTCTTTCTTCTTTAAATATAAGTAGGGTAACATCCTTGTCAGGCTTTAAAAAAGTACTTCTATAAAACATTAATTCTAAAGTATCAAATACAAGTAAATATGAATTTCCCATTAAACATGGAATGAAAGTCATTCCTAATCCAATAGATAAAATAGATCTATTGGATTATCACTCATACCTTTAACCAACAATATCAACTGAACTCCATATGTTAAATTATTATACGTAGAATTTTCTTAAAAGAGATATGAAATTCTATATTATTCTATTATTGTTCTATTATATTTTATATATCAGGATGCAATGTTACTGTAAACAATTATTATGTTGACTTAGAAAATATCCAATATTTAGTTACCCTTAAGAGCTCCCAAGCATGTCAGATATGTCATTTTGGATAAATTAAATGCAACAGAGAAGCATACACTAAATAAGTCAACAACAAATAGATTAGTACTAAAATAATTTAACTAAAAGGACTCTACAGGAGACAATGAGTGAATACCAATGAAAACTTAATTTATTGTAGTTATACTGTCTTCCTTTACTTTCCCACTCTTCAGCTCACCAACTTCAACTTACACTTATGAAAATACATGGCTTATCAGTGGTATCCTAACTCATAGTAGAGGTGCCCTACATTCTAGTGTGCAGTGCTTTTATATATTTATAGATTTACAAAGCAGGGTCTAAGAATGAACTATGATCACCCTGACAATTCCCATCCTGTGTAGGACACCTCCTGCTTCCAGAACGGGTAATCATATCAGGTCTAGAATGAATCTGAAGGTACCTATATGGTAATAAAGACTTACCTTCGGTAAGTATTAGTCAAATAGTATTTAGAGCATCTTAGTGAGTTCTTGGGGCAGTTAGAATATTCTTAAGCCTCTCCTTCCTTGACCAAAAACAGAGATTTCCCTTCCCTTTCTTTCCCTTGTTTTAAATCAGTACTAATAAAAGAAATTCAGCAAACATAGGTAAACAGAAATAACATTCAGTAGTCCATCTTGTGAAGTAACTGCAAAGATAACATGTTGCAAAAAGTAATATGTATCTTTTCATATGCTCTAGACTAGACTGACAATTTCAAGTAACATATAAAATGTAACTTTTACATTGCAAACAGCTTGTGAAATCAGCATGTTAAGGTGAGTAATACTTTTTAATTATGCAGCTACATTTCAGTGCACATGTAGGTTGGGAACATTTCAGTTGTGTTTCCAGGAATATGTAATCCTATGAGGATAAATCATAAAATATTTACAAATAATCCTATTATGTATTTATTTTACCTTGTTTAGGTTGTTTTTCATTTTAACAACTAAGCAACATTACTTTTTCTTATTATTTGTTATCTGTGAGGCTAAATGCACTTCGAAGATTCACAGTGTCCTTAGAAACTGCAGCAGTTGTTTACTGTTGCTATGGCAAAGCAAATAGAATGTGAAGAAAGCTTCACTTCTCTTAACCAACAGTACATTTTCCCTCCTTTTTTATGTATTTGTTAATACTAAAAGGAAATAATTCAAAGGACATATGTACATGAATGGAACATTTCAGAGTTAATCACGAACATGTCCCCAATCCCAATAAGTATAACAGTGACTATCATTAATATAATAAATATTGTAATAACAATTAAGTTCAGTATTCCAATTAGTCTAACTTAAAACTAGATTATTTTAGACCATTATTTATCTATGTATAGATAGTGAGTTATTAAATATATACAGACTATATTAGCATAGTAAATTGAGAATTTAGAAAGGGAGACAAGATGCAGTTAAAATAAATAATGAGAAAAGAGAGAAGTGAGGAAGAAAAGAGAATATTAAGAGAAAATACACATATACTGTGTATGTTAATTTACAGTATAAATGTTTTACGTGCTATATAACCCTCCTTCTGTGAAAGAAAAGTACCCTGTTTTACATACCTGAAGTAATGTGAAAACTCTCGTGTGTCATCTATTTTCAAAAAATATAGATAAAGATTCCAGTAGTTAGTTACCTTTGTTTTAAAATTCCAAGCAGTAAAACTGGTCCTTTAAAGTAATGTTAAAACAATTCATATCATAGTAGATGCTTTGAGAGATTTGGCTGTAACAGTATCAGTCTTTTGCTTCTTCTTTTTGACATCTGTCCAGACATTTGTTTCTTTTGTTCTCTTGAGAGAAGGTGACAGCCAATCCATATCTTCTGGTAAAGTAATCACATTATTAGTTTTAATAAATGAAGAGGCTTCCTCTAAGTCAATAAAAGTCCTCATCTCTTTGGCATACAGTATTCTTATCTTAGCTGGATATGCAAGTTGTGCCTTGATGTTATTTTGTTTCAGAAACTTTATCATTGGCCACACCTTTTTCCTTTGTTCCATTATTCTAGATGAATAGTCGTTATCAAATCTTATCAGGCTCTGTTTATATTTTAGAGGTGCCTTCCTCCAAGCAGATCTTAAAATCAGTTCCTTGTCCATGTATGAAAGAAATTTGATAATTATTGACATAGGAGGAGAGTTTGAGTTAGTGGCAGGTTTCCCAAGAGCTCTGTGTGCCCTTTCAATGCCAAAGGAAAGTCCTTCTTTTAAATTTGAAAAGTCAGGGATCCAGCTTGATAAAAAGGAAATAATATCTTCACCTTCTGTGTTTTCAGGTAATCCGAAAATCCTGATGTTATTTCTCCTCTCCCTATTTTCCAAGTCATGTACTTTATTAACCAACCAAGTGTTTTGTTTAAGAAGCAGTTCTTCCTGTGTTTCCTCTTCCTTAAGTCTGCTTTCCAAGTCATTTAGAGAAACCTATATTCCTGTTATCCTTGTCTGGTGGTGTCGTAGCATTTCCTTGAGGATGTCAGCCTGTTTTTTGACTGCTTGTTTTAAGATTTTCCAGGTTTTCTTTAAAATCATCCATCTTCAAAGACAACTCCTGCAGGGTAGATGCCATCTGTTGTAGTTCTTTAAGGCCGCATCCTGGTGAGAATTCTTTGAGTTGCTCATTTTAACAAGTGAATACATCTCCAAGCATTTTGACAGGAAATTATCTGTAAAACTTCACCAAAGTTTCTAATTATGTAAATTAGTCCTTTATCTATAAGATTTTATACTTTGAAGAAAAAGAAAGAATATTTTTTCCTCCCTTATTTAACTAGCTATATGGAGCTCTAAAATACTGCTGCTTTCAGTTAGCCATTCAGGCTCTGCTCTCCGATACAGTGAGTCTTGATTGGCTTCCAGTGCAAGTCTGTGTATCTGAAACCTTGGGTCTGTGTGACCATTCAAGAGACATGAGGGTTCTAGCTGATGATATTGCCCTTCTGACTTAGATGGATAATAAGCCTAGAACTCAGATTTTTAAGCATCACATAATCAGTGATTTTGGTGGCTCTGCGTATTGTCTAATAAACACACACACACAACGTCCTAGCCTTTATGACCTTCACAACAGAATTATATTAAAGTGGGCATTGTTTCAGTCATTGCCAACTGTAACCACCAAACCTGTTATTTGTTTGTAATTTCAGTGGTTAAAGTGTTTTGTTCCTTGTGACTTTCTCCCGTACAATCAATCTGGCATTTAATCTGAAGTAATTCAGACATATGCAAGTTCAACATTGTTAGAAACTTGCTGAAGTTTTTGATGATCTTGTTTTAATTGAAACAGTCAACGTCTCCCAAGAACAATTAGTACCACATGAGGTCCTGGTTATTAAAATTAAAAGGGGAGTTAAAATGCTTTTAGTCTATACAGAGCTAGTTAGCAACTAATTTAATAACAAGTTTGCTGATTGATGCTGCTGCCTGTATTTTTGTGAGGTTCCAGTAGAAGTCAGTAGTTATATTAGAGGCATTTAGAGTCTGTGGATTCCACATGCTGTTCTGCATTAAAACAGAAACATACTTTGTCTTCTAGGCCTAAAATGATACTTGAAAGTGTCATCAACAGTATAACTTTTTTGCCAGAGTGAGTCTGTTTCCTGCTAAAAAGTGTCATCTGAAGAAATGATGTATAGAGATTCCAGCAATGGGCACACCCTTTTCCATGTGTACCTTGTGTATTGCTACCATAGTGGCACATTCATTTTACTCCTGCTCTATGTCCAGCCTGTCTGAGAAAGAGATTATTTTTCAGTTTGCTGCCTTCACTTTGGCTGATGAAAGTAGTCCAGAGTGTGTTGTGTTGTATGCCGCACACATCATCAGTGTTAAGTAAGATATCAGAACCCAGTATGCAGTAGAGCTAATGTAGTTAAAATTGTGTAATACACTGAACTATTTTAATTTCAGTGTGTTTTGTATACTGTGACTGCTAGATATCCTGACTATAAATCAACTGAAACAGAAACACAGTCCATGCCAAAAAAGTAATTGTGTATGAATAGAAAGTATTAAGTAAGATTTGAATGCTATAAGAAAATAATTGTGAATTGTACAACATCCCCCTCATTAATATTCCAAAACGTGCATGCTGATTGGCCAGTGTGCCTGTTGTAAATCCCACAATATACCAATGGAAATAATTCTGTTCGCCCGGACTTTTTTACGTTGTTATAAAGTCCTCAAAACATTTTTTTTAAACAAATGCAAAGAAAAAAAAACGGAGCAATAGAGACTTTCTTTTCTCCATTGCTTCCGTTTCAAAGCATTGATGTACTGAGTATGCGTGGGACACAAGTCCCATACGCATGCCCAGTACATCAAAACAAGGAAGCAGTATACCACAACCAGCGGAATAACAGTAATGTGCCATTATACAAAGACATTATTTAAGAAAAGTATTTTTTTTAAGTAATGTCATTGTATAATAGGAATAACCGACTCCATGGTTGTGGTATATTGAAATTTACCCACGGTTGGCTTTATTTAATCACTCAGAATTCGCCCTCATGATTAAACCACACCAACCATGGGTAAATCTTCAATATACCACACCACGTTGTCTGTTATTGCTTTATTACCTTCTAAGAAAGCATTTCTCGGATAGTGTCATAAGACCTGTCAGTGTCTGATAAGTACTAGACTAACTTCTGTTGTGGACCATTTTAAGCCTAGACAATTTCCCTTTCAGGGGAATCAAACCTTAACCATTACGCCAACCTCAATGACAGGATGCCTTGTTTGTCAAGACAGATGTTGGTACTTGATTTGAAGGTCCTAATCCGTGATTAAGGGAGTAATGGCCTAAAACATTCAGAGATGGATTTAAACCATTTCTGTATAATCCACCAAGTCCACAGTATTGTTATCACACACTGAAGTTTTCCAGTATTTTGCACAGAATGCTACTTGTGCTACTATAATATGACCGACATGAGAGACAACAGCAATATGTTAGGCTTTTTTATTCTAAACCAGTACCTGTCAGTATGTGCTGGATTACTATAACCACTTACAGTAATTAGATGTGCAGATGTCTGAAATAAACAGATTTAGCTCAGGTAACATGCTGTGTCATTCATGCAAGAATTCACAAATTCCAATGTTCTTTTTAAATTGTTTCATTTTTTGCAAAGTACATTCTACATCAATCAGATTTGCCTGAAGTATTGATTTTTATTGATTTATGCCTTCACATCATCCATTTGCTTCCTGACCCTGAAAACAAACTATTTTATTTTCGTTGTAAATGCTTATCAAATGCATTTATCAAACTATACAATATTACTGCTAACAGTTGATGATATTCTTGCCATTGCTCTCTGGACGTTCAGGATACTGTATATTTTGCCTCATAACAGGTACTTGAAATTATATTCTCATAGCAGTACTCATTGCAGCATAGGTTTGTGGCTGTGCTACACTAATGAGTTGCATCATTTAGCTGAGATGCTAAACTGAACTCTAAGCCATCTCAGTTTGTGGTAGCTTAGAAAAATGTCAGTGATCCTGTAACATTCAAAGAAAGTATGGGAATTCCTGAGAGTCTTAAGCAAATTTATCTCCATTTGTATGAATACAGTTTTTGCATCTCCCTTGAAAAGAGGTCACAGGTTTAGTGGAACTAACCTGGTCTAGAAAAATAAGTAATGCGCAAGTACTAGTTATTATAGTCATGGAATGAAATACAAGTTTGCACCAGCAGGTGGCAGCATCAGTTTAGGCAGGGGGAAGTATTCAGGTTCTTGTAGCATTAAATGCCTATTGAAGTACTGAGTTCTGTATTACTGTAAGGGCAGTTAAACCCCACAGAAAATGAATAGTCAAAGTGCCAAGGGTATTTGTTCAACAAATTTCTTTTGCACCGTTCTGTTTTTTCATAGTTTGGAAGTTAACTATTTTAAGTCTGTCATGCTTATCTTCATTGTTAGATTTTTTTTCTTTTTTATAACAGTGGTGCTGCTGTTGGTTAGTGTATCTGTAGCATAACAACAGCAGTGTATGTCGATATATACTGTTATTTGAAGAGTAGATCAGAGGCTTGTATCCATTCTTTTTTGTTTGCTTTACGTTCCATTAAGTATAAACAAGGTGTCGTATTCTTAGTCGCTACGCAAGTGGTCAGTGATATGTGCACTAGTTGCACAAAAGGGCAGATGAGATGCAGTTCAGTTATGAAATCTGCACTTATGTGCAATGGTAGGAAAGTCATAAAAGACATCATAGGGAAGTGAGTAAGAAAGATATGAATGAGAAGTGTCCCACCTTTTGTGATTCAAAATGTTCGGATATGATATGTCTTAAATGTTAGACAGCAGCAAATCTACTACTCAACTGCAGGCTGTGTGCTTGCCTTATAAGATGAATCTGAACATTTTCAATCATTTTCAGTCTTTGAAGATTTATTTTGCTGCTAGCATTGCTGTGTCCTGTTTTTGAGATGCTTACTTCTGTCCTATAGCAATCCAGTGATGACCAGTACTTAATGGCCTCTTAGGAGATGCAGGCAGAACAGTAGCTGGCTTATTTGGTGTGTGATGCCACATTCCAATCTGCGGATTTAAAAAAAATAATAAAATCCTTCTGATTTAGAGCTTCCCCTTCCCTAAGGAAGAGTCTCAAGTCCTAACGTCCTATTCCATCATGATCCTCTTCTTTAATCTGGTGCTTCTCCAGGTCCTAATGTACTCATGCACATTTACGTGACAAGTATAATTTAAAATAAACAAGAGGGCTCTCCCAATTGTGCTCCCTAACACCTTGCACTTGGAGTGCCCCATCATAGCTATGCTTCTGCACAGGAGTAAAGAATTACGTTTCAGTTTTGCAGAGCAAGAGCTAATTGACAGGACTGTTAGAGTTAGAATGGGCAGGAAATTAATTATAAGGACTTTGGTGTACATATATGGGCCACAGACAAGAAGTGGGGGAATGTATCGCCTTCCTATTATTGTTTCTATGGATACCAAGGTATGTATAGCCCTCAGTGTACTTGCTGTGAAGACATGTCAGAGGCAGACTGTGGACACACTGAAGATCTCACAGACCTTAGGGATACTGCGGCAATTCCTCATTATACTCTTGGTTCATGTGGGTAAGCATATCTACCACCCAGTGTCATCACAGGACTAACCCAGTACCATGAGTGCCTATGTACAGCATATAGAAACTGTGACCTTTGATGTACACTGACATTACTGGGTAGAGCTAAATAATTTCAACAACAGAGTTTCACCTTACATTACTTTAGAAGCTGCTTCTGAAGATGAACAGCAACATCATGAACCTAGCCTTTCTATTGTGATCTTGACTGCACCTATTTTAAACTGTTGGCTGTAATTTTGGCTTTGTTTCAATCCAGCACACTAACTGATAACACTAAAAAGTTTTATTTAAGTTGAGGAGTTTCTATGGGAATGATGTTTGTCAGCTCATCGCTGTATAAATTGTATTAATTCAAAGATGTCTAAGTGCAGCAAACATCATAGGTAGGTTGTACAAGCTCATGGAAACACATCTACTGAACTTAAGCTCAAGCTTTGTGGCACTAAATGGATGCAAGTGCAGGCTATTAGTTTTTATAATGCTGATGTCACATTGCAATGGGTGTAATTCACACCCTAAGAGGCTCACTTTTATAACTTAGGTATCATTCATTCCTGATCACGGCTATGGAAATTACTTCCTCTGTGTAAGCTCAGGGCAGGGCCCCATGCTGGTGTGTCAAGGAATCTAAAATATTCCTATGCTTGTATGCAATATCGTATGGATGGAGAATGTGACAGTGGGCCTACTAAGAATAGATGGATCAGTCTTGGGGATTGGTCAAGTAGTTTGACTGGGATTCCCAGATCTAGTAAGCAATGCAGGCACCAGTGTAATGATTTACAGCGGCAGCGCCCGGGAGCAGCTTTCCCAGTGGGTGGCAGAAGGTCAGGAGAGAAGCACTGAATTACAAATGTAAAAGTCTCCAAAGTCAAAGTAAACTTTATTGTCATTCATTGTGCAAAAACCGAATGAAATTCTGTATCTCCAGACCCAATGTGCAGACGACATATAGACTAATTTCACAGACATTTACACATGTAACACCTGGCTATTACATCACAGACAAGCACATAGACAGACTAATATTGCACATAATTAAAAACATATTTTAACACTTTTTGAACTGAACATGTACTTGCATGAGACTTTAGTATTGCACATGTACTTGGTTAAGACATTGCATTGATCCTTGCACAGAAAGAGACATTAAGTATTGCATTGTGAACATTAGAGTAATGCACTATGGACCTTAGAGTATTGCACTATGGTTAATTTATGAATTTGCATGTATTGCACTGAAAGAAGAGATATTTTACTACATTGCTACTGCCCTAGATGGCCTATAAGTTACAGTCATGGTGAATATTGCACTAAGTATTAGGTGAGACTGGTAACCAGGTTCTTGCACAAATTGAGACGGTTCCTACTGACCCAGTTGGATATCATGGAGTGTAGTGGTTATTAGAGTTTAGCAGCCTGATGACATTAGGGAAGAAGTTGTTCCTGAATCTCGTAGTTCTGCAACGTATGCTTCAGAAGCGCCTTCCGGATGATTGATGCAGGAACAGTCTGTAAGCAGGGTGAGTGCAGTCTTCAATTATTCCTCTGGACATTCTGAGACATCTGGATAAGTACAATAGTGGATAGGTGGTAAGGTGGTCTTAATGATCCTCTCGGCTGTCTTCACCACTCTCTGGAGGGATTTGCTCTCAGAGGTAGAGCAGCTTCCGTACCATACTATGAGGTTGTGTTCATCAGGATGCTTTCTATCATACCTCTGTAGAAGGTAGTGAGTACTGCCAATGGGAGATACGCTGTCCTCAGCCTTCTTAAAAAGTGCAGCCTGTGGTAAGTAAGTGTAGGTAGAGGCTGATAAGGTCATGGCAAACTTTACAGTTTTTCCCAGAAAACGTATTAAACAGACAGTTACTCTGTAATTCTTGGAAATAAGTGCAATATAATGTGTAACACTTTTATACTTGACTGTTAATTCAGTGGCATCCTTTGAGTTTTGTGTATTTAATCAACTAAGCAGTCAACAATATGCATAACTAAAGATAAATGTTTGTAAAGCATTAACATCAAGCATTTTCATACCTTCTGCACTTGACATTAACAAGACCACCACTTATTTCAGTGGGGAAGGGTCAGGAAACTGTCAAACTACTTATTAGTCAAGAATGAATCTAGCTGAAATAAGTCAACAGCATTACTAGTAAAAGAACATTCATATATTATAAACCGTTGATTTCTTATTGATAATGCCACTCACTTATTTCAGCCAGTCATAATTGCCTAAATGTATCCTCACTGAAATGGACAAACTATAAATGTGCTGTAGCAGCAACATTCTTGACCAATAAGTAGTGCAGTAGTTCCCTGACACCTACCCCATGAGTTACATGGTGCACTTGTTGGTATCTATTACAGAAGTTGCAAATATGTCAGTAGCTATTCTATTGGTTTTAAATAACATCATAGTTTCAGTTCATTTCCTTTGTTATTTGGGAGGAAGTGAGGGAAGAATTATCATACAACTGCCCTCATTGCTATATTTGTAATTTAAGTGAAATTACAGGATTAATTGTTTCACTTCCACAGTCAGGAAGTGTACGGCAAATGTGTGTGTATTTGTGTGTTTGGGGGTTGCAACTTCATCAGGCATACAATTCTTACTGTAGTCAGTATACCATCAGCCCTGCAGTTGACATTGTTGATGATACCCATTAATCCATTGACTCCTAATTCCTATTAAATCACCGACTGATATTTAAATGAACTACGACCTCTTTCAAAGGAAGCAGGCATGGTTGGCCCGCTGACCCCTTAAGTAGTGCTTCTCCCCATCCAAAAAATACTAATAAAATGAAGATGCATGCAAAATATATACATTAGTATTACACTGATGAATAGCGCACTACAGTTTTTAAATGTATGAAAATCCTTTGCTGTCATGGTTAAGTGAGATATGACTATAAATATAATACCATAATGTCTAGAGTAATATGCTATATCATAAATTGTTCTTGCATAATTCAGAAATAATATTGATCTCATGTAGTACTATAAAATAAAAGCTATTGCATTCCATTACTTACAAAAAAATTATTTATACTTTCTTGAGCTGCTCTTACTTAACTGTCTTCTACCTTATTACCTTAATTTGCTGTTCTGTGTGCTTTTAAGTGTTCAAGTGCTCTTATTCTGCACTTGGTGCCTCCATTTTGATTTTTCATAAGTTATTGCTCTCTGCACTTGTTTTTTTGGTGTTTTTAACTTATCTGCATTTATTTAAACTGTATTTTCTTTAATATTGCTACACACTCAAGTCTGCTAGCTTGCACTGCATTTAAAGTGTTTTTGCTACTATTTTAACTGCTTTTATACAAAAAAAAAGTTTTAAGCTTGTTTCCTGCCTTTCATGTAACTAGTCCAATCCAGATTTGCTGTACCAAGGACTGTTTTGTAAGTTTCTGAGCCCCCCAGGACCTTTCTGTGTTGGAGGCAAGCCCTTTAACTTATCAGCGGGAGTAGTAAGCACTGGGTAGCCTATCAACTACAAGAGGAGTGGTTTCTGGTCCAGAAATTGTAGTTTATTGGCCGTTTGGGCAGTTTTTCTGTCTCTTTCAACTTTCTGGTTTAAAAGCCAATGTTTACGTGGATTTATGCTTGTTTAAACTCCGGGGATCCGGTATTCTGAAAACTACAAGAGCAACAAGAAGGAGAAAAGAGGTACTCTTAAGTGCTTCCATTTTGATTTTTCATAATTTACTTCTCTCTGCACTTATTTGTTGTTTTTTAATTTATATGCATTTATTTAAACTATAATTGCCTTAATATTGCTACACACTCAAGTGTGCTAGCTTGTACTGCATTTAAAGTGTTTTTGCTACTGTTCTGTTTTTCTGCAAAAAAGAGTTCTAAGCTTATTTCCCACCTTTCCTGTAACTAGTCTAGTCCAGATACAGATTTGCTGTATCCAGGACTGTTTTGTAAGTTCCTGAGCTCTCCAGACCTTTCTGTGTTGGAGGGAAGCCTTCTAGCTTATCAACGGGAGTGGTAAGCACTAGGTAGCCTATCTACTCAAGAGGAGTGGTTTCTGATCCAGAAAGTGTAGTTTATTGGCCGTTTGGGCATTTTTTTACATCCCTTTCAACTTTTCTGGAATAAAAGTCTGTGTGCGCACTGTGCAGCAGCACTCAGCTGAGGTAAAAGAAAGTTTGCTCTTCAATTTTCCCCTTAGAATGTGCTTGTTCTTTTACTTTTTGCACTTCAGTTAGTGTAATTGGCTAGCACTTTAACAGGCTTTTGTAGCATTTATTGTAGCAGATTTAGGTGCTATCAGCAGTAGCTGTTCCTACGCAGTAACAGCACCAGTACTTATTAGTTATGACCACCCCTCCTGGTATAACTGGCAATTTCCTGTGCATTCTCCTGCTAACCTGGTGCACTTGGGCATTCTGAGACAGTGTGGGAACTATCTAATTGGTTCATAGGTTCATACTAGGCTATCTGCCCTAGGGCATTTATAAGCCTAGCCAGAGTGTGTTTGGCTTTCGCCACCCATTTTAAATTAATTTTGCTATGCCCTTTTTCGAGGTTAGTATACTGTGCCTCTGTCTAACAGTGACACAGAAGTGATACCCGGGGTAAACCTATGATCTCCCATCCACTCATCAAGATTCCTCTTGAAGAGAGTCAATGAGGGACTCTGCCTAACCTGGACTGGGATTTTATTACAGAGTGAAGGGAGCCTCTGGGTTATGAATCTGTCCCTCCAGCATGTCCTATTTATTTCAGTGCTGAGGTTCAAGTCTCTCGAGAGCGTAGCTCGATGGGATTTGGATTTTCTGAGGTGAAGCATGTCCATTAATTCCGGGTTGGACATGGCTTTATACGTCAGGCACAAATCGCCTCTGAGCAGGCGGTATGCCACTGAGTAGAGCTGGAGTTTCTTTGACTGGGCAGCATATGGCGTCTGTTTGAGCCCTTTGAGCCTCTTGGTGAGGTACTTTTGGGGTCTTTCCAGTTGCTGCAGGTGTCTGGTAAGGTACATCCCAAAAGGGGCATTGTACTCAATTATGGGCCTGATGAGGGATGAGTAAAGAGGCACAATGACCTCCCCTGATCTAGATGTGAATCCCTTCATGATTAGGTGGGCTATATAAAATGATTTCTAACCACTTTGGCCACGTGGTTGTCAAATGAGAGATTGCTATCAACTTGGGTCCCCAGGTCCCTAATTACTTCTTCTGTACTTAATGGATTACCACCTATGTGGTAATTTGTGGGCACTTTGTTTTTGCCAAAGGGGATGCCTATACACTTTTTGGCGTTTAGTTTGAGGCCATGACTCTGGCACCAGTTGTCTGTTTCTATGAGGCCCTTTTGGAGGATGCTTGTGTCAGCTGGAGAGTCGATTATGGCACCCAGTTTGCAGTCATTTGCGAACTTAGTCAGCCACAGTCCTTCCATGTTGGCCTGTACCTCCGAGAAATATATACAGAACAAGAGAGGTCCCAGGACTGAGCCTTGTGGGATGCCACTTGTAACTGGTTTGGAGTCTGACATGGCTCCAGCAATTATAACCATGTGGGTTCTGTCCTTGAGCCAGTTTGCAACCCATCTAGTGACATAGGGGTTTATATTTAAGCTGGTGAGCTTATCTATAATGCACGAGTGGGGTATTGTATCGAAGGCTTTTGCGAGGTCCAGGTAGGTTGTGTGGACCACCTTCCCCTCGTCAATGGCCTTGGTGACTGTTTCAAAGAAATCAACCAGGTTTAAGAGGCAGGATCTGCCCTTAACAAAGCCGAACTGGGTAGGATCCAGTGTCTGTAGGTCCTCAATATCTTTATTTATGAGGTCCATGATGATCCTTTCCGTAGCTTTGCAGACCAAGCTAGTCAGGCTTATTAGGTGATAGTTTCCAGGATCCGTTGAGGCACCACCTTTGTGGAGAGGGACCACTGTTGCTGTACGCCACTCTTTGGGTACATATCCTGTAGTAAGGCTGAGATTGAACAGTAGTTTTATCTTTGGGTTTAGCTCTTCTTGGAGTTCATGTAGAACGCAGCCCGGGACACCGTGTGGTCCCATTGATGCTGTGTTTTTTGCTTTGGAGAGGGCGGCTCTTACCTGTGCATCTGAGATGTCAGGGGGGCAGCACTCTGCTGGGATAGATATTTGCCCTTTTGGTGGGGAGGGGGAGGGGGGAGAAGTTTGCGCTGAACCTGTCAGCTAGGATGTTGGCAATGTCTGTGGGTTCGGTGTATTTTTTGTCATTTTGGACTAATTCTGAGCATATCTGGGAATTCCCACCCAGGTTCCTAACATAACTAAAGGAAGCCTTGTGATTATCCTTAGTGTCCTGTGCAATTTTTCTCTCGAAGCTGGCCTTAGACGATTTTATGAGTGCCCGTAGTTTTTTGCTAATACTGATCAGAGATGCCTTCCCTTTTTGGGATTTTGCTCTATCATGTAGTAGCTTCCTCCTCCTCCTATTGTATAGTTTGTTTATGGCTGGGGTCCACCAGACAGGACGTCTGCCTTTGGAGGATTGGGTCTTGGTTTTATTTGGGATTGCATGATCCATGCATTGCTGAAGGTGTTCATAGAATGCGTTTATAAAGGATTCTGCAGTCTGGGCCATATTTTCCACAGGCCTGGGGGCTTTGAAGGATTCTACCTCGGTTTTGAGGAGTGTGAAATTTGCTTTAGAGAAGTTTTTCACTGTGGTTTTCTGGGCAGGGTGTGGGGTTGGGATGTGAATATCCAGTGAGATTAGTTTATGGTCTGATCTTACCAGTGAGGGATACACTTTTGGTCTGGAGCATAGAGTCCCCATGTTGGTGATGATCAGGTCCAGTATGTTTTCCCCTCTTGTGGGAGTGGTAACAAGTTGTTCCATAGCATTTGAGTTTATAAATTCTAGGAACCTTTGGGCTAGGGTGTTGGAGCTAGAGTAATGCTCCCAGTCTATGTTTGGGTAATTGAAGTCGCCCAATATAATGGTGTTTGGAGAGACCTTCATATTTTCCAGTGTTCTCTGGAAGGCCGAGTGGGGTTCCTGGATTTGGGAGGGTGGTCTGTAGCAGGCTATATACTGGAAGGCAGTTTTATTTACTGTTAGTTGCACATGGATAGTCTCTGATGCTTCGTGCTGTGCCACCAACCTGGAGGTGTGGGTATCTTTGACGAATATTGATACTCCCCCTCCTTTTGTGGTTCGGTCCAAGTTTTGGGGTCGAAAAGCATGGTATGACGTATAACCTGGTAGTGCTGGGGTGCTCTCGGGAGCCTTGAACCAGCTTAATGTTACTGCACAGATATTAATGTTCTCCATGCTAAGGAGAGTTTTGAGTGCGTGCATCTTGAGGTTTAGACTTCTGGCATTGAGTAGTATTACTCTTAGTTTCTTATCCCTTGTGATACCTATGGAGGTGGGTTTGTCTTTTGAGCCTTGCCTAAAAAAGGCACTATGGGGGTAGCAAGAGCATTTGCCAATATCCGAAAGCCCAGGAGTGACTAGTGCAAGACATCCCTAGCGAAGCATCGTGGCTTGTCGAGCATGTCATCCCAGGCTGACAGGCATTGGATCCCCTTTGAACTACACCAATACTTAAGCCAATTGTTGAAATGATCATCTTGTCTTCATATTGTGGCATCATTCTTGGTGAGGGTAAGATGCTACTCAAGGTCAGGGTCATACCAGCCTGGGCTACATGCTCTGAGAGCTCCTCTATGTCTCTTTTCATGTAGTCCAGGGAGGTATGTCTCAGGTCATTCACACCAGCATGGACAATGACTGAGTCATATTTGTACTTGCCTTGGAGTGACCTGAGTGCTTGTGTTATGTGGCGGATCCTAGCACCCGACAGGCAGCTCACCGTGACCTTCTCCTTGTTCAGCCTGATGACCGGGACGTCAGTGTGTCTGACGATAGAGTCACCTATTACATTACCTGTCATCCCGGGGATTCCGAGTACTGGCTAAGGCTCTTGCTACCTGTATAGTGCCTTTTTTAGGTAGTGTTCCAAAGAACAAAATTTGTACACAGACAACCCTCTCCTCTTACCTCCCAACACTCACACCTGTGAGAGATGCACTTGTATCACCAAAATGGAAGCAGTGCATGCTCCAACCAAGACCGGACTAGCTGGTCAAGAGGAGAAGGTCAACACCTGCAACTCACTACATGAACACACAGCCCTCCAAAATACAAACCATCAAAACCCACACATAGAAACACAAAACATCCACCCACCTTCGTGGAGGCTCTCAATGAAAATTTACCCAAACAACAGAGACACTCAAGACAGAAATGCACTCGACCCACCACAAAAAAAAAATCTACCCCAGAACACATAGTTCACCACCACAGTATGCCACTCAACCCAAGCCCTTAAGGCAAAACACTTTGCCCAATGTACTAATCATAGGAGACTCAATTGTGAGGCACATTGATGTTCCACTCACTAGGTTGAACAAGGAGAAGGTGACATTCAGTTGTCTACCAGTTGCCAGGATCAACCACATAACACATGCACTCAGGTCACTCCACAACAAGTACAAATATGACTCAGTCATTGTCCATGTGGGTGTGAATGACCTGAGATGTACCTCCCTGGACTACATGAACAGAGATGTGATGGAACTCTCAGATTATGTGGCACAGGCTGGTATGACCCTAGCCCTGAGCAGTATTCTACCATCACCCAGAATGATACCACAGTATGAGCAGAAAATGATTAACTTCAACAATTGGCTTAGTTTCTGGTGTCATTCTGAAGGGATCGAGGTATCTGTCTGCCTGGGATGACATGACTGACAGACCTCGATGCTTTGCCAGAGATGGCCTGCATCTGTCATCCCGGGGATTCCGAGTACTGGCTAAGGCTCTTGCTTCCCGTATAGTGCCTTTTTTAGGCAGTGTTCCAAAGACCAGAATTCCACTGTAACATCTACAAACAAATGCAATCTGAGGGTCATGCTGCTCAATGCTAGAAGTCTAACTCTCAAGATGCACTTGCTCGAAGCTCTCCTCAAAATGGAGAATGTCGACATCTGTGCTGTAACGGAGACCTGGTTTAAAGAGGCAGAAAGCACCCATATGCTCCCAGGCTACAACTCATTCCATACCTTTCAGCTCCAGAATGTGGCCGGAAGCTCCAAAGGCAGTGGTGTCTCCATATTCTTAAAGGATACACACACCTCTAGACTGATAGCCCAGCATAATGCATCCAAGATACTTCAAGTACAACTGACACTGATAACACAAAATAGCCGACCGGACCCCTGTGGCTCGAACAGAAAATAGCCAGGAACTCTGCAGAAAACACACTGGTGTACCAAAAGTTCAAATAATCCACGCACCATTCAGGCACCAGTCAGTTAAAAATTCTGATTTATTCCCACAAAACACAGGTTTAGCGCTTTCATCCACACAAGGCAGACTTCTTCAGAACCAATTAACTCAAGTTGCATCTACATATTTATAGCAGTTTTGGCGCCAAAATCCAACATCATACAATCCATATAGTACATAATACATAATACAACTGACACTGGGTAAGATGGTGATGCAAGTCATAGCGTGCTACAGAACCCCAGACATGTCCCTAGACTCACACACCAACTTCCTAAGCACCCTGGAATCTATCATGGTCCAACCCAATACTCTCATATTGGGTGACTTCAACTACCCTGCCATCACCTGGGAAAACTATTCAACTACCAATGTACAGGTTCAATGCTTTCTGGAATTTATCAATTCCAGTGCCCTGGACCAGCTTATCCTGACCCCCACTAGAGGAAGCAACATCCTCGACCTGGTTATCACCAACATGGGAGACCATTGCTCCACACCTATAGTCAGCACCTCCCTGGTTAAATCTGACCACAAACTGATCACGATGGAAATCTCCATCTCACCTACACCTTCCACTAAGGTGACCACCCTGAAAAACTTCTCTAAACCTGACTTTGGGCTCCTAAACACAGACGTGGCTAACCTCTCGGCACACATGCCAATGGAAAATAGCTGCATGACTGCCAAATCATACACCAATGCACTGTACAAGCTTGTACACAAATGCATGGACCTTGCCATACCAAATAGAAATAAGACGCTGTCCTCCAAAAAAAGGAAGCCAATCTGGTGGTCCCCAGACATCAATAAACTCTACAACAGAACTGTTCAAGTACCAGAAAAGGTAGGCCTTGTAGGGCCTATGTACCAACCCTGATTAAGTTATAAACTGAAAGCATATTCTGTAATTATCATAACTTGTAACTACATCACCAAGCTCTACTTCCCGTCTGATGTCTCTTACTTTTAATTGCGTCTGTCCATGAGAATTGAGAGTCCCTACTAGGGAACACTACTAAGCCATTGTATATAATCACTTTGTTTTTATAATTGTTTGCTAACTTCTGTGTAATCTATGTAAGTTTGTCTATGTGGAGCTTTTTTCCCCCGGGCCTCCGCTGAAAATGGACATGCATCCAGTCGGACTATCCCAGTAAACAAATGTAAAATAAATAAATAAAGAGAAGAAAGAAACAGTTGCAGCAGAAAAAATTGAAGTCACAAGAAAAACCTCCCTTATCAGTCTCAGCAAAAAGCTAAGATCCCTTATCAAATCCTCTAAAGCCAGCTATGAAGACAGAATTGCAGCTGATACCACAAACAACCACAAAGCCTTCTATAGCTGTATCAAAAACCTCAAAGGCAATACCCAGATTTGCTCTGAGTTATTACACAGTGGCACCTCCTATACTGAGTCAACATATTGGCCAACAGATTCAGTGCCAACTTTACCCCCCCCCCAAGAGCCCTATCACAATACCAGATGAAAGCCAGGGTACCCACCATTTCTGTGGTATAGGTAAAAGCTGCACTGTCCAAAGCCAAGAATACAGCATCCATGGGACCTGATAATATCCCTGGCTGCATCCTACATGAGCTACAAAATGAACTGGCACCACATCTGTGTGCCCTGTTCAGTCACAGCCTTACCTCAGGCTATGTCCCTAATGAATGACGCACTGCTGCAGTCATCCCACTCCATAAAGGGGGAGCAACTTCAGACCCTGGAAACTATCTCCCCATTAGCATGACAAGCCTGTTATGCAAAGCTATGGAGCGCATCATCATGGGCCTGCTTAACAAAGGTATAGGCAATCTCCAACTCTTGACCCACACAGTTTGGCTTTGTCAAGGGGCGATCGTGCCTGCTGAACCTGGTTGACTTCTTTGAGGCAGTCACCAAGGCTGTGGATGAGGATAAGGCAGTGCATACAGCTTACCTCAACCTGGCCAAGGCCTTTGATACCATTCCCCACTCGGGTATCATTGATAAACTCACCAAACTAGGCATCACTAGGTGGGTTGCAAATTGACTCATAGACTGGACCCACAGAGTGAAAGTTGCAGATTCCAAGTCAAACTGTCAATCAGTCATGAGTGGAGTCCCACAGGGCTCGGTCCTGGGCCCTCTCCTGTTTGGCATCTAGTTCTCAGAAGTCCAGGCCAACACAGAAGGACTCTGGCTGACCAAGTTCACTTATGACTGCAAGCTAGGAGTCATTATCAACTCCCCAAGTGATGCAGACATCCTACAAAAGGGCCTCTCTGAGACCAATGACTGATGTTGGAACCATGGCCTGAAGCTTAATGCCAAAAAATGCGTTATCATTCCCTTTGGGAAAAAAAACAGTTCCCACGAATTACCACGTTGATGAGAGCCCACTGAACACTGAAAGGGCCATAAAAGATTCTGGGCACCCAGGTCGACAGCCACCTCACCTTCAACCACCACATTGCCACTGTGGTCAGAAAGTCCTTCTACGTGGCACATCTTATAACCAAAGGTTTCACATCCACGAAGAAAGAGGTCATCATCCCTCTCTACTCATCCCTCATAAGACCAATCATTGAATATAATGCCCTGTTTGACATGTACCTGACCAGACACCTACAACAGCTGGAGAGGCCACAAAAGTGCCTCACAAAAAGAATCCTAGGCTTCAAACACATGTCCTACATGGACAGACTCAAGAAACTTCAGCTGTTCTCAGTCTCTTATCTTCTACTTAGAGGTGATCTCTGCTTGACTTACAAAGATATGTCTGACCCAGCCTTACTTAAAATGCTACACATAAAGAAATCCCAATCCCCCCGCGCCACATGCTCTAGGGATCACAACCTCATTACCACAATTAACAGGACATGCTGGAGGGACAGGTTCATCTCCCAAAGACTGCCCATACTCTGGAATAAGCTTCCCATTCATGTCAAGCAGAGCACCTCGCTGACCCTCTTCAAGAGAAATCTTGATAAGTGGATGGTTAACAGAAAGTTCACTCCAGGGGTCATTCCAGTTACACTTCTGGATATGGGCACTGTGAACTAACATCAGGTGTCACGGTGCCTGGGCATTTTTTTTTTGGGCTAGGCTTGTAAAGGCTCCAGGGCCATTAGTCTACTACACACCTATGAACAATTTCTTTCTCTCCTTATGTAGATCCTAATGAACCTGGGGCAACATGACTGCAACCATTCCAGGTTTTGGAGAGGTCACCACCCACTGCTAGTCATGGAGCATGCTTCATGAGGTAGGATGATTTTGTTCTTAGTTTGTTCATAGGTTCATAGGTTCATACTAGACTATCTGCCCGAGGGCATTTACAAGCCTAGCCCATAGTCTTGTGGCTTACGCCACCCCTTTAGTATGGGGAACTATACCCATTATTTTGCTGTGCCTCTGTCTAGTAGTGACACTGAGGTAATCCCTGGGGTATATCTGCGATCTCCCATCCATTGGTCAAGATTTCTTTTGAACAAGGCCAGCGAGGTGCTCTGCCTCACATATACCGGGATTTTGTTCCACAGCATAGGGAGTCTTTGGGTGATGAATCTATCCCTCCAGCACGTCCTATTAATAGTCGTATCGAGGTTTAAGTCTCCCGCCCTTGTGGCTCTGACGGATCTAGATTTTTTGAGGTGAAGCATATTCATCAAATCTGGGTTTGACATGGCCTTATATGTCAGGCAAAGGTCACCTCTGAGCAGCGGTGCGACTGAATAGAGCTGGAGTTCTTTCAGTCGGGCAGCATAGGACAGATTTTTGAGACCCTTTATCCTTTTGGTGAGGAACTTTTGTGGCCCCTCCAGCTGCTGCAAGTGTCGGGTCAGATACATTCCGAATGGGGCATTGTACTCAATCATTGGTCTGATGAGTGATGAGTATAGGGAGACTATGACCTCCCTTGATCTAGATGTGAATCCCTTCATGATAAGGTGGGCAATGTAGAAGGTCTTCCTAACTACTTTAGCTACATGGGTGTCGAATGACAGGCTACTGTCAAGCTGGGTCCCCAGGTCCCTGATAACTTCTTCTGTGCTCAGTGGGTTGTCACCTATATGGTAGCTAGGGGTAACCTTGTTTTTCCCGAAGGGTATGACTATGCATTTTTTGGCATTTAACTTTAGGCCATGGCTCTGGCACCAGTTATCTGTTTCTGTGAGACCCTTCTGAAGGATATCTGTGTCAGATGTGTTTTCGACTATGGCGCCCAGTTTGCAGTCATCTGCAAACTTTGTCAGCCATAAACCTCCTGTGTTTGCTTGTACTTCGGAAAAGTAGATGCCAAACAAGAATGGGCCCAGGACTGAGCCCTGTGGGACACCACTTGTGACAGGCTTTGAGTCTGACATGGCGCCAGCAACTCTGACCCTGTGGGTTCTGTCACTCAGCCAGTTTGCAACCCATCTTGTGATGTATGGGTTAACATTTAAGCTGATGAGTTTTTCAATGATACCCGAGTGGGGTATTGTATTGAAGGCCTTCGCCAGATCGAGGTAGGCTGTATGGACTGCCTTTCCTCATCAATGGCTTTGGTGACTGTTTCAAAAAGTCAACCAAGTTTAAAAGGCATGATCTGCCTTTGACAAAGCCAAACTGGGTTGGATCCAAAGTCTGCAAATTCCCTATGTCTTTATTTATGAGGTCCATTATGATCCTCTCCATGGCTTTGCAGATAAGGCTTGTCAAGCTAATGGGCCGGTAATTTCCAGGGTCGGTGGAGGCACTGCCTTTGTGAAGTGGGACCACAGTTGCAGTGCGCCACTCCCTGGGTACGTATCCAGAGGTGAGACTATGATTAAACAGCCGTCCTAGCTGTGGGTTTAATTCCTCGTTGAGTTCATGGAGCACACAGCCAGGGACACCATCAGGTCCCATGGAGGCTGTGTTTTTTGCTTTGGAGAGAGCAGTTCTCACTTGGGCGTTAGAGATGTTTGGGGGGCTGCAGTCGTTTGGTATAGATATCTCTCCTTTTGGGGGGGGAGGGGGGTGAGAAGTTTGCACTGAGCCTGTCAGCCAGTATGTTGGCAATGTCTGTAGGATCAGTAATCTTCACATCATTTTGAACTAGTTCTGAGCATATCTGGGAGTTTCCTCCCAGGTTTCTAACATAGCTAAAGAAGGCCTTATGATTGTCTTTTGAGTCTTTAGCTATTTTTCTCTCAAAATTTGCTTTGGATGATTGTAATGCAGCTCTGAGTTTTGCTTACCAGAAGATGTAACATTCATACATACATACAAATATTTCAAGCATGGGCATTAATGCCCTTCTAACCTGGCAGTGTACAAAAACACTTGCCCCCATAATAAGTTCCATTTAGTGACACAACCCTCCTGGACATGGACAGTCATCACGAAATGAAGTCTTTGGTATTGTCTAGCATTTTCATGGTATTACATTGGGATGAAGCAGCTAGGCTTAAAATGACCTCCAGGTCACTAGCCTAGTAATGTCCTATGATCCTAGGTGTCCAGGCTGTTTTTAAGTTTATTTAAACTAGTACTTGCCTTAATGTAATTTGATAGTCTGTTCCATGCATCAACTGCTCTCTCAGAAAACCAGTTAATAAACTTCTCATTCCATAGAATCTTCTACACAGGTTGTCTGATAATTCTCAACTACTTTTTGATAACCCCAAACATTCCCAAAGAGAGTTGTATCTAAATGCCCTATATACCTGATAAGATCTCCTCTTAAATATCTGTAAGAGGCACTGTACAAATTCAGATATTTAATCTTTCATAATAACTATATTAAGTGTTCACATCCATGGATGACCTTGGTATATTTCTGCTGTACTCCTTTCAGTTAACTCATGCTTGTTTTCTTATAAGGTTCATAAGTGTTTACTAAGCTAACAACCCCAAGGGCCTTTTTAAGCCTAGCCATGCATTCCAAATCTCTGACAAGTTCTGATACCCTTGATAAGTGTAGGCATGGGGCTAGGAGATGAACCATTTACAGGTTACCTGTTTGCATTAGAGACATAGGTGCCAAACCAGGGATGAATTTCCAGTTTTCCATCCAATTGTCCAAGTTGCACTTGAATTGGGTTAGGGAGGAACTCTGCTTCACATGGATGGGGAGCCTGTTCCATAGACTGCGTAATCTCTGGGATACATACCCATCTCTCCAGCAGGTCCTATTTATATCACAGGCAAGGTTTACATCCTTAGAATGGGTAATTTTGGTACTGTTTGTTTTGTGGATATGCAGGAGGTCCATCAGAGTGGGGTCTGACAATGATATGTATGTCAGGCATAGATCTGCTCTCAAAAGCCTGTAGGAGACAGAATACAGGGATAGGGCCTTGAGGTGGTCTGCATAGGACATATTACTTACACCCTGTATTTTTTTTAGTAAGGAACCTCTGTAGAAGTTCCAGTTGTTGGATATGCCTGGTCAGGTACATACCAAAGGTCTGATGAATGCCGAATATAGTGGAACAATGACTTCCTTGGACTTAGATGCCATACCTTTGTTTATAAGCGTGTAACATAGAATGATTTCCTCACCACTGTAGACACATGCTGATCAAAGACTAGATATAGTGTGTCCCTAAGCCCCTGACTATGGGTCAGTTCTAACGGGTATGTTGTCAATATGATGGTTACCAAGAATGGATGACTTCCCAAAGAATGCTGTTGTGCATTTAGTTTTAGTCCATAGCTCTGACACCAGTTTATCTGTGTCAGCCCTTCACGGAGAACATTTGTGTCAGTGTGAGATTCAATGAGCGCTCCTAATTTGCAATCATCTGCAAATTTTAGTCAGCCAGAGACCATTGACATCAACTTTGACTTCCAGTAAGTAAATGCAAAAAAGGAGCAGTGATCCCTGAGGGACACCACTTGTGACTGGCCTCTTTGTAGTGGTAGAGGTAGAAGGTTTCCATATTGTTATTCCATACTCAATTTTTATGGGTCTAATGTAACTAACAAACCATGACTTCATCCTTTCTGATTTCCTAGATTATAAATCTTTATATACAACCTATAGTTCTATAACTATCATTAACCAATTGTTTTATATGATTAGAAACACTCAAAGCTGGATCTACCTATGTATCCAGGTCCTTAAATTAATATACAGTTTCAATCACTGTGTGCTGTATTAAATATTCACCTTTCAATTTATGTCTCCCAAATCTCATATGCTTAGTTTTTTATGTATTTATCAGTATATTATTCTCCTGTGCCCAAATAGTCAATTTACTCAAATTCTTTTGCAGACATCCCTTATCTGTAACACGTCAGTTTACCCAATTTCAGGTCATCTGCATATAGACTGTAGAATACCTCAGATGAAAAGATAGGTCTGAAAGATACAATCTAAACACCTAAGCAGCATCACTGCAGACTACTTTCTAGAAACCAGATATTTCTTTAAATTTATTTTTCTTGTGTTTGCATCAGTCATCATCATCAGCGAGTTGACGTCAGTAATACTGTTTAAAATAAATTGCATATTTTGGTAATGCTATGAAATCAAGCAACCTCCATGAAGAAAGAAAAATACTGAAAAGTATGTTTATTGATAGCGTACAACTTTAACAAGTATATCACATATGCATGTGTGATGATCTTAAGTGGAACAGCATGATGAATACAGAGTTTGTTTTCGACCATAATTAAACCTAGTTGAAGATAGTTTTACATAGAGTTAAGTATTTCCTTAAATTGTGTGTTTTACTGCGGTGGTACTGCGGTAGCATTGTCGCCTCATAGCAAGACGTTGTCCCGTTCGATTCTCAGCTAGATCATCTTCTGTGTAGAGGCATACGTGAATGGGGCGTTCCTTCGTTGAAAGTTGTGCGTCAGGGCTGGTAACCCGGTACGTAAAAATCCACTACCAATCATTAGCGGACTGGAGTTCCCCTGTGGCAACCCCTACAAGGGAAAAGCCGAAAGACACAAATATTATTGAGGTTATACTACAGGATAAGTAACTATTCTGCTCTAGGTTAGAGTGGGCCTGCATCACATAGTCATACTCTTAATTTATTGAATACCTAATTGTTGAATAACCTAATCACCTAAGTGGAATTCATTGAATACCAACTCCTAGATTGCACTACAATGAGGTAATGGGTAAATCACAGCCAGTTGTTTGATATGATTAGAAAAACTCAAAGCTGGATCTACACTAACCAAGACGAAAAAAAAAAAAGAAGTCTACTTATTCCCTTTTCTTCAAGTTAATATGACACTCGCTATACATTATTTTTTATTTTCACAACATAAAATGCATGAACATATAATAAGAATTATTGCAGATTTTATGCATAGTCTAAAGATAGATAAATGCCATATCACAGCTGATTATCAACTTTTCCAAGTATAACTTCCTAATATTCTTTTTACTGTTTTCATCACTCCATTTATAAGCAAAACAAATGATATTCCAATCAAGGAGCATCATTGCTTTGCCCCTTTTTCTTATTTTTTTCTACCTCAAATAAAAAAAAATAACAAACATTTATTTATTTACATTTGTTTAGAGGGAAAGTCTGCTTGGGAACAAAGATCCTTTTTGATGGAGGCCTGGGGAGAAAAGCTCATTGAATACATTAATGATAAATATCAGATGTATACAAAGGATAGCCAACATCCTGGAAGAAAGCCTTGGTTGCTGTAATACCATTAGAAAGTAAAGAGCCATCAGACCCAGCTTCATATAGATTCATTTCAGTTTTAAATCATGATTATAAAGTAGTCGTCTGTAATAGCTAAAGTTATTGCCATAATTGATAGATATGGATTTGTGTGGTTTTGTTGAGGGGAGGAAAACATTTGACAACATTATTAGCAGAATGTAAGAAAATGTGTCTGTTGTTGATGGGTCTTGATGCACAGAAAACATTCAACAGAGTAAGCTGGGATTTTATGAGTAGGGCAATGAAAGTATTTGCATTCCCTGATAACAATGATAGGGTTATTTAAGAAAATATATGTGGGATCAGAGGCAAAAATGAAATTTGGAGGGTTCGTCTCTGATAAGTTGTCTGAACAGAAGAACCAGGCAGGGGAGTCCTCTTTCCCCTTTATTTGCATTATTTAGAACCATTGGTAAAGAAAATCAGGGACTCAGAATTTCAAGGATATTATTGATATGGTAATCAAGAAAAGTTGGCTTTATTTGTAAACAATATTACTTTGTACTTGATAAAGCCAGAAAATGAGATCTCAGTGATGTTCTTCGTGTTTCGCTGTTGCAGTCATCACATTTGGGTAATCTGCTTGCAGTAGCCCTCTGTCAGCCTGATTATCAAAGTCTTGGGTCCTGCGTCGGTTGCTGTCTCATCTTCCACGACGTCAGGTAGTCAGGGGTATAAAGCATGCAGCTGACATCATTACATCAGTCTTTCTTTTTGTGCGGTACCCGAAGCAGAAGCAGTTCGTAAGTGCCGGTCGGCCGACTCCTGAAATTTTTGTTTTCGAGTTTGAGATCCGAAGTCTTCAACTAAGCTAAGTACCCTATTGGGGATCCTTTTTCTTGCTCTAAACCAATGTCAGTAAATGTTAACAATTGTATTTCTTGTGGAAAGCAAATACCTCATAAAGATTTTCATTCGTACTGCATTCCTTGTTTAGGCCCAGACTACAACGTACCTCGCTATCGGTTTTGTGCCTTATTCAAACCTCATACTATTCGGCGTCGGTTCATTTACACATCTAAATATTTTGGTACTCAGTTCAATTATCCAGAAATGGCTTCGATAAGCAACCCGACTACTGACATTCTGAAAAAACACAAAGATAAAGAGAGAGACAGACCTCATAGGCCCAAAGCTGCCGACGACACTTCTCCTAAGTTAGTTGCCAGTTCGCCGGTACTCGGTGAGGTGCTTTCGCAGCCCCTGATACCCGCTACTTCAGATTCGCAGGCCTCTACTGAGACCCATTCAGAGTCCGGTATGCCACGAGATGCTTCTTTGACTGTGAAACCTGCGAATGTCTCTACCTTGGATGGGTCTGGAGCCGCTGTGCAGGCACCAGCTTCTGAGGGTGCATTCACGCCTACTGACTTGCATATTAAACCAACGCCATCTTCTTCTTCAAGGCCTAAAACTTGATCCATGCCTAGAAAACTGATGCCCAGACTGCATGGTCAGGCCCCTATGCCTAAAAAACAAATGATGAGAATGGCTGAAGACCTTATTACTCTAATTAGGGGAAGCCACCCCTCCCCCTCTAAAGACCTAGGACTGATTTTCCTTCTGATTCTTCTGATCAGGATTCTGAAATTTCTGTTTTCTCTGATGACCAGGATTTGCCCTTATCTACCTATGAGGATTCTGATGCAGAGCACTCCATTCCCTCAGCTTCCCCTCCAGTGGATTTTACTTTTGGTGAAACCTTGCATACTCTTAAGGAGCATTTCCGCTGGGAAAGCTAGGATTACTCTGACTCCAAAAAGAGGCTTAGGGAATTCTTACTCCTACCTCAAATAAGGCCTTTAGCTATCCCTCCTGTACTGGGCATTGTAGATGATGCCTTCTCGGAATCTAGCCTGGCCGCTGACTCTCTACATCTTGCTCCCAGTAAACCTAATAGGTATTACATGGTACCTGATTCTCACAAGTTCCTCTTTAAAAGTCCTACTACGGATCCTGGGACCATTTCGCAGGGACCCAAGGGCATTAAGGCTACTACTGCCAAAAATCCTACCCCCTCTGATAGAGATTCCATGGCACTGGATAGATGGGGTAAGAAGGTATACACTTCTGCAACCTTGGCCATTAGGGACTTAAACTGCTAGTTTCATATGTTAAAGTATCAGCAGCATATTATTGGATTGCTTAAATGGAAAATATTGTTGATTCCTGACTGTGCTGAAAATAAAGATTTACAGGATTTAATGCATTCTGCTGAACAAGTTGGACAACATACTTTGCAATGTGGTTTTGATTCGTTAGAGGCATCTTGCAGGGCTGCTGTCACTGGGTCTGTACTTAGAAGGCATGCTTGGCTTAAGGAGCAATCTTTGCCAGATCATGCTAAAGCTAAATTACTGGATGATCCCTTAAACCAGGACCGCCTCTTTGGCAACAAAGCAAAAGAAGTACTTAAAAAGATGGAGGAAAAAGCTAAATCTATGCAAACTGTTACAGATTTCCTGCAAGTATAGCCTCCCATATTTAGTAGGCATTGGCCCTCTAAGAATTGCTCCTTTCCTGCCTCTTCCAGGCCTTCTCAGTCCAACCCAGAACCAGCAGAACACCCAGGCTTCAGTCTCAAGGTACTCACAGGCCTAAGCAGTGGGGGCTCCCACTTCCAAAGCAGGGAGTAGTAAGACTCCTCCCTATGGTAAACCGTCTCAATGACTTAACTTTAAATCTTGCAAGCCCTGCTCAACTGACTGTTCCTTTAGGGGGAAAGATTGCACTGCATGAAAATTGGGAACTCATTACCCAGGACAAATGGGTTTTAAATCTAGTTTCCCAAGGATACAGATTTTACTTCCACTCTTACCAACCCCAAATGGTTGGCCAGACCTACCCCCAAATCAGTGGGCAGAGGCTCAAAAGCAAATTCGCCCTCTTTTAAGCATCAGGGCTATTCAACCAGTCCCAGAAGAAGAATGGGGGTAATGTTTATTCTCAAGACTTTTCCTGGTACCCAGAAAAGACAATTCCTGACGTCCTGTCCTGGACCTGTCTATCCTAAACACATTTTTGATAATCCCAAAATTCAAGATGCTAACTCTTCATCAGCTGCTTCCCATGCTAGGCAAAGATGCCTGGTTGGCAACATTGGATTTAAAGGAAGCCTACCTACATATCCCAATAAGGGAATCTTGCAGAAGATACCTACGCTTCAGAGCAGGCTACATGCACTATCGGTTCTCTGCACTGCCCTTTGGCTTATCTGCTGCACCCAGGATATTCACAGAGTGCCTAGCTCCAGTCGTTGCATTTTGCAGGCAAAGAAATATTCAAATATACCCATATCTGGACAATTGTTTAATTCAGGCAGAAAGCCAGGATATATTATTAAATCATCTGGCATTTGTAAAGAAATTGCTAACATCCCTGGAGTACACCATAAACAAAAAGAAATCACATCTTGTACCCTGCCAACAAATTGCATTCTTGGGAGCAAGGTTGAATACAACTTCCCAGATGGCCTACCTCATGCCAGAGGAACAAGTTAATTTGACAGTCTACTTCAAACTACTGGCCACAAAGACCTAGCTATCTGCAAGGAAAACATTACAAGCCCTGGGTTTCATGGCCTCTTGCATTCTACTAATTCCATATGCAAGACTGCATATGAGGAAACTACAATGGTATCTAAAAAGCCTATGGTGTCAACATTCTCAGGATCTAGAATCAATGATTCCTATCATACCTTGTCTACAGATAGAGTTCCTTTGGTGAGCAGAGGCCTGCCACCACAACAAAGGACTGCCATTCACTCTACCCCCTGCCGCCCAAACCCTAACAACAGACGCATCAGATTATGCATGTGGGGCTCACTTGGCAGGGCAGTGCATTCAGGGCAAATGGAATCCAAATCAAATGCACCTACATATCAATCAAAAAGAAATGTTAGCTGTACAGAATGCTCTGACAACCTTCAAGGACCACATTCTTCCAGGACAATTATTGGTAAAGATGGACAAGACCACTGTTATGTGGTACATAAACAAGCAGGGCGGAATCCACTCCTACCCTCTCTGTGGACTAGCCATGGCTCTATGAAACACAGCCTTGAGCTACTAAGTGACACTACAGACTCAATTCCTGTCAGGAAAGGTAAATACACTGGCAGACAACCTAAGCAGAAATCTCATGGACCCACACGAGTGGAAAAGTACAGTTGTGTACACTTACCATAAATGTAGATGTTTGAGTGTATTCACTGTTGCAGTCATTACACTTGGGTTATCCTGCTGGCAGGCTACCCTCAGTCGTCCTGAATTCCAAAGTCTAGGTCTGGCATCGGTTGCTGTCGCCTCTTCCCTGACGTCAGAGTGCCAGGGGTATAAAAGATGCAGCTGACGCCATTTTCTCCAGTTTTTCTTGCCCCAGATGTCAGGTGCCCCCAAAAGGGTAGGCTAAAAAATATGCCAATAAAACATGCATGCACCAAAATATATTATACCTTCATCTACAAGCAAATACACCACATAGGTTGTATAGATTAGAGAAGTGCAGATACATTCCAGCAAAGAAATGGGGGATGGTGGGTGGGTAACCTGGACTGCAACAGTGAATACACACATTTATGGTAAGTGTACACAACTGTACTATGTTTTTCGTGTTTCACTGTTGCAGTCATTACACTTGGGTTGAATCCCAAAGCTATGGTTGGGAGGCTGGAGCTAATATAGCATTAGGAGCAGCTATGAGGCCCTGCAGAACTGCAATATCAAAGCCTGCCCTGGATTTAGAGTAGAGTGGTAAATGATAGTGCTTTGTAAAGGTGTGCACTAAACTCCAGGTAGCAGCCTCTAAAATGTCTTTGGTTGGTACTCCCTTGAGGAAGGATGCTGAAGTGGCTGCTGCTCTGGTTGAATGCAGCCTAATGCCCTTAGGCACTGGCTTGCCATGTTGTGAATAGCAGAAATGAATGCAGTGGCCTATCCACTTAGAAATAGTCTGCTTTGAGATGGCCTTTCCTTCTGATCCTGCAGCATATGCCACTAGTAGTTGCTCTGTCTTTCTGAAAGCTTTGGTTCTGTTCAAGTAGAAGCGTAGTTGTCTGTGTATGTCCAAAGAATGCAGAATTCTCTCCCCCTTATTCTGTGGGTTTGGATAAAAAGTAGGCAGATGAACAGCTTGGTTAAGGGCCACACTGGACACTACCTTAGGCATAAATGTCGGGTTTGTCCTCAGAGTAACCTTGTCTGGATAAAAAATTATAAAAGGTTCCACAGCCATGAGTGCCTGTAGCTCTGAGACTCGTCTTGCAGAAGTTATTGCTAAGAGCAGAGCTGTTTTCCAAGCTGTAGCGGCTGGCTCAAAAGGAGCCAGGGTGAGTTTTTCCAAGTCATAATTGAGGCCACATGCAGGTATTGGTGATCTCCTTGGAGGCCTTAAGTTTTTGGCTCCTCTGAGGTACTGCCTTAACAAAGGATGAGAAAAGATTGGCGGCTGTGTATTGTAATGAGCCGAAATGGCAGAGGCATAAATTTTAATTGATGAAAAGGATAGGCCTTTGTCCAGCATCTCAGTTAAGTAATGCAAAATCTGAGGAATATTTGGTACAGCTTTGTCAAATTCTTGTGCCTGGTTCCAAGCACAGAATCTCTTCCATTTTCCAGCGTAAGATTTTCTGGTACTAGAGCTTCTGGCCTTCAAAATGACATCCATCACAGCTTTAGTGAGAGGTGCATTTTGTATGACTACATTATCCGCCATGCTGCCAGATTTAAGGTCTTTAGCTGGCTGTGCAGGATATGATTGTTTTGTTGTGTTAGTGGATGAGGTATTTGAGGCAAGGTCCAGGCCAGGCATTGAGACAAGTTCCTTAGGATTGGATACCAGTACTGGTGGGGCCAGTCTGGGGCAATCAGTATCATGTTTGGCTTCTCTTTGACCTTTAGAAGTACCTTGGGGAGGAGAGGCAGTGGAGGAAAGGCATATACTGATAAAATTTCCAGCTGAAAGATAGGGCATCCACTTTCCATGCTTGTCTCTGATAGGTCCTTGTGCAGTATCTTTTTAGTTGGTAGTTGTGAGGAGAGGCAAATAGATACATCTCCAGGCATCCCCATTTCCTTGTTGTCATGATGAAGACTTGTGGATCCAATTTCCACTCATGGGGATCCATGAGGTTTCTGCTTAGTTTGTCTGCCAGAGTATTTGTCTTTCCTGGCAGGAATTGTGCCTGCAGATGTACTTGGTAAGTCAGTGTTGTGTCCCACAAAGTCATGGCTAGTCTGCAAAGCGGGTAAGAATGAGTGGCTCCCTGCTTGTTTATATACCACATGACCATGGTGTTGTCTGTCTTTATCAGTAGTTGTCCCGGATGAAGTAGGTCCTTGAAGGCTGTCAGGGCATTCTGAACAGCTAGCATCTCTTTTTGATTGATATGTAGATGCATTTGGTTTGTGGACCATGTGCCTTGAATACACCTTCCTGCCATGTGGGCCCCCCAGGCATAATCTGATGCATCAATTGTTAATGTCTGCCTGGCTGGGGGTAAAGTGAATGGCTGCCCCTTGTTCTGGTGACAAGCCTTTGCCCACCATCAAAACTCCTGTTGCAGGCAGGGAATAAGGGCAATTATTGTTTCCAGACTGTGGCAATGTTGAGTCCAAACACTTTTTAGGTACCATTGAAGTTTCCTCATATGCAGTCTCGCATATGGAATTAGTAGAATGCAGGATGCCATGAAGCCCAATGCCTGCAGAATTTTTCTTGCAATTAACTGGGCCTTTGTTGCCAACAGGTTGAAATAGGTAGTCAGTTGTCTTTGTTTGTCTGGCGTGAGATAAGCCATCTGGGCAGGTGTATTTAAGCTTGCACCCAGGAATATTATCTCTTGAGAGGGTACTAGTTTTGATTTCTTTTTGTTGACTGTGTACCCTTCCCTAGGCCTGTTAGAAATCTCTTTACAAACGCCAGATGCTGTAGTAGAATGTCCTTGTTCTCTGCTTGAATGTGGCAGTTGTCCAAGTAAGGATATATTTGTATTCCTCTTTGTTTGCAGAATGCAATTACTGGTGCCAGGCACTTTGTGAAGACCCTGGGTGCAGTAGATAAGCCAAAGGGCAGTGCAGAGAATTAGTAGTGCATTGAGCCAGCTTTGAATCTGAGGTATCTTCTGCATGTTTGTCTGAGTGGGACATGCAGGTATGCCTCTTTTAGGTCTAAAGTCACAAGCCAAGCCTTCTTGCCCAGCATGGGCAGAAGTTGCTGTAGAGTCAACAATTTGAATTTTGGTATATCCAGAAATGTGTTTAGAATAGATAGGTCCAGTATTGGTCTCCAGATCTTGTCCTTTCTTGGTACCAAGAACAGTCTTGAATAAAATCCTTGTCCCTACTCTTGCTCTGGTACTTGCTGAATGGCCGTCATGTCCATGAGGGATGAGACTTGCTTTTGTGCCTCTGCCCATTGATGTTTTGGCAGGTCTGGCCAACCGTTTGTCCTTGGCAGGGTATGTAAGTGAAACTTGTAGCCTTGTGACACTATGTCTAGGACCCATTTGTCCTGGGTTATTATGTGCCAGTTTTGAGAAAAAAAGTGCTAGTTTTCCCCCTAAAGGTGCTGCCAGAAGATAAGTGCTTGGTGCAGGCAGTGGGAAGTCATTGGGACTGTTTACTGAATGGCTGTGATTTGTCTTCTCCACTTTTGGAGGTAGAAGCACCCCATTGTTTAGACCTGTACAAACCTTGGGGCTGGGATCTGCCTCTTGGGTGTCTGTATCTGCCCCTCTGTGGTCTGTCTGACACTGGAAAGGACCAATTCTTTGTAGTCCAGTGTCTACTAAATCTAGGAGGCTGTACTTGTAAAAAATCCTTAACCATTTGCATAGATTTAGCTTTGTCCTCCATTTTCTTTAACACCTCTTCTGCTTTAACACCAAACTAGGTATCATGCTGTGATGGAGCATCTAATAATTTTGCTTTGACATGATCAGGCAGATTTTGTTCCTTTAACCAAGCATACCTTCTGATGACAGAACCCGTAACAGCAGCCCTGCAGGAGGCTTCCAAAGAATCAAAACCACATTGCAAAGTATGCTTCCAACTTGTTCAGCTGCATGCAACAAATCCTGCATTTCTTTGTTTTCTGCACATTCAGAATTTATCAACATTTTCTGTTTAAGCTGCGACATAATCTATTGCTGATATTTGAGCATATGAAACTGACAATTTAAAGCCCTTATAGCCAATGTAGCAGATGTGTAAATGTTTTTTTCCCCATCTGTCCAGTGCCCTAAAATCCCTGACTGAGGGGGTTGGGTTGTTTTGCAGCGGAAGCCTTGACCTTTTTGGGACCCTAAGAGATAGTTTCTGGGTAAGCAGCAGAGTTTTTGAAAAGGAATTTATGAGAATCAGGAATCCTGTAGTACCTGACCGGCTTAACAGGAGCTGGAGGTAAGGAGTCAGGGGTCAGACTGGACTCTGAAAATACATCATCTACAATGTCTAACACAGGTGGAATAGCTAGGGGCCTGTGTTGTGGTAGTAAAAGGAAGTCTCTGAGCCTTTTTTTAGATTCTGAAAAATCTTGGCTCTCCCAGTGAAAATGCTCCCTCATAGTATACAAGGTTTCCCCAAAAGAGTAATCCTCAGGAGGAGAGGCTGAAGGGATAGATTCTTCAGCATCAGAATTCTCATAGGGAGGAAGAGAGTATTCTAATCAGAAGAGGAATCAGATGTAATGGAAACCTGATCTGAAGATTCATATTCTGTCTCTTGCCTAGGCATTTTATCAGATGGGGGATGGGAACCCCTGATCAAAGTAATTAAGTCTTCGGCCATTTTGAGCATCTGTTTTTTGGGCATGGAGGCCTGTCCATGAGGCTGTTGTACTTGTTTCTTTGTCTTTAAAGGTGCTTTAGTCTTTGCCTTTGATGCTGAAGTCATTTTAATGTATAATTGTGTAGGTCTGAAAACACCCTCAGAAGCCGATGCCTGCTCAGTGGCTCCAGACCCATCTGAGGGAATAGTCTCCGAAGGTCCAATACCTTGAGCTTCCAGCGGCCTAGTCGACTCCACATGGGAGTCGGTAGCGGCCTGCGGGTCTAAAGTAGTGGGCGTCAGGGGCTGCAGAGGCACCTCACTGAGAACCGACGAACCAGCGACTGGCTTAGAAGAAGCCTCGTCGTCGGTTTTGGACCTCGGATGCCTGTCCTTTTCTTTTTCTTTGTGTTTCTTGTCAATTCCGGTAGTCGGATGGCTATCCGACGGCATCGTATAATTAAATCTTCTGCCAAAATAGTGTAATGCAAAATTGTACCGACGCTTAATAGTGCGTTGGTTAAATCTAGCACAAAACCGACCACTAGCAACGTCGTGGTCAGGGCCTAGGCAAGGAATACAGTAAGAATGAAAGTCCTTATGAGGTGTTTGCTTCCCACAAGAAATACAATTATTAACTTTTTCTGACATTGGTCTGGAGCAAGAAAAAAAGTTTCCCCAACGGGGTACTTCGCTTTTAATGGAGACTTCGGATTTGAAAGTCGAACACGAAAATCTCAGGATTCGGCCGACTGGCACTTGTGAACAGCTTATGCTTCGGGCACCGCAGGGCAAGAAAGACTGAAGAAAATGGCGTCGGCTGCATCTTTTATACCCCTGGCACTCTGACGTCAGGGAAGAGGCGACAGCAACCGACATCGGACCTAGACTTTGGAATTCAGGCCAGCAGGATAACCCAAGTGTAATGGCTGCAACAGTGAAACACGAAGAACATCTGGAACCAAAGATATTCAACATGTTGAGAAACAAATGGGGGAGCCCAGGGATAGACCTGTTTGCCTCCCTCCAGAACTACCAATTGGACAAATTCTGCACAAGGACTCCCCACAAACAAGCTTGGAAAGTGGATGCCCTGTCCTTCACCTGTTAAAACCTATCAGTTTATGCCTTTCTGCCTCTGCCTTTCCTCTCTCCAAGGTACTACTAAAGATCAAACAGGACAAACCAAGGACAATACTGATTGTACCAGACTGGCCATGCCAACACTGGTACCCCCTCTTGCTCAGTGTGTCACTGCTGCCACCATGGCACCTGCCACAGACCCCTACCCTGCTGTCCCAGCAGGAGGGCCAGATTCTGCACCCACAGCTTCAAACTCTGAACCTGGCAGCCTGGCTAATTACCTGATCTCTCCGTTACCATCCCACAGTAAGCAAGTGATGGATGTCATTCTGGAGGCAAGGAGGCCTAGTACTAGAAAATTCTATGCTGAAAAATGGAAAAGATTCTGAGCCAAACTCAGGGGATGGGCACAGCAGCACCCAATTTACCCCATATTCTTCAATACTTAACTGAGATGCTTCACAACGTCCTTTCCTTTTCCTCCATCAAAATTCATGCCTCAGTCATTTCAGCTCATTACAATACAGAACCACCCCTCTTCTCTCATCCACTGCTAAAGCAATTCCTCAGAGGGGCCAAAAACTTAAGACCACCTAGGAGAGCCCCTACTCCAACATGAGACCTTAACTTTGTATTGGAAAAGCTCACTCTACCTCCCTTTGAACCAGCTGCAAATGCAGATTTGAAATTCCTTTCTTGGAAAACAGCCTTCCTTCTAGCTATCACTTCAGCAAGAAGGGTGTCTGAATTACAGGCCCTCATGCCAGTGGAACCTTTCATCATCTTTCATGTGAACAGGGTGTCCCACAGGACCAATCCCTCCTTCATGCCCAAGGTGGTATCCAGTGTGGCCCTTAATCAGTCCATTCATTTGCCAGCCTTCTTCTCTAATCCACAGAACAAAGGGGAATGAATACTGCACTCCTTGGACGTGCACAGACAACTTAGATTTTATTTGGACAGGACTAAGCCTCTCAGGAAATCTGAACAGCTGCTGGTTGCATTGCTGCAGAGGCAGAGGGGAAGGCCATTTCAAAGCAAACCATTTCTAAGTGGATAGGCCATTGCATTCATTTCTGCTATAAGCACCATGGAAAACCTACCCCACAGGGGATAAGACCACATTCAGCCAGGGCTGCATCTACCTCTACAGCCTTTCTCAGAGGTGTCCCTACCAGGGACATCCTATAAGTTGCTACTTGGAGTTCTGTACATACCTTCACCAAGCATTACCACTTGCCAATTTTTTCTAAATCCAGAGCTGGCTTTGCCACTGCAGTTTTGCTGGTCCTAATGCTATTTAATAACCTCCTCCCATCCTTAGCTTTGGGAATCTACCCCAATGTGATAACTGCAACAGGGAAACATGAAGAACATAGTACAGTTGTGTACACTTACCATAAATGCAGATGTTTGAGTGTATTTACTGTTGCAGTCCTGGTTACCCTCCCTCCCTCCAGCCCACTGACTTCTATTGACTATACCTCTATTCTTGTTTACTATACTTAAAGCTTTTTTGTGTATTTGCTTTTTTGTTGGGTTGTAACCTTGTATATAATTGCTTCCCACTATGGGGGCACCTGACATCTGGGGCAAGAAAAACTGATGTAATGGCATTGGCTGCATGCTTTATACCCCGTGACTACCTGACATCATGGAAGACGAGACAGCAACCGATGCAGGACCCAAGACTTTGATAATCAGGCCGACTGAGGGCTGCTGCAAGCAGATAACCCAAATGTGATGACTGCAACAGTCACATACACTCAAACATCTACATTTATGGTAAGTGTACACAACTGTACTTTGTGGAACATGCTAAGACAGTTTTAGGTCTTTTTGGGGTATAAAGTGAAAGAAGACAGAACAAAGGTTATAGCTGTAATTGATGAAGCGGTACATGAATTGGTTCAGCAATACCCATATTTTTGGGGACATAGAAAAAATCAAGTCTTTAGGAGTATGAGTTAAAAATGATCCTGTTATTGCAGATAGGGATATATGGGAAGAAACTAAAAGGTAACATAAAAATGAGAATCTGGATGCTCTTATTTATCGAATTAGATATCAAAATGTAAACAATGAAAATGTTTTTAATCCCTTTAGTTTTATATACAGGTTAGGCATATTTTTATCAACCAGAGGAGAAGTTGTGTGACAGTAATTAATGGAGAGTTGAATTATTTTGGGTGAGGACGAGGGCAAGGATCAAATTGGATTAGTTGATCCTTCCAGTAGAGCAAGGTGGTTTAGGATTACCTGATTTGAAGGAGTATTTTAGAGCTTCACAGTTAAGGATTATATATATGACACAAGCAAAAAGCTATAATTCAAAATGGAAATGCATGATGATTAAGCGGGGGGGGGGGTGGTTCAAATAATAACGAGAGTATGGGATTTTGGATGAAGATCCTTAAAGAAAATACCAACAGCTATTACTGAACATCGTATTCATAAAGTAGCAGAAAATATTCTAAGAAGTAAGCCAACACAAGAATGCAGAAAGGAGATTCTGCTGATAGAGATGAACTGCTTTTATGGGTAGAGAGAAATGGCAGGAAAGGGATGGAATTTACTGGGCAAAACTGGCAAAGGAACCAAGGAACTGGGAACAAATAACTCAAGAGGGAAATGTAATAGAAAGGGAAGAGGCCAAGAAGACATTTGGCTTGCAGGCTAGAGACTGCCTTCCCTATTAGGGACTGATATTGTAATATAGGCAAAGAGAAATAGATAGGGGAATCCCAAGTGAAAGACCAGCTCTGGTTGCGTTTTTAGTTGAATCTAGGACAGAAGCTGCTGTTAAAAAGGGGATAATTAATAGACCATACAGAATATTACACAGTAGCTATAGGAATAAATCAGAGGAGGTTAGAAAAGATTGGGAGGAGTGATTGGATAAGCAGTTCACAAGGAAACAAGATTGGGAAGAGTGACTGGATAAGCAGTTCACAAGGAAACAAGATTGGGAAGAGTGATTGGATAAGAAGTTCACAAGGAAACAATCAGATGACATATGTATGGCTCCCAAATTTGCAACAATGTCTAAAAGATTTAGGATTTTTGCTTGGAAATGGTTGCATGGGTATTTTATGCCCCAAGCAGACTCCAAATACATTTTATTCAGGTAGATTTCAAATGTTTGAGGTGCGATGAGGAAGAAAGAGGTTACTGGGAACATATATTTTGGGAGTGTAATGAGTTGGCAGAGTTTAAAACATCCCAACAGATTTCTATCAGAAATATTGGGTGAGTAAATGGATGTAAGTAAGGGATACGTGATCTGAACTGACTAGACTTAAGTGACTAGACATAGTAAGGCCTTGTAAAGTTTAATTCTGGTGGCTATCAAAAAGCAATTACTAGAAAATGGAAAGCTAACTTCATTTGAAGTAGTAAATATTGTAACAGTGATAAAAGAACTGGAAGTGTGATCTTTAGGAAAGTGTAGGAAAAATTACATAGAAAAAAATGGAACTTGTGGGAGCAATACATGCAGAATAATGTTTTGGAAAAGATGTAGGGAGGGTAGGAATTATCAATTTATGTAACATTGGACTGATGGTTCTACAAGAGAATTTATGCGATGTATCATTTTTTTGAGTAATCAAAATGTAGTATACTGTATCCAGGTGGTATTATTTCTTCCAAAGTAGTAGTAGGTTTAAGAATGTTTTGGTAAATTCTAGTGCATCTGTTCAGTATGTATCAATGCAAGATACAGGGAGATTATTTTGTTGCATATAATCTGGGCATTAAGATAGAAAGGCTTGAGACCATTGTTGTTCATTAATATTTTGTCAGCAGTCATCCCTGCTGTTTAGATGGGTGCTAGCTTTGGATGAATGTTTTCAGAGAGTAGAAGAGTATTTTAATATGTAGGGAAGATGGCCTTAAAACCATTGCATAGCTTTGTAGCTGAATAGATGAGATGTGGTTTGGAGTAATGATGGTGGAAGATAGGAGGGGTTTATTAGGTGGTAGAAAGTGGTGTTTATTAGGTGGTAGAAAGTGGTGTAACACAGTTGAGGACAAACACTGGAGTAGGATTTAGTGAGAAAAGGGGTAGGTGTAAATGCAGATTTTGTATATAAACATGTAGAATAAAGGATGCACTGATAGTCTGTAATCAAGGTATGTATGAGAAGATTGAGTATAGAAAGAGCTAGGACTATCACCTCAATGTGTAGTGTGTTTTCTGTTTGTAGTGAAAAGTGGTTATTGTGGTGGGTTCAGATGGGGGGATACGGGTTTAGAGATTATGAAGTGCAAGAAGTGAAGTGAATGGGAGTGGGAGGAAGGGATGGTGGCACTAAAGACAGTAGAAGAGAGGTAATGTCATAAACAGCAGGGAGGGAAGGTGGGGTTGATTGATAGTGAAATAGAGGATGTAAAGTGATGATGGTGAGGAAGTAATGCAGGAAGAGGAGAACTTTTTAGGAGGGGTCTAATCTGTTTAATGTCATACTGAGTATAGGTAGGGGGCAGCAAGGTTAGTATAAAATGTAGTATAAGCAGAGTGGCTTGGACTTATGGATAGGGTTAGGAGAGCAGAGTGAGTTTCACCAGCTGAAGTGTAAAGAACTTCCTCCTGTCAGAAGAAAATATGTTTAATGTAAACTTTAAGATGGGTGTGATCTAAGAGTCATTACCTGTAACTTCCTCATATCATATGAACTTTGAGTCACAGTGTGACTTTATTTGAATACAAGTGTAGATGAGTGACATCAGCTATAACACCGCAGAGAAGAAGGGAGTTGAGGTAAATCTGCATAAAGAAGTTATTAAAAACTGGGGGAGTATAGTTTACCTGCCACCTTTAATTGCAAATGCCAGGCTCCTTGTAATCATCCTTCAACTTCAGTTACTTTAATATCTTACATAGGGCACATCCTTCCCTGTGGTCAGTTCTTTTAAGGGTAAGTAAACGTACAACATTATCATATGTCCATGAACTGTCTTGCAGGAGTCCCTAAATTTATCTCCAAAACCGTAGGCCTTTAGTGTGCTCCATATATTGCCTTGCAAGGCTCTATCAAATGCTTTATGCATGTCATAACTTAATTTTATCCCTTCACCGTATCTTCTATTCATAGTATTCACAGTTTCTGTAATTGATAATATCACCTTAATTTAGTTATCTTTTATGTTGAGCATTTCTTTCTCCATTAACATTACTATTATGACAGAAACCCTCACCTGTAATAACTTCATTAAAATTCATTTGTTTTTTGAGGTAATGTTGTACTCCTTTCGTTTTATCATACAATTTCCCACAAGTTATGTAACAGTTAGATATAGTTAATTAAGTTCTGCATGATTCTTTCATGTTTTATTCCTTCTTTATATAACCTCTTGCAAATCATTCACAAATACCACATCCATTTCCTTTGCCATATATTTGTACAAATCATAACTTATTCTATCTAGTCCTTATGTCTGATCTTTCTATACATTCTTTAACACTTCCTGTAGTAGTTGTGTTGTAAAATAATTTCCTTCTCATCCCGTCTTTTTCCATCATCTTACCACAGTTTTGGTGCTACTTTGGAAGTATTACATAGAATGTTGTTTTCTTAAGATAATTCTTTAGTGCTTTAATAATCTGATCACGTTTATAACCATTTTGATTCCTGTCATCCACTAATAATGTATATCATAGATCCTTCTTGCATTATTTTATTGCTTAAAATAGATTAAGCTCCTCATTTCTCTATCTGCGGTCTTCTGTTACCACAAATGAAACGTCTTATGCAGATTTGCTGTACACATCTCACTCTCCACCGTGTACTTTTCTTTCATTACACAATAAACCATGAACAGATTAATTTCCTGTAATCTCCCTTTTCAGGGTCTTTGATCGAAATACATTTATTTATATTTATATTTCCAATCTATCTAGCATTCGCCTCTGTCTTTTGTAATAACTTTTCCAGTCAACATGATTCTTCAATAAAGAAATCCTTTCTCATTTGTATAATTTCTGATAGTTCTCCACATTCTCTTATACTACTGAATGATCTAAAATTCTAATGGGAAACTATTGTGTATTTCACTTAAATGCTTTAAATACATAAATATATTGTTCTTATGTTTCCTTTCCTGTGTATAAAACACCTTTCTGAGTATACATAAAAATATCCTGTAAATGTTAATATATTATTTCACTTCTTTCCCAATCTTTTCTTTCCACTTTCTTAATTTTAAATAAAAATTCTTTATTCATATGCATATTTACAGTAAACGACTTTTGTCACTGTAAGAAACATTTCTGTACACCTGGAAGTATAGGTGCATACACACACACAAGACCTTGAATACATGCATTTTGCTACTTATCTCAACAATTACACATCTCAACAGCTATGCAGTAGTAACATGTCTTATACATTTTTTTTCTTGCATTTGCACAAGTGTGCCAAAGCATTCATCTATATTCCTGCACTAAACAACAATATTGATGCCACATTTATTTTGACTGCACGTACTTTTATATCATACATATTCCTTTCTTGTATTTTCCGCAGCATTCATTTCTTTTTCCTTTTTTGCCTGCTTACTCTTCTGGTTATTTTAAATTTCTGTTTTACTTATTGCTCAGTGGTGTTAGTATGATCATCTACATTATTTTCCGCAACATCAAGCGGCAATAAATTAATTTTATTTTGTGACAATACTCCTGAGTGTACCGTTTTCCTTCCTTATCCACCTTATCATCCCATCGCACATTCACCAACAAAAAATTATCATCACTATCTGTAATGTTGAAGGATCATATTCTTTTCACTTTCATTTACAATATCATCCTTATCTTGATCCTATGCACTCCGTACTGTTTGTTAATCAAATCATCAGCAGAAAATCCTCCTACAGTGGGTACACAGAGGTTTATGGTATTCTTATGCCTCTTCTCCTAACATTTCTCATAACGTATCTTTGCACAGTTCTTAATCAGTTGGTTTATGTCTTCACAGTAGTAGTAGGACAGCTTCATTTGAAATGCATAATAAAGTGTGCCTCTGCAGCCAAAAATATGGTTAGTATTTATCTCGTGGGAATGAATTGATTATCTTTCATAAACAGATCATCTCATATTTACACCAAGCAATTCAGATCCCCTTGGAGTCCTCTCTTTTTTGTTTTGCTTCATGTAGCCTTTAAAGCTAGCCTTTCTTGTTTAGTCAAATTATAAACGTGATTCCTTTTATTAAAAATAACTATTTTCTTAATGCCTAGTATCAATAATTTGTCAGATACATCAATAAAGCTTAAAATTACAGGGCAAAAAGTAAAGTATTGCCAGATACCTCATAATTACTCAAACTGGGTATATTCATACTGTTCTCTTATTCACAAGCAGTACAAAAAAGCAAGATATCCGAAAGAGACTCCAAAGATAAGGCTGTAGAGGGCATATCCGCAGTAACAGATCCCCTTGAAGTATAACCCTGCAATTAAGACCATTGTTCTATCCTAAAATAATATCTCACTTTAAGTTTCCTAATAAATTTGTAGACATCAATCAAAGTTTCCTATAATTTGAGTAGAACTGTGGCCACAAACTTGAAACCTTTCATCAAAAAATTCCATTGCTCAGCAGGTAAAGTCTGAGATAAGTTTATAATTTGTATAACATCATTGCAATTAAACTCAGGATGGAAATCATTAGAAGAAAATGTACTTTCATGTGAAAAAACAGAAGCAGGATTAAAAGTTCTGAACACTACATCTGAGGCTTTTTTGTCACTAGTCACAGTTTAAAGCTCTGTCTTCTTTTGTTCTTTACTCTATAACTTTATCTTCTCCAAACTCTTCATTAGACGAGTCTGTTGTTTTAGAAGGCAAGTTCTTTTATAGTTCAGAAGTTGCATATGAAAAGCCTGAATGACCTGTGGTTGCCAATGAAGCGTCTGTATCTGTGGAGGTAAAGAAACCTAACTGCTGACCTCTCTTTTCTGATCTCTGACATTGTCGACGTGAAGTGGTGCTTTTATGCTTAGAGTTAAAACTGACCTACTTAAAGATACAGTTACTTGCAAAATAATTTTTATCCCTCAATAATTTCTTCTGTTTAAATTGCAGAATTACCTGTTCTGTTATGTGCAATTCTCTTATCAAGTTTGCAGATTATTTAGTAAATAATTCCAAGGAGAGGAAGGTTTTGAATTGTAACTGTAGTTTAGAAATTTCTGAAACTACAGCATCGGGTTTACACTGATTACATTCAGTAAGTGTGCACAGCCATTCAAAGGAATAACTGAGCACTGCTTGCTGTAAGTATACTTTCAGACTTGCTTCTTCTTCACCAAAAGCAGCAGATACTTGCTATAACACATGTAACCCCAGGAAACAATCTGCAACATCTGATATTTTGCTTGTTAAATCTCTGTACTGTTCAGTCACTCCAACTGAGACTTTTACTGTTATCTTATTAGATTTATTAAACAGTGCTATTAAAGTAGCATCTGATAACCATTCAGAACTAAAAGTAGTCATTTCTGCATCATCCTTCATTTATTTTTTCTTTATTCTCCTACGTTTTCTCTTCAGATAGCCTTCTTCATCATACTAAGAAACTTCCTCTTCCCACAATACTAGGATTTCCCCTGGTGTCCTGGCCACATTTCCCCCATTTACATAAGTACTAACTCATGCCATTACTGAAAGTAGGCACCAAGCCTAGTAGGAATAATCAAGTTAAAAAAGAAATAAAACTAAAAAGGGACAGTTGTCCATATAATGCATCTTCCTGTGGCATTCCACAAGACACAACATGCACAGTTCATAAAAGGTTTCTGCTCACGTTCCTTTACATGCAGTAGGATCTAAGTGTCCAGTTCCTGTAACCTAATATTGATATTTAGCCATCTTGAAGTCACTACCATGGTAATGCAACCCGTTAATAAACATAATCAGCTCAAATCCAGCACAGATATATGAATGAGGAATGCAATATGATGATGTCCTTCAAGAATGCAACTGCAGTCATAACATATGGGTTGTCCTGCCTCAGGCAGCCCTCGGTCGGCCAAATTCCAAAGTCTGGGTCTGGCGTCGGCTGGTGTCGCCTCCTCTCAGACGTCACAACGGCTGGCGTATAAAGGCATCTGCCGACACCATCTTCTTCAGTCTTTCTTGCCGTGCGGTGCCCGAAGCAGAAGCAGTTCGCAAGTGCCGGTCGGTCAGCTCCTGTGTTTTCAGTACCGAAGTCATCTAAAAGCTAAGTACCCTGTTGGGGAACATTTTTTCTTGCCTCAGCCGATGTCAGAACAAATTGAGAAAGTTAATAATTGTTTGTCTTGTGGTAAACAAATACCTCATAAGGACTTCCATTCTTACTGTCTTCCTTGCCTGGGCCCAGACCATGACGTCTCAGCCTGCGCTGCCTGTGCTTGCTTTAATAAGTGCACTGTCAGGTGCCAGGCAGAATTTGCTGAAGACTTTTTTGGCGAATCCTTCGCGTATACCATGCCGTCGGATCAACCGACAGCTGAATCTTCCAAAAAACGCAAAGACCGGGACCAGCATCCTCGGCCCGCGTCCTCTACCGATACTACTCCTAGACCCTCCGCAAGTGCTTTGGTCCCTATGGAAGTGGTGATTCAGCCGCTCCAGACCGACGACACAGCGTTATCTACTCCTTCGGTCCTGGAGACCTCTTTGGTGCCGGTTGTTGATTTTCCTCCGGATACCGAAGTTCTTGGCTTACCCGACACCATTCCGGTGGACAAGGTCACTCCTGCACGTGGAGCTGCTAGGCCTCCTGTTTCTATGTCCATCAAGGCCTTTGCACGTGCTAAGGCCGCCAGCCAGGCCAAGGCCCATCCTAAACCTGCTGTCCAGGCCCCCTCTTCTGATAAACAGATTATGTCTCTTGCTGCAAACCTTATTTCCCTTATCAGGGGGTCTCAGCCTCACCCAGACAGAGGTTCTCAGCCTCCTGCAGAGAAAAGGCCTAGAACTGAGCAGACTGAAAACCTCTCTTCAGATGAGGCCTCTGGGGATTCTGAGCATTCAGATATTCAAGAAGAATCCATCCAGGCCTATGAGGATTCTGATGCTGAGGAATCAATTCCTTCTGCCTCTCCTCCAGAGGATTTCTCATTTGGTGAAGTCCTGCACTCAATGAGGGAACATTTCCAATGGCAGGGTCAGGAATTCTCTGATTCCAGGAAAAGGCTCCGTAACTTCCTAAAGCTTCCCCAGCACAGACCTTTAGCTATTCATCCTGTAATGGATGTTTTGGATGATGTTTTCTCCGATTCCAGTGCTAACCCTGACTCTCCCCCCTGCTCCTGTCAAGCCAGACAGATATTACAGAGTCCCTGACACTCTCAAACATCTCTTTAAGGCCCACACTGTGGATTTAGAAACCATTTCACAGGGTCCCAAGGGAGTGGCTACCTCCACTGCCAAGAACCCTTTGCCAGCGGATAGGGAAGCCAGGTCTATGGAGAGATGGGGTAAAAAAGTTTATACCTCTACCACCCTAGCCATGAGGTCCCTTAACTGTCTTTTTCACATGTTTCAGTACCAGGATTTTTTTACTGGATGATTTACAGAAAAAGTTAGCCTCTCCTGAGCCTATTGATAGAAAGGCATTGCAGGATCACATACATAGCACTCAGCAGGTTAACGATCATTTTCTTCAGTGTGGTTATGATGCATTGGAAGCTTCATGTAGGGCAGCTATGACGGGGGCTGTGATACGTAGACATGCTTGGTTAAAAGATCAGCCACTGCCAGACCATGTCAAAGTAAAATTACTTGATGCACCTCTGGAAAAACAGAAGCTTTTTGGTGCTAATGCACAAGATGTGTTGAAGTCCATTGAGGAAAAAGCTAAGTCAGTAAAGACAGTCAAGGATTTCCTCCAGGTTCAGCCACCCAGATTCAGTAGAAACTGGCCTTCAAAGAATTGGTCCTTCCCAGACTCGGACAAGTTTCAAAGGGGAAAGAACAGGCGTGGCCGAGGTCGAGGCCAATACCGAGGCTCCTACAGGGGAAGCCAATGGCAACCTACAAATCAAAGAAGTGCTGCAGCCAGTCCTGCTGCACCACAAGGACAATCACAATGACTTGACATACCACCTACAAGGGATCAGAGGGAAGCACCCTTGGGCGGAAAATTATCCTTATTCTCAAAAAAACTGGCATACCTTAACCAAGGACAGTTGGATTCTGGATTTAATGGACAAGGGTTACAGATTCCATTTCCATACTTTACCTACAAGACAAGGCATGCCAAACCTGCCACACCATCATAGGGCAGAGGCGCTCATTCAAGTTTCAAAGCTATTAAGTATAAAAGCAATAGAAAAGGTACCTCCCCAGGAACAAGGCCAGGGATTTTACTCAAGACTGTTTCTTGTTCCAAGAAAAGAAAACAAATGGAGGCCTATACTGGACTTGTCTTCTCTAAATACCTTTCTCATTGTGCCAAAGTTCAAAATGCTGGCGTTACAGCAACTCCTTCCCATGCTGGGTAAGGGGTCTTGGCTGGTCACTCTGGACCTCAAGGAGGCATACCTGCATGTCCCTATCAGACAAAGCTGCAGAAGATACCTCAGATTTCTTGCAGGGACAGAGCACTATCAATTCTCAGCATTGCCGTTTGGCTTATCTACTGCGCCCAGTGTGTTCACGAAATGCCTGGCATCAGTAGTGGCACACTGCAGACTCCAGGGAATTCAAATATACCCCTACCTGGACGACTGCCTCATACAAGCAGACAACAGACAAACCTTAATAAAAAACTTGGACTATGTCATGCAATTACTACAGGCCTTGGGGTACACAGTCAACATTCAGAAATCAAGGCTACTGCCATCCCAACAGATTATTTTCCTAGGAGCCAAACTGGCACAAGCACAAATGGCCTACCTCACAGAGGAAAAACAACAGCAGTTACCGGAGTACTTCAAAGAACTAGCACAGCTCTTCCAGCTGACTGCAAGGAAAATCCTGCAGGCCCTGGGGTTCATGGCATCATGCATTCTTCTGATACCTTTGGCCAGACTTCATATGAGAAAGCTGCAATGGTATTTGAAAAGCTTATGGTCCCAACACAGCCAAAGCCTAGAGGACGTAATCCCACTTATTCCATGTCTGCAAAAGGAATTCTTGTGGTGGGCTCAAGCAAGTCAATTAAACAAAGGCATGTCTTTCAACAGACCTCAAGCAGGTCAAATAATTACAACAGACGCCTCAGATCATGGATGGGGGATGCACATGGAGGGCAGATGCGTTCAAGGTCAATGGACACCAAAGGAAAGACATCTGCACGTAAACCAAAAAGAGATGCTGGCAGTGATACAGGCAATCGAGAGTTTCGAAAAATCACTGCAACAAGGACATTTACTAATCAGGACAGACAACACCACTGTCATGTGGTACATAAACAAGCAGGGAGGGACTCATTCTTACCCCCTCTGCAGACTAACAGTGATTCTCTGGGAGAAAGCACCGAGTCTGAAAATACACCTGCAATCCCAGTTTGTACCAGGCAAGGACAATGTACTGGCGGACAAGCTGAGCAGAAATTTCTTGGATCCACATGAATGGATGCTGCATCCACACATTTTCTCACAAATAACAAAGACATGGGGAAGACCGGACATAGATCTATTTGCGTCCCACACGAATCATCACCTGGAAAAGTTCTGTACCAGGACTCACCATGCACTAGCCTGGACAACAGATGCTCTCTCTTTCAGCTGGAATTCCCTAAAAATTTATGCATTTCCTCCTCTGCCACTGTTGACCAAGGTGATCCTGAAGATCAAAGCAGAGCAACCAACAGGCATTTTGATAGCTCCAGACTGGCCAAAGCAACACTGGTACCCATTGCTGTTGAGCATAACTCAGACCAAACCGTGGCCTCTGCCCCTATGGCCCCTACTCCTAACACAACACAACTACAGGACTGTTTACCAAAACCTGAAAACATTACATCTGACAGCCTGGAGGTTACGCTAACTCCTTCGGCTTCCAATCTTTCCAAGGCAGTTCAGGACATCCTATTGGAAGCACGCAGACCATCCACCAGAAAAGCCTATTCAGCCAAGTGGAAGAGATTCAGCATCTGGGCTGCCAACAGGGGTCAGGATACAGCAGTACTGAGTATACCTCAGATATTGGAATACTTGGCAGAAATGTTTCAAACTGGACTCATATTCTTCCATAAAGATTCATGCTTCAGCAATCTCAGCAAGATACAATTGTGATCCACCAGTGTTCTCACATCCTTTGCCAATACAGTTCCTGAGAGGGATAAAGAATATCAAGCCTCCCAGAAAACAACCAGTACCTGCATGGGACCTCAATTTTGTACTGGAAAAATTATCTCTGCCTCCCTTTGAGCCAGCAGCAACCTCGGAGATGCAATTTCTATCATGGAAAATGTTTTTTCTATTGGCAGTCACATCAGCAAGAAGAGTCTCGGAGATACAGGCACTCATGGCAGTACCTCCTTTCCTCATTTTCCATCAGGACAGAGTCTCTCTAAGAACAAATCCTTCTTTCATGCCAAAGGTGATGTCCAGGGTGTCTCTAAATCAAGCTATTCACCTTCCCACTTTCTTCCCCAATCCTCAGAATAGAGGGGAAAGACTGCTGCATACCTTAGACATACACAGGCAACTACGCTACTACTTGGACAGAACTAAGGCCACCAGAAAGTCTGACCAGCTGTTTGTAGCCTATGCTACAGGAATACAAGGAAAGGCAATCTCCAAGCAAACAATTTCAAAATGGATTGGACACTGCATCAGATTCTGTTATTCTTACCATGGAAAAAGTGTGCCAGCCAATATTAGGCCACATTCCACCAGAGCTATAGCCACATCCACAGCTTTCCTTAGAGGTGTGGCTACAAAGGACATTCTAGAGGCTGTTACATGGAGCTCCGTGCATACATTTACCAAACACTACAACCTGCCTTTATACTCCAGATCCCGAGCAGGCTTTGCGTCGGCAGTCCTGCAGGGCATTTTAGCTACATCATCCTTTTCTTAGCTCCATCCACCCCCAGCTTGGCTATGGTATTCAACCCATATGTTATGACTGCAGTTGCATTCTTGAAGGACATAGTACAGTTTTGTACCTACCATAAATGTAGATGTCCGATAGATATGCAACTGCAGTCGGATTTTCCCTCCCTCCTTCCCCTCTTTTCCTTCTTTTTTTTGGGTCCATTCCCCCTATTCCTATTAGCTGGGGGTATCTCCTATGGTGTATCTATTTATTATTGTTGAGTACTTTGGAATTGTTTATCCATTCACCAAATTTAGCCTTCCTAGGAGGGCACCTGGCATCTGGGGCAAGAAACACTGAAGAAGATGGCGTCGGCAGATGCCTTTATACTCCAGCCGTTGTGACGTCGGAGAGGAGGCGACACCAGCTGACGCCGGACCCAGACTTTGGAATTCGGCCGACCGAGGGCTGCCTGAGGCAGGACAACCCATATGTTATGACTGCATTTGCATATCTATCGGACATCTACATTTATGTTAGGTACAAAACTGTACTTTTAGCATACCTTTTCCTTTTACAGTGTCCTCATAGAATAGCTGCTGTATATATTTTGATTTTATTATTGACCACAAGGGCCACACAGCTGTGACAATCTGCAGATATTTTGCTGAATATTGCACAGGTAGTGTCTATGGTGGTTTTCTAATGCATATAAGGTCATATTTGCAGTCTAAATATAACATAACTTATAGCTGTCCTATAATGATTTATGAATAAATTGTAATTTGCTAAGCAAACATTGGATCATTGACAATGTTTTTTGTTACTGAGTATTATTTGGAGTTGTTGACTATTTAAAGTTGCAAGTCATAATGCATTGCTAACTATATGAAACATGTTTTTCTTCAGGCTTCACTTTTTCTTAAATGATACATTATACCTTTTGTTAATGTAATGGTCTGCCATTTGGGCAATCCTGTTAATACTAGATGTTCTGTAGTCCTATCTCACCTTCATTCTTACTCTTGGGATTGGAGTCAAACCTCGGCTCCGACTCGGCAATTCTCTAGATCAAAATCTTCTAGTTGGTTTGTGGCAATGAGGTATCCCATAATGCACCACTAACTTATCCCAGATCTTGTTTGACGCTCGTTGAGCTCAGACGTGCTTCTTCTTGGCCTTGGCTAAGTGACAATTTTTTTTCAATTTATAGCTTCCTAAATAACTGTATTCACTGATTTTAGTGATGGTTCATAACCTGTGTCTGTTTTAGACATTTTGTGGCATTGTTTGCTCTGTTTGTGCTGTTTTTGCTGCTGTTGATCGGCCGTCCTACCCTTGTCCTTTTTGTGTGTATCCCTGCATTGCTCTTGTCCACTTTGCTTTTAGGATTGCTTAATTGTTGTTTCTTTCTCTTTTCACCAAGGGCTACTCCCGTTTAAGTTAGAGGACCTAGTTCTCGGTTCTGTTGCTCGTGTCTTCTTCCAGGGCTAGGCCCGTTTACATTAGAGGACCTAGTCCTCTGTCTGTCTATCTTTATTGTTACCACAGAACTAACCATTTATTTAAAGGTAGTTCTTGTTTGGCCTTTACTTGGTTTCTGGCATTGGTGTTTATTAGTGTACAGATATGTCTAAAGATACTAAGGACCACAAGTCTTCTGGCTTTAAAAAATTTACTAAGTGTGCCCAGAAAATGTCTTGGACAGATGGGCATAATCTTTGTGTCTACTGCTTAGGTGCTATTCAACTTCAAGAGTCTTGCTCATTTTGTCATGCCTTTAGTCCCTATGTTCTTCAAGAGAGAAAGAACAAACTCATTTTGAAAGGCCTGTTAAAGCATTCTTTTGAGGATGAATTGGCTTCCTCGTCCTCCAGTTCTAAGTCACCATCTCCACTAAAAGGCAGTCTCCCACTTACTCAGTGTCGTCGGAGCCACTAGACAAGATAGCCAAATTGACTAGACCCTCTTCGGCTTCACTGGGTTCAGTGCCGACAGTGGTTTCTGATGTAGAACAATCAGTTTTGGTTCCAGGAGTTTCGGAGCCGATAACTGAGTCTGTGTCTCGGAGCCAGTCAGCTGAACTCTGTCCGGTCTCTCCGACACTCAGATCGCCTATTTTTCAGCAGTGTAGGTCCTCCACTTTATCCTATAGGTCCTCTAGAGCCTTTCTGATGAGGATATTGAGAGAGTGGTGTGCAGACTCCTCCAGACTTTGTTGCTGACAAATTTAATTTTGGCTCCATCCCATTCGGCTCTGGAGCCTAATTTGCCCATACACCCTGTCAATGTTCCTCCTCTGAGCCATTCCGACACATCAGAGCCAGAGATGCCCATGCCACTTGCTATGGAAAGGTCGGTTCCAGCTACCTCAGTTGGGCTCTCAGTCCCGATATCCGCTCCGACCCCTTCGGTGCTGTCCGTGGTGTCTAGGGTCCTAAGCTGTCCAGTCGGACACAAGGGGGACGCTTGGACCCGAACTTCTTCGGTTCCGAGTTTACCTTTCAGGGCTTCGGCTCGGGTGAGTTCAGACCCCATATCTGCCTCGGAGCCTATCTCAGCTGCAACGAGGCTTGCCTCTGCACCTTTTGAGCAGGGGGCATTCTTGGAGCCGGGAGGGTCAGCGTTTGAGGTGATGAGGAGTGTTCTGTCCAAGTCTTCAGTTCTAACCAAGTGTACTGACACTCTTCCCCCTAAAGTGCCGACTTCAGTCTCAGCGCCTTCTCTCATCCAACACAGCAGAGACTCGCAGCCTCAAGAAACCTCCATGAGTGGTCCCCAGTCTTTTGAGGTCTCCCCAGAATATCCTTCTGAGGAGCCTCCTCGGAAGAAAACTTGTAAGAGAAAATATGTTGACTCCCCCGATGAGTCCATTACATCAGACACTGACCTTGAGGAGTCAGAAGGGTCCCCCAAGTCATCCTCTGATGATATCTCCTTCGCAGATATCCTTGAGATCCTGAAACAGAGAGGCGGCTGACCCACCACCTCCCCTTCTGATGAGGAGTCAGTGTACCTGAAGGCTTTCAGGTCTAACCCCTCCGCCTCTTGGGTGTCTCCACCTTTTGACATGCTACTGGATCTAGTGAGTCGAAAGGTGTGGGAATCTCCTGATAGTGTGGAACCAGTTCCTAGAAAACCTAATAAATTCTTGTCAGCACCTCAGGACAAAGATTTTCTCACTAAAGGCATGCCAGTAGATGCCATGGTGGTGGCAGCAGCCACCAAAAAGGAACTTGCTGAAACTTCCTCCACTGTCCATCCACCAAACAAGGAGGCTCGAACGATGGATAGGTATGGGAAGTGTATCTTTTCTTCAGCAGCTTTTACACTCGTATCGCTGAACTACCTGTCTCACTTCAATAGGCTCCAGAGATATGATCTGAAAGAACTGGGAGATAACCTACAAGGTAACATATCTGAAGCAGTGTCTGATAAGTTTAACACGCAGATGTCTACCTTAAATTCTATCATTAACTCCTCCATGCGGCTGATATCTTATGCAGCAGATGAAGTGAATAGGGCAGCGGGTTCAGGAGTTTCTCTTAGAAGACATCCCTTGATGCTCTTGTGTAACTTTGCAGAGGCCTTTTAGTCTACATTTACCAACACCCCATTGGTGGATCCTCGTTGTTTGGACCCAAGGTAAAGGACGCACTCACCAGGTGCGAACAGGAAGGGAAAACCATGTCTGCCGTGGAAGTCTGTTTTTCTGATGTTCATCGTGTTACCCTGCTGCAGTCATCACACTTGGGTTATCTTGTCATCAGGCGGTCCCGTAGTCAGCCTAAATTCCAAAGTCTTGGTCCGGCGTCGGTTGCTGTCACCTCTTCCCTGACGTCAGTGCGCCAGGGGTATATATAATGCATCCAACGCCATTTTCTCCAGTCTTTCTTGCCGCGTGGTGCCCGAAGCAGAAGCAGTTCGCAAGTGCCGGTCAGACCGATGTCAGAAAAAGTTAACAATTGTATTTCTTGTGGGAAGCAAATACCTGCGCCCAGGGTCTTCACAAAATGCCTGGCACCAGTAATTGCATACTACTTTGCTAGAAAATTTAACTACACAATGCCGTCGAAGCAACCGACTACCGGTGTGCACAAAAAAATGCAAGGATAAGGACAGGCAGTCTAGACCCAAGCCAGACTCCCAGGCCTCGGCTGGGCCGGTCTCCGGTTCACCGGTTTTCAGTGAGGCTCCTACGTAGCCCCTGGCTACCGCAGATTTGGAACCCGAGACCGCTTTGGAGCCTTTGGCGGAGAGTGCTAGGCCGACGCAGCCATTTTGTTTAGCCCCTACCGACGACACTGCAGAAAGAGATGTCGGTGCTGCAGAAACACCTTCGGTTTCTGAAGGTGTCTTCAGACTGATGAAGCTTACCATAAAAACGTATCCTAAGCTTAAGACTCCTATTAAACCTAAAAAGACTGCACTTCAGTCTCCAGTTCAAGGCCCCATGCCTAAGAAACAGATGCTTAAAATGGCGGAAGCTTCAATCTCTTTAATCAGGGGTTACCAACCCCCCCCCCCCGACAAAAGGCCTATACAAGAGGAAGATTAGGAAGATTATGCCTCCTCTGATCAAGTGTCTATTTCCTCAGGCTCCTCTGAGGACCAATATTACTCTTTTCCCCCTTATGAAGATTCTGATGCTGAGGATTCCATTCCCTCAGCTTCTCCCCCCGAAGACTACTCCTTCGGGGAAACTTTACACACTATGAGGGAACATTTTCACTGGGAAGGTCAGGACTACTCTGACTCAAAGAAAAGGCTCACAGAGTTTCTTTTACTCCCCAGCACAGACATCTTGCCATCCCCCCAGTTTTAGATATTGTGGATGATGTTTACTTAAAATCTAGTTTGAATCCAGATTCTCTGCCACCTGCTCCAGCCAAACCAGACAGATATTATAGAGTGCCTGACTCCCACAAATTCCTTTATAAAAGCCCTGTTGCTCCCAGGGTCCCAAAGGGGCTAAGGCTTCTATGGCAAAAAATCCTGTACCCTCTGAAAGGGACTCCAGAGCACTAGACAGGTGGGGGAAAAAAGTTTACACCTCAGCCACTCTAGCTATGAGAGCACTAAATTGTCAATTTCACATGCTAAAATATCAGCAATTTCTGATGTCTCAGTTAAGACAAAAAATGAGCACACTCCCTCAACAGTCTGAATTGAAAGAAATGCAGGATCTGTTGCATGCAACTGAACAGGTGGGCAAACATACTTTACAATGTGAGTTTGATTCTTTAGAGGCTTCCTGCAGAGTAGCTGTCACTGGGTCTGTTATACGTAGGCATGCTTGGTTAAAGGAACAAACTCTGCCTTATGTTAAAGCAAAGCTTCATCCCTTACAGCAGGATGTCCTATTTGGAATTAAAGCAGAAGAAGTCTTAAAGAAAATGGAGGATAAGGCAAAATCTATGCAGTCAAAGATTTTCTACAGGTACAGCCCCCTCGCTTCAGCAGAAATTGGCCAACAAAAAATTGGTTCTTTCCAGCTACTGACAGACCACAGAGGGGTAAATACAGACGCCCAAGAGGCAAAGGGCAACCACAAGCCCAATACAACCTCGACAATGGGGCACTGCAACACAGAAGGGAGGAGAAGACAGGCCCCAAACTACTAGAAGGCAAACTCAATGACTTACACCTCATATGGCCAAGCAACTCTCTCTTGGCAGCTCCCTTGGGAGGAAAACTAGCACTTTTTTCAGACAACTGGCACATCATCACAAAGGACAAATGGGTCCTAGACATAATTTCACGAGGATACAGATTCCATTTCCACACCTTGCCAATGAAAAGAGGAATGCCAAACCTGCCACAAAATCAATGGGCAGAGGCACAAAAACAAATTGCAGCTCTCATGGACATGAGAGCCATTCAGCTGGTACCTACACGGGAGTAAGTTCCAAGGATTTTACTCAAGACTTTTTCTAGTCCCCAGAAAGGACAATGCCTGGAGACCAATTCTGGACCTTTTATTTCTAAACATCTTCTTACTAGTACCCAAATTCAAGATGCTAACACTACAGCAGCTTCTTCCCATGTTGGGCAAGTAAGCATGGCTAGTAACGTTGGACCTCAAGGAGGCATACCTGCATGTCCCTATCAGACAAAGTTGCAGAAGATACCTCCGTTTCATTGCAGGTTCAACCCATTACAGCAAGGACATCCTCTTACAACATCTGGCTTTTGTAAAACATCTTCTAAGTTGCCTGGGGTACACAGTAAATGAAAAGAAATCAAAACTAGTACCCTCACAAAATATGACATTCCTGGGTGCCAGCTTATCTGACGCCAGACAAACAACTACAACTGACTCAATATTTGAAAACAATGGCAACAAAGACCCAACTCCCTGCAAGAAAAATTCTGCAGGCCTTGGGCTTCCTGGCATCTTGCATACTACTAATACCATTTGCAAAGCTGCATATGAGGAAATTACAGTGGTACCTAAAAAGCGTATGGTCTCAACACAGCCACAGCTTGGACACAATATCTCTCATTCCCTGCCTTCAACAAGAGTTTCTATGGTGGTCACAGGCATGTCACCTCAACAAGGGTCAGCCTTTCACCTTGCCCCCAGCCAGGCAAACTATGACAACAGATGCATCGGACTACGCCTGGGGGGCACACATGGCAGGACAGTGCGTTCAAGGCATATGGACTGCAGATCAAAGGAATCTGCACATCAATCAAAAAGAGATGCTAGCTGTACAGAATGCTCTGACAGCCTTCAAGAAACTATTACATCCAGGACAACTTATAATAAGGACGGACAACACCACAGTAATGTGGTACATAAACAAACAAGGGGCTACACACTCCTACCCTCTATGCAGGCAAGCAATGACCTTGTGGAACACAGCACTGGCTTACCAAGTTCAGTTACAAGCTCAATTCCTGCCAGGAAAAAAGAACACATTGGCAGACAACCTCAGCAGAAACATCATGGATCCCCATGAGTGGAAACTGGATCCACAAGTATTTGCAATGATAACTCAAAAATGGGGCCTCCCAGACATAGACCTGTTTGCCAGCCCTCAAAACTATCAGCTAGCAAAATTTTGTACAAGGACACTTCACCATCAAGCTTGGAAAGTGGACGCACTCTCATTCAGTTGGAAAAACCTGACAGTATATGCCTTCCCTCCATTGCCTCTTCTCACAAAGGGGCTTCTGAAAGTCAGAAAGGAGAGACCATGACTGATACTCATAGCTCCAGACTGGCCACGCCAGCACTGGTACCCACTATTAAGGAATATGGCCCAGGGCCCACCTTGGAATTTACCACAAATTGCCCATTTGCTCACACAGCAAAACAATCAGATTTTACACAGCCAGCTCAAAACCTTAAATTTGGCTGCATGGCAAATCACCTAAGCATCCAGCCAGCTCCTCTTCCTCAAGCAGTTATAGATGTTATTCTGGAAGCTAGGAGGCCCAGCACCAGGAAGGCATACTCAGACAAATGGAAAAGGTTTTGCGCCTGGAACCAAGCTAAAGGCCAAAATACCTTTCAGCCTCACATGCCTCAGATTCTACAGTATTTAACTGAGATGTTGCACAAAGTACTTTCTTTTTCTTCCATTAAAATCCACGCATCAGCTATTTCAGCCCACTACAACTCGGATCCACCCTTATTTTCGCATCCACTTCTAAGGCAGTTCCTCAGAGGGGCAAAAAACATTAGGCCCCTCAGGAGAGCACCTACACCAACATGGGACCTCAATTTTGTTCTGGAAAAACTTACACTACCTCCCTTTGAACCAGCTTTCTCTGCTGATCTAAAGTTTATATCATGGAAGACTGCCCTGCTGCTAGCAATAACTTCAGCCAGAAGAGTCTCAGAGCTGCAGGCACTAATGGCAGTGTAACCTTTCCTCATTTTCCATCAAGACAGAGTTTCTCTACGAACTAATCCTTCCTTCATGCCTAAGGTGGTATCCAGTGTGGCTCTAAATCAACCATCCACTTACCCACCTTCTTTCCAAATCCACAGAACAAAGGAGAAAGACTCCTGCATTTCTTGGACATTCACAGGCAACTTCGTTACTACTTGGCTAAAACTAAGGTTTTCAGAAAATCTGACCAGCTCTTTGTATCCTATGCTACAGCTTTGCAAGGGAAGGCTATATCAAAACAGACCATTTCCAAATGGATAGGACATTGCATTCATTTTTGCTATACCCATCATGGAAAACCAGTTCCTTCTACCATAAGGCCCCACTCTACCAGGGCAACAGCTACATCTACAGCCTTCCTCAGGGGGGTCCCAACCAAGGAGATTTTGGAAGCTGCAACTTGGAGTTCAGTACACACCTTCACCAAACACTACCACTTACCACTTTACTCTAAGACTAGAGCTGGCTTCGCCACTGCAGTTCTGCAGGGTCTTCTAGCCTCCGCTGACCCTCTTTGACTCCTCCTCCCATCCTTAGCTTTGGGATTCTACCCAAGTGTGATGACTGCAGCAGGGTAACACGATGAACATAGTACAGTTTTGTACCTACCATAAATGTAGATGTTCGAGTGTACACCTTGCTGCAGTCCAGGTTACCTTCCCTCCATCCCCTCTGATCTAACTGACTAAATCTTTACAATACCTTCCTGATGTATTTGCTTATAGCTGGAGGGATGTTGTGTTTGTGCTAAATTTCTTAAATTGGTACTAATTACTGACCACCTTTTTGGGGGCACCTGACATCTGGGGCAAGAAAAACTGAAGAAAATGACATCGGATGCATTATATATACCCCTGTTGCACTGACACCAGGGAAGAGGTGACAGCAACCGATGCTGGACCAAGACTTTGGAATTCAGGCTGACTGCGGGACCGCCTGACGACAAGATAACCCAAGTGTGATGACTGCAGCAGGGTGTACACTCGAACATCTACATTTATGGTAGGTACAAAACTGTACTTTCCTTCTAGACCCTATCACAAAGGCAGAAGGGCAGTAAAATGTGGTTCAAGAAGTCAGAGAGGTTTTTCCAGGACGCATGGGGTGATTCCTCCTCCAGAGGCAGAGGATGAGGAAATAATGGTAGGTACTGCCCTAGAGGCAGCGGAGGCCCGTAGAACAAGGGAGACCGTGATTCCTTTCATGGTCGTCCCTACCAGTGCTCCTGAAAGGAGGCCTGACTGTGCATCTCTGGAGCCAGTCGGGGGACATATATCCTTATACCCAGTAGCCTGGCACGATATCACTTAAGATAAGTGGGTGTTAAGGATAATTACCAGAGGATACTGTATTCCCTCCTCTTTTCCCTGTCCTTGGATCAGACGAATCCCAGATGTTCCACCCAATCACAGGGATTCAGCAACTCTAGAAATCCAAAAGTTGCTCGTAAAGAGAGTCCTCCAACCCATCACTGCAGACCAAGTAGGATTACGGACGTACTCCAGCTTCTTTTTGGTGCCAAAAAGAACAGGAGACTTGAGAACCACCTTGGATCTCAGCAAATTGAACGAATCTGTATAGAAGTCCAAGTTCTGAATGGTCACTTTACAGTCGATACTCTTGTTGTTAGGGAAAGATGTTTGGATGTGCTCCATAGATCTCCAAGATGCATACTACCACATTAAAATGGACACAGCATCAAGGGGTCACTTGCACTTCTGGCTGGGAGCCAGTCATTATCATTTTCGTGCCCTGCCCTTTGGTCTCACCACAGCCCCCAGGGTGTTCAAATGCATGGCAGTGGTAAAGACTAACTTGAGACGCCTTGGATTCCAAGTGTTTCCATACCTGGACAACTAACTCCTGACTGCCACCACCAGGCATTTACTATTACAGGCCAGGGACGCCACCATTTCAACTTGCCTGCAGCTAGGGATTACAATAAACTGGCAAAAATCTGCATTACTGCCCTCTCAGCATGTGAATTTTATTGGCACCAAAATAAATACCGTCAAATGAGGGCATACCTCCCCATAGAGAATCTCAGGCAACAAATTTTGAGTATACTTCATCAGCTGAACACAAAAGCAAAGACAGTGATAAAATTGTTAGGGATGATGGCCTCTACAATAACATTGGTTCCACTAGCCACATTGCACATGAGGGTTCTGCACTGGTTACTTTTTGCCCAGTGGTCACTGCAGCATCTACCTCTTTCTCACCCCATTCTGATAACAGAATCGTGCAAACAGGATCTTTGCTGGTGGACCCAATCAAGTCATCTGACCACAGGCAGATCAGTTGTTCAGTCTCCCCCTGTCTCGACCATGGCCACGGATGCCTCTCAGATAGGGTGGGGGTGCATTATGTAGGGAGAACAGTCCAAGGCATGTGGCAGGAACGCAAGGCTCATTTGCATATAAACATCTTGGAGATGAGAGTCTTTCTCCCTCTTGGGACGATTGCTATCCACTTGGACCATATGTCGGTGGTGTGGTACATAAACAAATAAGGAGGGACCAGATCTTATCCCCTTTTCAGAGAGGCCCTTCGAGTGTGGGAGCGGACAGCGTCTTCCCAACGCACATTCCGGAGAAAACCAATGTGATAGCCGACAGGCTCAGCAGGGCTATTCTGATGCCTCACGAGTGGTCTCTGAATCCACATGTTGCGGAACAGATTTTTTGCAGATGGGGTCAGCTTTGCTGCAATCTTTTTGCCACCCCTCTGAATGCCAAATGCAGCAGCTACTTCACCCTGATCCCCCTGAAGGGGGAGGTACTCAGAGACGCACTCGTTCAGGATTGGCCCTTGGGACTTCTCTATGCATTCCCACCTTTTCCCCTGATATCGAAGGTAATTCAGAAAACAAGATCCTTGGGAAGCAAAATTATCCTCATTGCTCCTTACTGGCCTCGTCAGATTTGGTTCCCCTTCTTTAGACCTCATCTAATGGACGAACCTTGGACTCTGGACTCAGTGCCAGATTTACTGACACATGTCGGGTGTTCCATCCCTCTCTCCACACCCTCAGTTTGACAGCTTGGCTGCTCCAATTCCATCTCTAGTCAGGTTTCAATACTTTTCCCCTGATGTACATATTCTGACATCTTCTCACAAACCTTCAACTAGAAAGACTTACACCAGTAAGTGGAAAAGGTTTTCGTTTTGGGCCTGTGAGAGAAACCTCGATCCCTATACAGCTCCCATCTCTGCCATTTTGGAGTTTCTTACTCAGTTGTTCTATCAAGGCTCAGCAGCTGCCACTATTAAAGTTCAACTGGCAGCTATTTCTACCTTTCATTTGGCCAATGATCCTAACCTTATGGTGCATAGACTGTGTAGAGCTTTCCTTAAAGGAGCCACATTATTACGCCCTCCAGTCATGGATCCTGTGGCACCCTGGATTTTGAGTTTTGTACTCCAAAAACTTACTTCAAGTCCCTTTAAACTGTCAGCAACTTGTGACCTCAAGTTCTTATCATGGAAAACCATATTTTTAATGGCCATTACATCTGCAAGGAGGGTCTCAGAACTGTAAGCCCTCTCTGTTAAGCCCCCTTATTTGGTGTTTCACAGAGATAGGGTTTCCTTATGGACCAAACCTTCATTTGTTCCTAAAGTCTCTTCGCAGAACAGTATTAATCAATCCATTGAATTTACCTGTTTTCTTCTCTAATTTTTCTGACAAGCAGAGTACAAATTTAATCAGCTTGACAGTCATAGACAATTGCGATTTTATCTCGATAGAACTAAAAATTCCAGAAGGTCATACCAATTGCTTATTTCCTTTTCGGATGCAAGGAAAGGTCTACCAGTCTCCAAAACCACATTGTCTCGCTGGATTTCAAGCTGCATTTCATTTATTTATACATCCAGTGGCAAAGATCTTCCCTTCAAGGTGAAAGCTCACTCTACCAGTTCTGTTTCTACTTCAGTAGCCTTTCAAGCAAAGATTCCAATAGATAACATTTGTGCAGCTGCAACATGGGCTTCACCTCATACATTCATAACTCACTACAAATTGGACGTGGATTCCAGGAACAGGTCTTCCTTTGGTTCCACAGTACTCAGGAGCATTTTCCAGTGAGCCACCCAAGTGGGCCATGTCCCAAGAGTAAGAGTGAAGGCGAGATAGGACTACAGAACATAAAGAAGTTATGTACTCACCATAACGTTCAATGTTTGTAGTCCATCTCGCCCTTCATTCTTACGAACCCTCCCTCCTGCCTCCTTTTTGAGGACCTGGGGGTATTGTGACTATTGCCTTACCTCTATGCTGAGACCTTTCTACATGGTTTGTTCTTTGTCTCTGTATATTTACTATTTGCAGCAAACAAGGTCGGGAATAAGTTAGTTGTGCATTATGGGATACCTCCTTGCCATATGCCAACCAGAAGATTTTGAGCTACAGAATTGCTGAGTCGGAGCCGAAGTTTCGGCTCCGAACCCAAGAGTAAGAATGAAGGGTGAGATGTACTACAAACATTGAATGTTATGGTGAGTACATAACTTCTTTTTATGTTACACCATTCACTTAATGTGTCTTTGCCTAAGGTAGTCCACTATATTAGTATATCCCCTGCAGTCATGATGTGGTTTGAATTGCATAGGTATGATAATAGTGAGGTGCAGATGTATAGCATGAGATTTTGCATTGTACAGATACAAACATTCTGCATTAGACTATTTATTATACTTGTACATGTTTTTGACACTAAACATACACAGCATAACTTACTCGCCCATGATTAAAAAAACACTTTATGAGATTGTAATGTGATGCAGCAAGGCCTTGTATCACCTGTTCCTGAATCTCCTTCAGTACCATCATATCATTCTTTCTTCAGTTTCATACTATATGCTTAGGATACACTGATAATATATGAAAGAAATGCTCTCATCAGCTCTAAAACGTGTTTGCTGCATTGTAGACATTTCCTTTAATGCTTAAATAAGAGTGGCAAAGCCCATTTTGGACATCACTCATATGTGGCATGAGCTGGATATAGTAATTACTTGTTTAGTATTGTGGAGAACATGACTTGTTTCTTAATCACATTGAAAGCTTCATTAATCTATCTCAAGTCATTCAGACCATCAGGAACTAGGCTTTCCCTGTAGACCAGAGGTAAAATTACAAAGATTAATTTTTGGGTAGAGATGGAGGAATCAAAGTGATTTGTTGAAATGTGTCGTACTGTTAAGCTGTAAAGTACATTCTGTGTACATCATGTAAATGGGATATGCTCCTGAGTTGCACAGCCTTAACAACACATCAAAAATTATGTGAGTGCCTTTTTAATGATGGTCTAACTTATTATGTCTTGCAAATTGGCTGTACTTTAATTATCTCCTTATCATAATAACATGACAAAAATTTCCTGATCTTCTATTCAGATCCACAGTTTTATTTATTTATTTCCAGTTTGGTGACCGGGGAGGTCCACTGGGCTCGAAGAGCCCGTTTTCAGTGGAGGCCCGAGGAGAAAAGCTCCATAGTACAAAGTATAAACTACATAATACAGAATATGTAGTACAAAGTAAAAGCTACATAGTACAAAGTCAACACAATTCAATACATAGTTGCTAAAAGGTGAGAATAGCTCCATAATACAAGTATAAACTACATGATTCAGAATACATAGTACAAAGTAAAAGCAACATAGTTCACAGTCAACAAAGTTCAATACATAGTTGCTAAAAGGTGCAGTAAACACCTTGTGGGTGTAAAATGGCAAGTAAGAACAGTTGAACTGCAACATATATACAGTAATATTCACCCTCAAAGTAACTGCAGAGTGTTCACTTCTGTCACATATAATGTCTTGCCATCACTTCTGTCACGTATAATGTCTTGTCATCATTTTCTTTCTCTTGAAAACTCCAGAGAATGAGTAGTAATTAATTACTACAGCACAACGTTTTGACTAATTCTTTTTAACTTATCACCAGAAGAAAGTACAGCTAACCTATTGTCTTTTATTGTATAATCATAAAGGCAGGATTTCTTTGAGAACTAATCCTTTTATGCCTAAAGTGAAGTCTGAGTTTACTTTAAGCAAAGCTATCCATCTCCCCATATTCTTTCATGAGCCTAAAAATGAGGGAGAATGGATTCGCTATATCTTGGATACCCTCAGACAACTCAGGTACTATCTTGACAGAGCTAAATCTTTCAGATCTTTGGATCAATTGTTCATTTCCTGTGAAGGTGAGAAGGGACAGCATGGGTCAAAACATATTATTTACAAATGGCTGTCTAAGACTATTTACCTTTCGTTATACTAACCACAACAAAAATAGTCCGGGCAGGGACAAGCCCCACTCTACCAGGACGTTCTCTTTATCTCATCTTTACAAGAGTGGATTCTAGAAGAAACAGCCTGGCTCTCTGTACGTGCACTTACAAACCACTATTAGCTTGAATCCCTCTCTTGGTCTACAACAGGCTTTGCTAAGACCATTCTCCAGGGCCTCCTGGACTCTTCATCTTCCACTTCACAAATGTACCGGGCTAGGGTAATCAATCTATTTAGCTAAGGCTAAGTGATCAATATGATGAACATAGTATAGTTCTGTAAGTAAACTTACCATAACAGTAGATGTTTGAATGATCACTGCTGCAGTAGCAGCTCCCCCCCCCGCATCCATCCCCTCTTTTATTTAGTGTGGACATTTAGTTTTTGTTGTTCCTGGCATTGTTCTTTCAGAGCTCAGCCTCCCCATGTCTTTTGGAATAAAGGGCTTGGTGCCAAAACCTGCCTTTTAAGTCAGCTCAGTTCAAGCTGACTAATGGTTTGAGTGAGTGTAAGGTGCTCTAAAGCTTTGGAAGTTGGCCGACTGTAATATCCTATGCATGACAGAACCCAGATAGCTAAGGCTACCGCAGCAGTGATCATTCGAGCATCTACTGTTAGGATAAGTTTACACAACTGTACTTTAATCCTTCAGAGTTTATGATTTGAAATATTTCTAAATAGCAGTACTGCATTATGTAGTCAAGGGAACTTGGCAAAAGAAATCTCAGATGATGGGGTCTATTATTACCTGAGGTACTTTTAGCAAAACTGAGAAACAGCTAATATATTTTTTGTGAGCTGCACCAAGTTAATACTGTAATTCATATGTTATAAAACAAGAAAAATGCTGTCAGAATTACTAATTTCATGCTTACATTAGAAAATAAATATGCATTTGTAGACATTGTTTACGTCCTGCTATTGACTGCTTTTTTGATTTTATGAATGTTTATCATATTCATCTGTACTTGATGCAGCTGATTGCTTTTCACATTTTAGGAACATTTGCTTGAAACTGGTCTATTAGCTTAATTGATCAACCCAGTTATCAAATAAACATGAGCAAATAAATAAATGCAGGTGCCAGTTATCAGCATTGCTGAGTCCATGGCAAATGTTAACTCACAGACAAATGTTATCACATAAAACTACTCAGGCCAAATGAGTAAATGGTAATAATTTCTGCTGACTGTGCGTGTGTGTGTGTTACCAAACAATGCGAGTGTATTTTTCTAAGGCTGGGAATAGCTCTCCACTCTCTGTCAAAATACAAGACCGTTATTTCTTTACATTCATTTATTCCTTTTGATATGCCAGGCATATGTATGTGATCTGATTGTGGCTGCAGTATAATACAACACAGTGCACAGAGCTAGGCATGCATAAATGATCTGATTGTATCTGTCTGCACTGTAACACTAGACTGTCTATGGTGCCAGGCATGGATACATGATCTGATTGTCTCTGTCTGCACTATAACAATAGACAGTGCACACTATGAGGGATGCATACATGAGCTGTTTGTGTCTGTCTGTGCTATAACACAAGACGGTGCATAGTGCCAGGCATGCATACATGACCTAACTGTGTCTGACTGAATTGTAACTCTAGGTACTGCACACTCCAGGCAGGCATGCATGATCTGATTGTGTCTGTCTGTACTGTAACACTAGTCTGTGCACTGCATCAAGCATGTGTACATGGTCTCATTGTGTCTGTCTGTGCTATAACACTAGGGACTGCACACTGCCAGTCATGCGTACATAATATGATTGTGTCTATCTGTACTATCATACTACACAGTGCACGGTGCTAGGCATGCATATGTAAACAGATTATGTCTGTCTACACTGCAAAACAAAACCGTATACTCTCCCAAACATGCATACATGATCTGATTGTGTCTGTCTGCACTATAGCACTAGACAATGCACTCTACCAGGAGTGCATACATGATCTGTGTCTGTCTGCACTGTAATACTAGACACTGCATGCTGCAAGGCAAGCATGCACTATCTGATTTTGTCTGTCTCCACTATTACACTAGACACTGTGCACTGCCAGGCATACATACATGATCTGACTGTGTCTGCCTGCACTATAACACTATACAGTGCATGGTGCCAGGCATACTTACATGATCTGATTGTGTCTGCTGTACCATAACACTGGGCAGCATACATTGCCAGGCATGTATACATGATCTAATTGTGTCTAGCTCTGCTATAGCACTAGACATTGTGTGCTCTCAGGCAAGCATATGTGCTCTGATTGTGCTTGTTTGCACTGTACTCAATGCAAAGACATATATTATAGTACCTTTTGGGAAGTCAGCCACCCCAGGAAACTATGTCATCAATAAAACTCCTTTAAGAGTTGACCAACTAGTTAGGGATCTGGGAACACTTGTAGACAGTAACCTGAATTTTAACCAGCATGTATCCAAGGCAGTAAAGAAATCCTTCTGTGTTGCTCAACTTAAAAGTAAGTTCTTGGCATCTAGAGCCAGTAAAGTCATTGTACCACTAAACTCAGCCCTCATCCGACCTCTTGAGTGTAAGTTACCCCATGCAATATGTACCTGACCAGACACCTGCAGCAGCTGGAGCATACAGAAAGTGTCCTTACAACAAGAATGCAGGGCATAAACACATTGTCCTGTGCAGTTCACCACAATGCCCTATCTCTATACTCAGTGTCCTATAGACTACTGACATGATCTATGCCTGGCATACAAATCATCCCTGGACCCTGCTCTGATGAACCTTTTCCACATCAGCAAAATAAGCAGAATCAGAACTACTAGATCTAAAGACTAAATTTTGCTTGCAACATAAATATGACGTGTTGGAGAGACAGATATGTATCTCAGAGGATTCCCTCCCTCTGGGACAAGCTCCCTATCCACATGAAACAGAGTCCCTCCCTAACCCAATTTTAGTGTAACTATGATCTTTGGATGGGAAATTTAAAATTCACCCCACTCTAGCACCCACTTATCTGATGGACAGAGGTAGTCAGTAAGTCATTTTGTAACCAACAATCATCCCTATAAAATGTCTAAAACACATAAGTTGTGGGACACATTTGGGTAGCACAGCTAGGCTTATACAGGCCCTAGTGGTCAGTAGCCTAGTATACACCTATGAACCTATAACACCAAACACTGTACTTTGCCAGACATGCATACATGATCTGATTGTGTCTGTGCTTTAACGCTAGGCAGTGCATGGTGGTAGGCATGCATATGTGATCAGTGTGTGTCTGTGTACATTATAACACTAGACAGTATACTCTGCCAGACATGTATACATGATCTGATTGTGCCTGTCTGCACTATAAGACTAGGTAGTGTGTGCTGCCAGGCATGTATACATGATCTGATTGTGCCTGTCTGTACTATAAGACTGTGTGTGACGCCAGTCATGCTTACATGATTTGATTTGTCAACAGTGTATCAAAGTGAAGTACAGTTAATGGGTAACACTGACAATGCAATAGGATGGACCACAAAAAAAATTATACATTGCATCCGAACAGTACCTCATGTGGGACATTTTTTCTGGAATGTGAAATTTTTTAGGACAACCCATACCCACGACCAATGCAAAGGACTAGAATTCACTTATTTGACAAAAAGCTTAGTGTTTCTGTTTGCTGTCATACTGAGGTGTTTTACATACAGAATAATTGTTTTATGCATCTGTTAGAAGAAACTTAGCAAAACAATTTTTGTCCTGAAATCTCAGCTCATTTCTTATTTTTCATGTTTTCGTGCAGGATGCAACTCCTCCAACAGAGACTGTCCTGCATAAAAAAGGAGTAGGTGGTAATTCTGTGATCTACAGGGACATGCTGTTTATCCAGATACAATGAATAGAATGTCATTAATGTAAACAGTCATTATAGTCACTGAATGTGATCTGCATTGTTCAGCTGATCTGAAAGCATATGTTGCCAATATCTAAAGTGCTGTAACTCCATTGTACATATGTGAAAATGATTTATTAATTTGCATACACCAGTAATTCTTGTTTATTTCCTCAGAGAAGACATTACTGTGGACAGTGGCTTACATAAGAATGCAATTAAAAATACTCTGAAATCCATCTCTGACCCATTATCCTCATGTCCTCTTTAGACAGATGATTTCTTCAGAGAATTCTCTAAAACTCCTGAGCCCCTGTCTCTCATCAGCTCTGCTCTCTACTGAAAAAAATATTATTTCTAAAAGTATCTTAAAATAAAGAAAATAGGCCTTCAGATGCATCCCCTCACAGGTTCTGATTTCTTTCTTCTTGGGTTTATAATTGTCTGAAAAGAACACATCACTCATCCACTTCCCAAACATTACAACCCCGTGCATCAGAAAAAGCACCATGCCTATCATAAGGAAGGATACAAGAAACAGTCAAAACTCTGCCACAGGTATGGGAGCAGCAGATGGAGCAGAGTGCAGCTGCACATGTTATGCCACAGGGCAATGTTCTGGAGCCTTCTGTAGGAGACACATGAAAGTCCAATTACAATTGTTCAACAAAAGGTAGAACAGGAAACGGAGAAAAAAAGGGGTGCTTTCAGTCTAGATGCAAGATTTGCTTGATTTAATAGAGGTGGCCAGACATATAACTAGATTATAGAAACTAAATAATACTGAAAATGTTAGAAGACTGGTAAAGCAGTAAAAAAAATTGTAAAAACTGTAAAATACGGTAATTGGAACGATTAAGAGAAATACAAAGGATCATAGGTAGTTACTAGACATGAAGTCCAGAAAGCCCTTCATTTCATATAGCATAAATTAATAGGACATACTACTGTGCAGCTAAACTAACAACAGATAAAAGTTTTACCACAATAATATAAAATGACAAAGGAAATGAGAACAAATAGAATGCCTTAAATAGAAAAAAAACTGTAAACTAGCTAAGATATAAAGTACAAGTGTTGGAAGAATACACACAAGGAACCGATGATCAAAATTCTGACAAAGATAGACATTATAAAAGCAACACACAACATTAAAACAGACCAGGATTCATCATACACTATTTGCAGTAATATACTAAAAACTTCAACTCAAGCAGAAAAAACTAGAGGGTATGCAAAATAATATAAAAGTGCAAAACAATTATTTCATTGATCACTGAAAAAGGTTTTACAGAGAATTGGGAAACAAAAACAAAACCAATAGAAACAGCATAAAAAGTATGTAATAGGTACAGTTCTGAGAAGCGTTTATGGAGTGGCACAGTGGTGCAGCAGGTAGCATTATCACTTCAAACCAAGAGGTTCTTGGGTTCAATTCTCAGTTGGAGTGCCTTCTCTGTGGTGGCTGCATGCCGTTCTTCTGTTTACATGTTTTCTTCTTCCAAGGAGTTGGAGTAGATGGACTGAATGCTCTAAATTGGCTGAAGGTGCAAGTGTGTGTGTGTGTGTGTGTGTGTGTGTGTGGGGTATGGAAGAATGCCTACAGTGGGGCTAGCCACCCAGTGGTGTGAACATTAGATCAAGGCCATGGCCACTGATGACTTGGCAAACCAACCCCATGTACTAAATTAGAAAAAGAGGGTTGATGCCATTGATGATTTATGAAGACCCAGTTTAACAAAATAAAGATGCTAAATGGAGTTAAAAGAAAAAACAGTAAGAACTCATACAAAGGATATGAAGTTGGAGAAAATATTTAGAGAGACTGAGACAAAATTAAGCTTGCTTGTGTCTTTCGGCTTTTCCCAGTTAGGGGTCGCCACAGCGGAGCTCCGGTCCGCTATTGATTGGTAGTTGATTTTTACGTACCGGGTTACCAGCCCTGATGCACAACCTTCAACGAAGGTACGCCCATTCACACATGTCTCCACACAGAAGACGCTCTAGCTGAGAATCGTACCGGACAGCATCTTACTGCAAGGCGACAATGCTACCGCAGCACCACCACCGCGACTGAGACAAAATTAAGCAAAAGTCCTAAATGGAAAACCCTGAGTCCAGATGCAGTACCCAGTTTAGTCCATTACCTATATGCACATCTTGAACAGGCACCCACCTGGTTAATGACAGAAACAAAATCAAAAACAAACATACTCCTCCTTAAGCGTGAACCTGCAAGCCAACTTTGAAATTGTTAGAAATTTAACTTTGTCACACACACAAACAAAATGTTTAGCAAAACAAAGTGCCTAACACCTTTAAAGCTGTTCTTTCTTCAGAGAGAGAATTAATTTGTACCTGCTATCTGATTCCAGTGCTAATTGTTTTACCAGTTTTCAGTCTTTAAAAGCCAGAAAAGCAATTCATGCGACTACATTTTTTTTCCTGTAACTGGTAGTAAATTGAGGAACAGTTAAAGCTCCATGTGCTACAAAGAATTATGATTAGGTTTCACTGATTTTAACTTATAGTATGTGTTCCCAACATGAATGCTATGGTTTGCCTCTCAAGCTTTGATCTGAAGATGAATTTCTCGGCATCAGTCTCTCAAACACATAATTGTTTGCTATGATTGGAGATCATATTCCTCTATGTTAAATCTTATTTTCTGTTTTTTTATGCTGTGTGCTGTATTATATATTACTAACTTCCATACTGTTACTTTATACTCTGTTTTTCCCAAGCTAAGCCTGACAACAGTCCTTCTGGGTCAGTGATCTACACTGGTTAATAATAAATAAATATGAAAATATAAGTTTTAAGTAAATTACCTCAACCTGTGCATGCATATCTGTGTTTGCATGCCTGTAGAGGTTTATTATCTTCAAGACTGATAGCAGTTGTTTTATGTCCGCTAAGGTAGCCATATTGTTAAATTTCATTAAAGAGCAACATAACATTGGTTTTGACCATCTATTCAATTTATACCTTTGGCAGAGATCAATGAACTATATGATGTTTAAGCATAGATCATGGAGCTCTATATTTTTGAGCCTGAATTCCTATCAGCAGCACATTTCTTACCTGACCTAAAAACATCTTATAAATCTTAATTTATTGTGACCCCTCCCTACTTCATATAGGCAGGTTATGGTCTATTACAGGTATTAACATTCTAGTAGCTGACAACATATTGCTCAGAAGAACATGTGCTGAGACTCCCACTCACCCAATCTCCCACTTATACATAGCTGTCCAACACTCAACCCTAAAAAACTGTATAGCTCTACCAGAAATCTAACTCTTACCCTAAACTTCCCACTCAGTTCCTGATTCAAGTCCTCATCTTTTACTCTAAAACTCTACACCCCCTCCCTAGCCCTAAAATCCCCAATGGCTGTCTAACTCTAAAACTCTAACCTTCCTCCTTAAACCTAAATTCACTGATCTCTCCCTAACCCTAAAACTACCCTTCAATCCCTAAACCTAAATTCACTGATCTCTCCCTAACCCTACAACTACCCTTCAATCCCTAAACCTAAAATGCCCCTCACATTTTCTCCAAACAATGCCACATGTACCTCTTTTTAACTCAAATAATGTGTTTGGGTATGTCATGACAGCTGCATGCCTGAACTTACATTCGAGTTTAAGTGTAAGTGGCAACCAACACAAGCTGCAAGTTATTTGAGTCCCTTGTTTCTAGACAATGGCTTTAAAGTTCATGGAATCTGAGCACTTATAGTAGACCCTTAGGTTCACACCTTGCATAACTTTGTGAAACAACACTGATGACAGAATCACACCATCAAACAAGAACAGCTGTATCCTTTCAGTACAGATTCGGACACTGAATACCCAGCACTTTCCATTCCTAGTAAACAGCTTCACGCCCTCTGATCATGTGTAAAGATGTGTCCAACTTTTCTATAACATGTAAACTCAGTAGAAATTGATTGGTACTACACAGGTGTATTCGCTGATAACACCTGTGAAAGATGATAATGCATTCTATCCCATATGCATCAGTACCATCGTATCATTCTTTTTTCAATTTCATACTATATGCTTAGGATACCCTGATAATATATGAAAGAAATGCTCTCATCAGCTCTAAAACGTGTTTGCTGCATTGTATAAATTTCCTTTAATGCTTAAATAAGAGTGGCAAAGCCCATTTTGGACATCACTCATATGTGGCATGAGCTGGATTTAGTAATTACTTGTTTAGTATTGTGGCGAACATGACTTGTCTCTTAATCACATTAAAAGCTTCATTAATCTATCTCAGGACCTAGGCGTTCCCTGTAGACCAGAGGTAAAATTACAAAGATTAATTTTTGGATGGAGGAATCAAAGTGATTTGTTTGAAACTGAAATGTGTTGTACTGTTAAGGTATAAAGTACATTCTGTGTACATCATGTAAATGGGATATGCTCCTGAGTTGCACAGACTTAACAGCACATCACAAATTATGTGAGTGCCTTTTTAATGATGGTCTAACTTTATGTCTTGCAACTTGGCTGTACTTTGATTATCTCCTTATCATAATAACTTGGCAAAAATTTCCCAATCTTCTATTCAGATCCACAGTTTTATTTATTTCCAGTTTGGTGACCGGGGAGGTCCACTGGGCTCGAATAGCCTGTTTTCAGTGGAGGCCTGGGGAGAAAAGTTCCATAGTGCAAAGTATAAACTACATAATACAGAATACATAGTACAAAGTAAAAACTACATAGTTCAAAGTCAACACAATTCAGTACATAGTTGCTAAAAGGTGAGAATAGCTCCATAATACAAGTATAAACTACATAAGTCCCACAGACTAAATGTGCCACTCATCCACAGCCAGTAAGGCAAAACAACATACCAAACACAATCCAAACCAAAGAACAAAAATGAAACTTGTAAAAAATGTCCACGGAGGCAAGGGCTCACCCAAAAGATGCTTTATTCCAACAAAAAATTCAGAACCTTCACCACAGCTGACCTAGGTTTCGTCTGTATGACTTCATCAGAGTGTGGTAAAAAAGGCAGCCTGAAAAGCTCAGTCAGAGATGAGAGAGAGCTATAAAAACGATTTCTGTATGTCAATAAAAATCTGCAGCTTCTCAACTTGGCGAAGAAAGCATGTGACTCCGAGGGACGACTTGGAGTCGCATGCTTTCTTCGCCAAGTTGAGAAGCTGCAGATTTTTATTGACATACAGAAATCGTTTTTATAGCTCTCTCTCATCTCTGACTGAGCTTTTCAGGCTGCCTTTTTCACCACACTCTGATGAAGTCATACAGACGAAACCTAGGTCAGCTGTGGTGAAGGTTGTGAATTTTTTGTTGGAATAAAGCATCTTTTGGGTGAGCCCTTTCCTCCATGGACATTTTTTACAACATACCAAACACACCCAACACACTAGTCATAGGTGACCTACAGTCAGGCACACTGATGTCCCACTCACCAGGCTAAACAAGGAGAAGGTTACTGTCAGTTGCCTGCCGGTTGCCAGGATCCGCCACATAACCCACATACTCAGGTCACTCCACAACAAGTACAAATATGATTCTGTCATTGTCCTTGTTGGTGTGAATGATCTGAGATGTACCTCCCTGGACTACATGAAAAGAAACATGGAAGAGTTCTCCAATCTTGTAGCCCAGGCAGGTATGACCCTAGCCCTGAGTAGCATTCTGCCATCACCCAGAATGATACAGCAGTACAAGGACAAAATGATTGACTTCAACAATTGGCTAAGCTTCTGGTGCCATTCTAAAGGGATCCAGTATCTGTCTGACTGGGATGACATGGTCGACAGACCATGATGCTTTGCCAGAGATGGCCTGCACCTGTCACCCCTGAGATTCTGGATACTGGCTAGGGTTCTTGATGCCCCTGTAGTGCCTTTTTTAGGCAAGGTTCAAATGAAAAATTCACCACCGTAACTGGAACAGACAAGCAAAAACTGAGGGTGATGCTACTCAATGTTAGAAGTCTAAATCTCAAAATGCACTCACTCAAGGCACTCCTTAAAATGGAGAACATCGATATCTGTGCAGTGACTGAGACCTGGTTCAAGGCTCCAGAGAGCACTCCTGCACTACCAGGCTATAACTCATACCACACTTTTTGGCCATGTAACCTGGACCGGAACACCAAAGGCGGAGATGTGTCCATATTCATTAAGGATATCCACACCTCCCGGCTAGTTGCTCAGCATGATGCAGCCGAGGTTATCCAAGTGCAACTAACTCTGAGCAAAACTGCAATCCAAATTGTAGCTTGCTACAGATCCCCCACCATGCCCCAGGATTCCCACTTCCCTTTTCTTGATGTATTGGAAAATATTAGGGTTCAACCAAACACCCTAATAATGGACGATTTCAACTACCCCACCATTGACTGGGAAAATTACTCCTGTACCAACTCCTTCGCTCAACGCTTTCTGGAATTCATAAACTCCAATGCCCTGGATCAACTTATTCACACCCCCACCAGGGGCAACAATATCCTAGATCTAGTCATTACCAACATGAATGACTGGTGTTCCACACCTGAAGTCAATGCCTCATTGGTCCGATCCGACCATAAGCTAATTTCCCTAGATGTCCACATCCTACCCCCACACCCCATTAAGGAAACCACGGTAAAAAAATTTCTCCAAAGCCAACTTCATGCTTCTTAAGACAGAAGTGGTGAACTTCATGTCACCCATGCAGATGGACAATACAGTTACAACTACTGAATCTTACACAATTGCACTTTATAAGCACTTACACAAGTGCATGTATCGTGCTATCCCAAACAGAACCAAAACGCTATCCTCCAAAAAAAGGAAGCCAATCTGGTGGTCCCCTACCATAAACAAACTGTACAACAGAAGGAAGAAACTATTGTAAAAGAGAGTAAAATCCCATGAGTGGAGAAGCTCCCTGGTCAGCCTCAGTAAGAAGCTGCGATCCCTGATAAAATCCTCCAAAGCTAGTTACAAAAACAAAATCACCACTGATTCCAAAGACAACCACAAAGCATTCTGTAGATATGTCAAGAATCTCAATGGTAACACTCGGATCTGCTCTGAGTTACAGCACAATGGCACGAAATATACAGACCCAACTGATATTGCCAACATCTTGGCAGACAGGTTCAGTGCTAAATTTACCCCCCTCTCACCCCCTAAAGAGCTCATCTCTATACCAGAAAAATGCAAAGTTCCTGTAATCACGGCTGCACAGGTAAAAACCACACTCTCCAAAGCCAAGAACACAGCATCCATGGGACCAGACAACATCCCAGGCTGTGTTCTACATGAACTACAGAACGAACTGACACCCCACCTAAGTACCATGTTCAATCATAGTGTCACCTCAGGCTTTGTGCCCACTGAATGGTGCACAGTGACAGTTATCCCACTCCAAAAGGGGGGAGCCACCACGGACCCCGGGAACTACTGCCCCAATAGCCTGACAAGCCTGGTCTGCAAGGCCATGGAATGTATCATCATGGAACTTATAAACAAAGACATTGGTAATCTCCAAACTCTGGACCCTATCCAGTTCGGGTTTGTAAAAGGCAGATTATGTCTCCTAAACCTTATAGACTTCTTTGAAGCAGTCACCAAAGCCTTAGACGAGGGTAAGGTGGTTCACACAGCCTATCTAGATCTTGTCAAGGCTTTCAACACCATCCCCCACTCTGGAATTATAGATAAACTCACTAAACTAGGTATAAATCCCTATGTCACAAGATGGGTTGGCAACTGGCTCACTGACAGAACCCACACTGTGAAAGTAACAGACTCCAAATCCAATGTCAGACCAGTGACAAGTGGAGTACCACAGGGTTCTGTCCTTGGTCCCCTCCTGTTCAGTATCTACTTCAATGAAGTACAGGCTAACACAGTAGGTCTTTGGCTAATGAAGTTCGCAGATGACTGCAAACAAGGAGCCATAATCGAAACTCCTAATGATGTGGACATCCTACAAAAGGGCCTCACTGAGACAGATGCCTGGTGTCAAAGCCATGGCCTCAAGCTCAATGCCAAAAAGTGCATTGTCATCCCCTTTGGTAAAAACTCTGTACCCATAAACTACAACATAGGTGGTAGTATACTTAACACCGAAAGTGTGATGAGACCTTGGGACACAGGTGGACAGTAGTCTCTCCTTTGATAATCACATTGCCACAGTAGTCAGGAAATCCTTCTACATGGCACACCTCATCACAAAAGGTTTCTCATCCAGAAAAAAAGAGGTCATTGTTCCCCTCTACTTATCACTCAGACTCATTATAGTGTACAACACCCCTTTTGGTATGTAACTTACAAGACATCTACAACAACTGGAAAGGCCACAGAAATACCTCAAACAGATGCCCTAAGCAGACCATCTCAAAAAACTCCAGCTTTACTCCGTTGTATATTGCCTACTCAGAGGTGATCTCTGCCTAACATACAAAGCTCTGTCAAACCCTGGGCTGTTGGACATGCTCCACTTAAAGAAGTCCCAATCCCTCTGAGCTACTGCTTTAGGGACCTAAACCTTGTCACCACAATAAATAGAACATGCTGGAGGGTTAGATTCCTGTCCCAGAGACTTCCCATACTGTGGAATAAACTACCTATCTATATTGGACAAAGCTGCTCATTAGTACTCTTCAAGAAAAATCATGATGATTGGATGGGAAATAGGAAATTCACCCCTGGGATCACTTCTGTGGCTCTGCTCGATAGTGGCACAGGAAAATAATACTATCTACCTGGGTCCCCAGATCTCTTATTACCTCTTCTGTATTAAGGGAGCTGCCACCTATGTGGTAGTTTGTGGGTTTTTTGTTTTTCCCAAATGGGATGACTGTGCATTTTTTGGCATTTAGCATGAGGCCATGACTTTGATACCAGGTGTCTATCTCAGTAAGGCCCTTTTGGAGGATGTCCATGTCAGCCAGAGAGTCAATTATGGCTCCCAGTTTGCAGTCATCAGTGAACTTGGTTAGCCATAGTCCTCCTGTGTTTTCCTGTACTTCTGAGAAGTATATGCTGAACAGTAGGGGTCCCAGGACCAAGCCTTTCAGGACACCACTTGTGAAGGGTTTAGAGTCAGACCTGGAGCCCGCTATTCTTACCCTGTAAGTTCTGTCTGTAAGCCAGTTGGCAACCCATCTCGTGACGTAAGGGTTTATGTTCAGGCTGGTGAGTTTTTCTGTAATACATGAGTGGGGAATGGTGTTGAAAGCCTTGGAGAGGTCAAGGTAGGCTGTGTGAACACCTTTCCCTCATCTATGGCCTTGATGACTGTCTCGAAGAAGTCAACCATGTTTAGTAGGCATGATCTGCCCTTAACAAAGCCAAACTGGGTCGGGTCAAGTGTTTGGAGGTTCCCAATGTCTTTGGTAATGAGTTCCATGATGATGCGCTCCATAGCCTTGCAGACCAGGCTAGTCAGGCTTATGGGGTGATGGTTACCAGGGTCAGTTGTGGCCCCTCCTTTGTGGAGAGGAATAACCGTTGCTGTGTGCCATTCTATGGGCACATAGCCTGTAGAGAGGTTGAGGTTGAACAGCATATTTAGGTGGGGGGGGTTAGTTAGTTCTGTAGTTCGTGCAAGACGCAGCGTAGGACACCATCTGGTCACATTGATGCTGTGTTTTTGGCTTTTGAAAGGGCTGTTTTCACCTGTGTGTCTGTGATTTTTGGGACACTACACTTTTCCAGTATTGTTGTGGGCCCTTTTGGAGATGGGGTGGGGTGGGGTGAAGTTTGCACTGAATCTATCTGGCAGGATGTTGGCAATATCAGTAGGTTCAGTATATTTTGCACTAGTTCAGTGCATATCTGCGAGTTGCCACTTAGATTCTTAACATAGCTAAAGAAGGCAGCTAAAGAAGGCTTTGAGGTTATCTTTTGAATCCTTGGCTATTTTTCTTTTGAAGTTAGCCTTGGATGATTTCATGAGGGAACTTGGTTTCTTACTGATACTAATGAGGGATGTCTTTCATTCTTGGGATTTGCTTTTTTTCTGAACTAGTTTCCTCTTTCTATTGTATAGCTTGTTTATGGCAGGTGTCCACCAAACTGGTTTCTTTCTCTTAGAGGAGTTAGTCTTGGTTTTGCTAGGGATGGCACGATCCATGCATCCTTTTAGGTGCTCATAGAGTGCATTTGTAAAGGTTTCTGCATCTTGGGCAGTGTTATCCTTTAGCGTGGGGGCTGTGAAACTTACCACATTTGTCTTAAGTAAGGTGAAGTTTGCTTTAGAAATTTTTTTTTTACTGTGGTTTCCTTAGTTGGGGGTGGTGGTGGGGTGTGGACATCTAGAGTGATTAGTTTATGGTCTGATCTAACCAGTGACGGGTTGACCTCCGGTGTAGAACACGTGTTGCCCATGTTGGTGATGACCAGGTCCAATATGTTTTCACCTCTGGTAGGGGAGTTTACCAGCTGATCCAGGGTGTTTGAGTTGATGAATTCCAGGAAGCGCTGGGCCTGGGAGTTTGTACTCGAGTAGTTTTCCTAGTGAATGGTAGGGTAATTGAAGTTGCCCAATATCAAGGTGTTCAGTAGGACCCTCATGTTTTCCAGTGTCTCCAAAAAGGTGTAGTGATGATCCTGGGTCATGGAGGGTGATCTGTTTCAGGCCACAATTTGCATTGCAGATTTGCCCGATGTTAGTTGCACATGGATGATCTCAGAGGTATCATGCTGCACCACTAACCTGGAGGTGTAGGTATCCTTGATGAATATGGATACACCTCCTCCTTTTGTGTTTCAGTCCATGTTCTGTGGCCGAAACGTGTGGTATGAGTTGTAAACCGGTAGTGCTGGGGTGCTCTCTGAAGTCTTGAACCAGGTTTCAGTTACTGCACAGATGTCGACGTTCTCCAAACAGAGGAGTGCTTCGAGCGTGTGCATTTTGAGATTTAAACTCCATTATGCATTTATGTTCTGCTGTAGTAACATTTCTCTATCATCCTTGTAATCTATTTTTGAACCTTTTTTTATTACAACAGTTAAATTCCTAATTCATGTCTTTTGTCATTTGCTTTGCTTGATATTTTGTGTGGCAACTGTTATATTTTCAGTGCTACTAGTGGGAGTCTATGACTGTGCAATGCTATCCTCCAGTTTTCTAAATTAGAACTGAGAGGGTCTTGATTTTTAATGAATGCAAGAACTTTGATAGTGAGACAGGATTTAATCCTGGCCAGAGGATATGGGCCTGAATTATTTGCTATGTGGTCTCTGTGGAAGTTTGAAGATCGTTTAGACTGTTTAGTGAGTGAAACCTGTTTACTTTGCAGGATACATGGTTAAAAATTACTTAAATTGTGTTACATTGTTTTTATCACTGGGCCAGTCACATGAGCTTGTGCCATAATTCTTTTCCCGGGGAATAGTAGCAATCTTATCTGACTGTTCACATGCAATAGGGTTTGCAAAAGAAGAGAGTGTAATTGTTTTACCACATGAGGCCATTGGCTTTGTTAGTCCCTGACAGATCACCTGAAGGTTGAAGACCCTGTTAGGTACATGGGACTACTGAGTCTATGGCCAATGCTGATGCCAGCTGCAGGACACTAAAGGTCACAGATACTGTTTTGCAGGGAAGTTGAAAAGTTTCAGCAGATACTGCTTGTTGTATGCTCACAATGAACAGCATATAAATCTTTGCCGCTTTCTTGGTAGACCATTTTATGTATTTCAATGAATCATGCACTGTGTTTATGTTGGTGCAACTGGTCTAATAATGTAGTCCTTTGTACTGTAGGGATGTTTGATATTAACTGATATGCTTTGCTGGTTAAGTGCTGTGGTTAATGGACTGATACTAAATTTGTATTTGCTGCATTCTGTAGTAACAGTAGCATAACAGTTTGTAAATTATGTGGACATGCTCATCTGACGTTTCTTTTCCCAGTTAGGCTCATTTCAAGTTGCTATACTGCAGATATTGTCCTACCCCTGCCTCAAAGCTGCACATGTGGATAAATTGCTTACCCCTTCATTCATCCATTGATGAAGCCTCCAGTATGGTCAGGCCTATTTTTAACAAGGCCCTTGGTGAAAAGGCATTTGCCAGACTAGTACAAGCAGCATGGAACTTTCTTTCCCAGGCTATGAAATTCTTCAAGGAATGCCGAGATTATTGAGAAAAACTCTTAAAAAACCTAAATGAAGAATACAAGTGCTTTCATCTAGACAATGGTTGAATTAATATTTTAACATTTTTTTCTAAGAACTGATTGACTGTCATATTCATAGTAAAGCTTACTAGCAACTAGGTAAACATTGCAGCTATTATCTATGCCACCTATGAGTAACTGGGTGACTCGTAAATATGTATTGAAAAACCTATACCCAATAACATAAATAATAATTACAAACACCAGAGTTATTACTAAATACAGTTGCATGTCAAATACCAGAATTTATTATACCAATACCAATCTTTGTATAGCTGTAATAAATGCTTGCACACCTTCCTCATATTGTGAATGTTGTTCTTGTTAATTATTTGTGTTACTTGATGTGGTCTTACTGTTAATGCTTCCGTGGGTTGGATTACGACTGAATTGGGTCACAACTAAATTGGGTCCTTGGGTCAGTCCACTTACCTTACTAGCAAAGTAAAATTAAATAAATGGATAGATATAGATAAATAGATAGAACCTTATTTTAGCTGCTGATGCTGCATAGCACCTAGTCCTGCCATACAGATGCAGTTTAGTATGTTTGCTTCCATATGCCAAAATGCTGATTTGAAGGTTTTGGTTGTGGCTTTTTATTCTCCTTAATAAGAAAGGACTTAGGAGGCTGAAGGAGTTAGAAATATATAGGTTTAATGGAGATATTATGTTATGAGGGCCGTGTAATGAGTTATACAATAATAATTGATAGCCTGTAAATTGCCAAACAAGTCTTTTTTTGCTATCAAGAAGTAGTTGTGATCAATTATTTGACAACAGCTTCTAAAATTACAAACTGACTTTTTTTCTTAAAATGTAGTATATGCCAAATGGCTCCTCTAGAAGTTGATGCCTAAGCAAGTGTCAGGTTGTAGGACCAAATTTTATAGTAAACAGCTTTGCTACTTTCTATAAACTGAACTTCGTAATCCTACCGTACAAAATATTGCAAGTGCTCTAAGTGTACAACTGTTGTTTGACTGCATTTTTCTTTTAGATTTTCTACCTTTAAGGTTTAGATATTTCCATTAATTTTTGATGCGTTTTTGTATTTAAATTTTTGTCTTACTGTAATTTTTTTGGGATTCTTAAGTTGTAATCTAGTGTCAAGAAATATTCATTTTGCATTCTTTGACCGAATAGGAATTAGGTCTAGCTAATTAGTGGGAAGAGCTGAGGAAACAGTTTTTCGTATTTAAGGTGTTCAACTATATTGCTGTTTGCTACAAGAGCTCTGAGTTTACAGCTGCTGTTTGACTACATTCATTTTAAGATTTTTTCCAACCTTCCTGCCCAATACCTGTATGCTTTGAATCTTGGTAGCTGTTTAGCTGCTCACCCCTGCTGTAAAGTAGACTTTGGAAGCTCCTCTCAGTGCTAATTCTGCTGGGCACTGATAGCTCAAACTGATAAGACAGTCCAATAAGACACTTAAAGCTTGAGTTAGTCTCTGTTTTATACCATCTCATTCAATTAGTGTACACTGCAATATTCAGAATGTTAATCTGAACTGTGTATTTGTCTTTTCTGTGTTGTTCTTGCCTTAACCAAAAGTCGACTGCTTGCATTTTTAAGTTGGTCTTGGTCCTTAGTCTTATAAAATCCCTCCTTCTCCTATTTCTTTATTTTAAAAATGTTTTATTTTAAAGATCAAGAACAGTGCTTTTCACTAACCAGAAAACTTCTGGCATGCTTGTCACCCTCATAGCGTAGGAATTACAAGCTTCTGATGAGCAGGTGTCAGGAAAAAAATATTTATTTATTTTTTTATTTCTTTTTAAAACATGCCCCATTTCTTTCGAAGTTGCAGAATGCTGTGTGTACTTATGTCAGCATGATTAACATAGTGATGAAGTGAGTTTGTGGTTTGGCCGTTTCCTGCATAACCAGTCTCCATAAAAAAGTAAATAATAACAACTAAAAAAAGTCAGACAACAGCCACTTGGTAATGACTAATACTTGAAAACACAAAACTGTGTTCATTAAGTATTATACCATGACCCTCCATTAATATTCCAAAACGTGCATGCTGATTGGCCAGCGTGCACGTTGCAAATCAACTTATACTAATGGAAAAAGGTCCGGTCGCCTGGACTTTTTCCATTAGTAGAAGTCTTTTTTAAAACACTGTCTCGCTATGTTAAAGGAGTTTAACATAGTGACACAGGTTTAAAAAAAGCAACGGAGATCTCCGTTGCTTTTTATTTAAACCTGTCTCGCTATGTTAAATGGGTTTAACATAGCGAGACAGCTTTAAAATAAGCAACGGAGATCTCTGTTGCTTATTTTAAAGCTGTTTCGCTATATTAAACCCATTTAACATAGCGAAACAGTTTGTAAAAAGCAACGGAGATCTTGCTTTCTCCGTTGCTTTTTTCAAAACTGACTTGCTATGTTAAATGGGTTTAACATAGCGAGACAGCTTTAAAATAAGCAACGGAGATTCTCCGTTGCTTTTTTAAAGCTGTCTCGCTATGTTAAACCTATTTAACATAGTGAAAGAGTAAAAAGCAATGGAGATCTTGCTTTCTCTGTTGCTTTTCACAAGCTGTGATGTACTGCATAGGCATATGCATGCGCAGTACATCAGAACTGCCGCGGAATACCAGACAGCTGCAGAAGGGCAGCAAGGAGGCATTATACAATGCCATTATTTAAGAAAAGTAATTTTTCTTTTCTTAAATAATGTCATTGTATAATAGCAATAACCCACTTCTTGGTGTGGGTAATGCTGGATTTACCCACGGTTGGCTTTGTTTGGTCCCTCGGCCGCCTCAGGACCAAACCACGCCAACCGTGGGTAAATCCAGCATTACCCACACCCAGGTGTGGGTTATTGCTATATTAGTTTTATCCAAGTGGCCATTCCTTTACTGTAGCTTTACTACTACTTGCTTGGCTAAAAATTAGTGTGGAAAAAAATGAGAGGGAGAGAAAGATATGCCCATGTTCCCTTATAAACCAGCTGTTCTCTTAACAGAGGAAATTGGTATGTTAGTGTGCAAAAGTGGAAGCAAAATTAATACTTTTTTGTCAAGTACTCAGGTGCACTATTTTTCTCTCTCTGCTTCCACCCCAAACTGCATGTAAAAAAGGAATGCCAGTCACAGCAGACCCTCCAAACATATGACAGAGTTGGATGTGCGAGTGCTGTTTCTCGGTAGTCCTCCCTTCACATAAAATCATTGTTTTATATGAAAATTGGATTAGAATAGATACTGACCATTAGGGAACTTCTCAAGATGATGAAACCTGACTGCAGATGCTGTATTCATTTCTGTAATTATGCACATGATCGTTAAAGATTTTGATTTAGTTGAGCAGTGTTATTTTTGTGGAAATTGTGTGTTTTGTGTGGAGTTTAATTTTTCGAAATTGTGTGTGTTTTGTGTGGAGTTTAATTTTTCATTTTTAATATGTATGTGGTGAAGTTTATTTAATTGATACAGGTAATGTATGATGACATAAACAGAGTGATAAATACTTGATGCAGGTATGATGTGATAAAAATATTTGTACTTCAACTTAGATATACAGTTTTACCATACCCATTTGTCAGTATCCGTTGCGAGGATAAACATAAATGCATATGTGTGTGCCTATATGTGTGCACACACACACACACACAATTCACACAAGTACATAAGTTTCCTGTCAATAATCTGGTTTAATTTTGTCTTAGAAATTATTGATTCTTAAGTTTGCTTTTCTTTCCCGCTCGAGAACTTGTATATACAGGAGACTTGTACATTTTAAATGGTATTTTTGCTTTTATTTTCAGTGAAGGGTATTTCATTGTTTTATATTTTTTGGGGGGGCAGGTAGAAATACTGTTAGATGAGCAAAGTGTTTCAGTTCAGTTTCCTGATGTTTATAACAAGGCTGTTGGACACATTCTGGACTTTCTAGTCCCCTTCTTCCCGATCCCGTAAGTGCAGGATTGATGCTGAGCTTTGTAAATTTAGGTGACTGTGATGGAGCTCTAGCATAATGCTAGAGTTGTACTGACCTGTTTAATTCTAAGCTTAACTATAAGTTGCTTTCTTTGTTCTACAGTTTATCAAGCTAAGATATCTTGTGAAAAAAAAAAAGAAAGTCAAAAAAGATCTACTCGTTTAGGCTGTTGACTGTATAAAATGGCCCTGCTTCTGAACCCAGAGAGCACTTTCCTTGGATGAATGTGAGATTGTCATTGAAAGTTTCTTTTTCCAAAGTAAGCTCAGAAGCAGAGCAGAGTTTTTTCTTCTCCGGAGAGTACCTTTCATGACCTATTGGATTACAAAAGAACTTGTGTCCCTGATTTCAGACATGCATCCTAATATGATCTGGACATTTGTCTATAGAATTATCCATTCATCTTTAAGCTGTGGAGTGTTTGATTTGCTGTGTTCAGTTATCTGTTAAATGATCTGTTCTTGTGCACTGAAAGAAATACTGGCAATTCCTAGTTTCAAAAAAGATGATATTGCATCCTAACCAATGAGATGGGTATCACTCCGCCTATACTTTTATTATTATTGGTAAGGTATGCCAGCTCTGTGGTGGAGGGATACATTTGTGACTGTAATTCGCTTTCTGCTCTTGAGGGAATTTCTTGGCACCCATGTCTTGAACACGTAATAAGCAGATTATGATCGGTGATCTGCTCATAATCCTCTATTTTTGCATCTTTACCACCTTTTTCATAGATGAAACATTGTTAGGTCAGATCCTGTAAAGTCTCTCTGGAACTTCTTTAAAAAAAAAAAAAATCAGCAATTTCCCGGAGCAAATAGATGACATATTTGTACCAGCGGTAGCGAAGCATTTGACTGCCACATGAAGTTCCGTATACACATCATGTAACCAGAAGTAAAAGAGCTTAAGAACTATACACATGTGCATTTTTTATGGAAAATAATGCGTTTCTCCTTAGGACCTTGGAAACAAACAGATGTTTACGTTTTCAGGAGTTCTGCCAGTGATGTATGCAGTGACAAAACATTTTGCATGCATTATGGAGCAATAGGTTGGACTGTTCCAAGAGATGACTTGGATAATTTAAATGGAACAGTCTGCATTCAAGTATCACACATCTGTGAGGAAACAGCAGTGTAAAATAACACTTTATATTGTAGGAAACATAACTCAGTAGGTGCTAAGAGTTCAGAACAAAACCGATTTGGTTTCTGTGAAGTACAGGTAAATCAGAGAGCAGTCTGCAATTCTACACAGTAGGGTATTGAGTGGGATTCATAGGCTGCTGCAGAGAAGCAGAATTCGATGTGTGTGCCCTCTCACCCTTCCTGTACATAGTCAGTTTACCTGAACAAATACGTACCTTTAATTCTATTAATTTCAGAATAGGATGGGGGTTCTGTGCTCATAGACTGATTTTTGAAGCAGAAGCATTTAATCATTCCTTCTACATTTTTTTTTCCGGCACATTTTATGGATGCTGAGGATCTTATTGGGTTTTAATATAGCCTTTTTTTAATATTAAGCCCATTACACTAACATTTAGGATTGTAGTATGTCATTAGTAAACCACAACACATAAAATAACTATATATATATATATATATATATATATATATATATATATATATATATATATATATAGTATATGCGGAGTTAGTTGCATATACAGGGAGCATCTTAATTGAGTATACTAGAGGCTGTATAAAACCTTTAGCGTGAAGCAGGTATTCATAGTGATTAATGAGGAAACAACCTGCCTCTGGCAGTATGTTAGCTTCTGTCAGCAAAGAAGACAGATTTGTGACTTTTGTGGTTTTGGGGGGATTATTGGGTAGTAGTCCTCAAAGCTGAAGGTGTATTTGTAAAACATGCTGTCCTAGAAGAAGTGAAACTGTGTCTAGAAAAATGTTGTTTTCCAAGAGGAAAGCTGCTTGCTTGTATAATTAATTCAGCTGAAAGACTGAGACTTGTAGGTTCTGCTTTGCTTTGGAAACCAAATGGAAAGTATGTGAACTACTGAACCAGGCTCTGAAGGTCTTGCTTCACACTGACTGCATTGCTATGAACATACACATATGAGAAAACATTTGCGTGATTGATTTTTTTTTTATATTATTCACCAAGCTGCAAGAAGGCATTATTGTCATTACCCTTTTAAATAAACATGTTTCACAACTGCAAAGCTGCATCCAGTAACTGTTCCTGTGAAGACTGCTAGCCCAAGGCAAATAAAACATGTCATAGTTGCTTCTTTTAAAATTTATAGCAGTAGTAAGACTGTGCTATATAATAATTAAACAGCAGCAGTGCCATAGTTACCCCATTTTAAGTCAGCACTGTGGTGTAGAGGGATAAAGACATGACTATGGCCAGGGTGACCCAAGTCCGATTAGTACCTCCGGTGCCCGAGACACTCGCAGGAAGTGTGGTTGTATGTTGTTCCCTGCAGTAATTCCTGGTGGAAGCTGGGGAGACTATTGTAAGGGGGACATGGTCTAAGGTGGGGAAAGGGTGGCAGACCTGGCTGAGCTGCAGATGACTTGAGACAGTATTTTGCATGTCCCCATTACATGCCCACCTCATCAGATAGAACCACTCAAACTGTATGGGAGGGGAGAGTAACAGGGTAGACCCTTAAGATAACCCCCCTGACTGAAGGTGTACAGAAAGAGCCATATGATGTCCTTAGATTCTGTGCTGGCCCCAGCCTGAGTTATAGAAAGTCTGGTGGCACAGAGAAAAGCTAGTGAAGCCAGAGTTGGAAGTAGTGCTCTGGGGTATACACACACACAATACACACAATGAACAGGGGAGCAAAAGGTGGTCAAAAATGGTTGCCTTGTTTTATAAAAGTTTATGCAAGTAAAGTAAGCATTGTGAATGTAGCCAAGGCTCTACAAACTGCATTGTATGCTTTTAGGTATTTCTTCACAAAACATACCACTAAAGATGGTGCCATGAGTAAAAGAATACATTTAAAGAGCTGTTTTTAGAAATACTATTAAAAGTGTTATTAGCTTTGTAACATCAAAAACAGCTGGCAACAGACCTGCAGTGGAACATAGAATTTCCAGGACTGAAGAAAAAATGACCAGGTAGCACTCGAAAGAAGAACTATAGTAATCCACAAAATCATATATGGTTTAGTACTTTTGTCTCATAAGACATCATCAGAGCCATGAATGAAACAAAACAAAATGGCCAGTTAAAAACCCTAATTGAAAACACCCCCCCAATAATGGAACATTGGGTCTACAAGAATAAAAAAAAATCACAAATAATATTCTAATGGAATGCTAGACACACGTGTCTAGTGTTCTTTTTGAATATTATTTGTGATTTGAGTGCTACCTGGTTGTTTTTTTCTTCAAGCTTTATAATATGTATATATGTGTGTGTGTGTGTGTGTGTGTATACATGTATGTACATATATCTATGTGTACATCTATAGTTGCAGCTGATATGAGTGAACACTGTTTTTCCATTGTTTTGCAGCATACAGGCTGCTTACCATGTGAGATTGTGTTATGATGGGGTCTGTTGTGTGATCTCAGAGTTTGTATTTATAATTAGTGGGGGGTGTAAGGAGCACTAGGGGGCTTGCTCACCTAAACAAAATATAATTTTTTTGCAGTTTGATAATTTTCTGTTCATTCTTTTGATATTTGATGACATAATTATATTTGTAAAGCAAACTGCAAATATGAGAACACACAGACAAAGTGATCCGTTTATACCAAAGCATACCTCTCAATCAATCAGGCACAAATTCAGAAATAATCAGGGACAATCATGGGCACACTTAAAAATCTTAGCATTATTAACTTGAGGCTAAACTAAAAGTCTATAAGTCTAATTACTTATCATTATTTCTTAAGTGCAATTGACCACCCTTTCTCCAACAGTAACTAGTTTTAACAAGGAATAAAATGTACAGATGTAAAATCTGGGAAAAATCAGGGATAGTTAAGAGGTATGCATTGCAGTATAAAATGATCGAACAAAAAAAAAAAAAAAACCCAGGGCCACACCACCCCCCCTGCTAATTATATAGATCCAACTCCAAGATTGCACAGCAGCCGGGTAAGAGCAAATTTTCTTACACTGCTGCAATGCAGTCCAATGCAAAAGGCTGCCAGCAGAAATTCAATTTAACACAAAATTCGCTCACATGACTATTCCCTTTTTTTTATGGAAGTACTAAAAACATTTGTTCTTGTCAAATGCAAGTATATCTACCTGTTTATATAATAAATATATGTATATGGGTTCACTGCATAATATCGAATTTCAAAATCTCAAGACTATATAGCCGAAACCCCTAAATGCCGAAAGACCAGAAGCGTGAAATTCAAAATCCCGAATGTACAACACACATGCATCACAAACAACTTCCCCCACAATCAAACATATCATCCTACACTACAGATAAGCAAGGGCCAAGCCCCCCTGCACCCCCACACCATCCCTACTTAATTATACTAATTCCGAGATCGCACAGACACACAAGGGAAACTCACACCCACACATTTTACAGTCCCTCACACACACACACACACACACACACACATCACAGTCACAACACACACTAAAGCCCCTAACCAACACACTTACACATGGATACTTACCTGAACTTCCACCTATCCATCAACAAACTGCAACACTAGAAGTGTTACTTCAATATCTCCAAACATCGGGATTTTGAATTTCGCACTGCTGGTCTTTCGGTATTTAGGGGTTTCTGCTATACAGTCTCAAGATTTTGGAATTCGATATTCCAACATTTCAAGATTATGTAGTGATATTATATATATATATTGGCACACTGAGGATGCTGTGAGTGAAACCGGCCACCGGTTTGTGTTGTTTGGGCTGTGGTTGTCCAATAAATCACTTTTTACTTCACGCTGACTGTGGATTCTACTTTTGGAGTGCTGGGAGTATTGTGAACTCTGTGTTTTTTGTCCGTGCACCATTTTGGGTTCCGTGCACCATTACTTGTTTTTGGATTTATATATATATATATATATATATATATATATATATATATATATATATATATATATATATTTGGGTCTATATTATGTCTTCAAAACGGCATTACAGTGAATGCCGTTTCACCTACACACACAGACCTAAATCTTAAAAGAGCAAAACCCCAGTTCACCGAATCCCCCCCCCCCCCCCCCCATGGAAAAAAAAAATCAGTGAACCAACAGAACACAGCATAGCACTTAAAACATTACAAAATGTGGGGCATCGTCCCCACCCTTAACTAACTATACCAACTCCGACATGGCACTACAGTCGGATAAAGAGCAATGTCACAGCTGAGGACAAGTAATTTCTTTCCCTGGGAAAGAAATCGCTAACCTGAGCTTTCACTCTTTTCCGATTTTGGCCTGTGTATGTCGGAGAAACTGCATTCGCTGTAATGCCGTTTCACTGACATAATATAGACCCAACTACAGATATATATATATATATATATATATATATATATATATATATATATACACACACACACACACACACACACACACACACACACACACACACACACACACACACACGTTTGTCCTGATGTGCAGCAACCTCTGGTTAAGATGGAGTTGTTGAGGATGGACTTTGTTTCTAAACATAAAACACCTTACATTTTTCAAACATGTTAGTATTTTATATTATTGAATTATTCTCTTATCATTTACTTGCATAGAACCCATTTAAAAATTAATAAGAACTCTATTTGGATCTGTATAGTAGTCAGGGACTAAGAATGTGTAATTAAATACATAATTATGCGATCATCTGCATTGTGCTGTAAGAAAATGTAAAGTCAACAGCATAAAACTTTATATATGAAGATGAGCTAGTGGCCGTAATTTTCTTTAAAGCCAAGTGTTGCAGGAGTTCTTTCACTTAATTTTTGTCAATAACTTCAAATACTTTTACCCCATGTGATAGACAGTTATGTTTAAGACTAAAATCGTAATGAATTTACATTCCCTGAAATTAGGCCAGGAAATGCAAATTACCCCTAGTAAATTTGATTTTGTATAAAAAAACACACTGGGTGTTGTTACCACTCTAACTTAAATATACTAACTCTGAGGTTACACACCCTCAGACAAAAGTGAAATACTTAGACAAATAAATCTAGTCTGCCATCTCCTCCTCCAGTAGTGTAGATGTCTGTTGACAAATTATTTTTTTACAGATCTTCAGTAAGATGCATAGACATTCTACAAATATTGTACAAGCAACTCATTGCAGACCATGCTGTCTTTAACTAGCTGCAGACCATTCCATCTTTGATCATCAGTGTGGCACCTTGTATATGAAAGGAAATAGGTTTATAGGTGGGGTTTTTTTAAGCCTAGCCATGCATCCCAAATGTTTCTTACAAGTTTATGGACCTTAATATTATTCTAAGGAGTATATGAAGGTTAGAGCTTGGATGATCATGCATTTACAGGCTGTGTCTGTCCATTAGGAACATACAGTGGATATAAAAAGTGTACACACCCCTGTTAAAATGCCAGTTTTTTTGTGATATAAAAAATGAGACTACAATAAATCATTTCAAAACTTTTCCCACCTTTAATGTGACCTATAACCTATACAATTCAATTGAAGAACAAATCTGTTAGGGGAAATATATAAAAAAGTACAATAAGCTGGTTGCATAAGTGTGTGCACCCTTAAACTAATACTTTGTTGAAGCACCTTTTGATTTGATCACAGCATTCAGTCTTCTTGAATAGGAGTCTATCAGCATGGAGAATCTTGATTTGGCAATATTTGCCCACTTTTCCTTCCAAAAGCACTCCAAATCTGTCAGATTATAAGGGCATCTCTTGTGCACAGACCTCTTCAGGTCACTCCACAGATTTTCTATTGGATTTAGGTCTGGGCTGTGGCTGGGCCATTGCAAAACTTTAATTTTCTTCTGGTGAAGCCATGCTTTTGTTGATTTGGATGTATGTTTGGGGTCATTGTCATGTTGAAAGCTGAAATTCCTCTTCATCTTCAGCTTTCTAGCAGATGCCTGAAGGTTTTGGGCCAGAAGTGACTGGTATTTGGAACTGTTCATAATTCCCTCCACCTTGACTAAAGCCCCAGTTCCAGCTGAAGAAAAGCAATCCCAAAGCATGACACTGCCACCACCATGCTTCACGGTGGGAATGGTGTTCTTTTGGTGATACGAAGTGTTGTCTTTGTGTCAAACGCACCTTTTGGAATTGTGGCCAAAATGTTCAACCTTGGTCTCATCAGACCGTAACACATTTTCCCATATGCTTTTGGGAGACTTGATGTATTGTTTTGCAACTTTTAGCCAGAACTGCATTTTTATTTGTGCAAGAAAAGACTTCCGTCTTGCAACTCTACCCTATAGCCCAGACATATGGATAATACAGTAGATTGTTGTCACATGTAATACTTACAAGCCACAGTGGTGCAGCGGTAGCATTGTCGCTTCACAGCAAGAGGTTCTCCCATTCGATTCTTGGCTGGAGTGCCTTCTGTGTGGAGTCTGCATGTCCTCCCCATGATTGAGTGGCATTAGAAAGAAATGCATTAATGGGCGTGCCTTCGTTGAAGGTTGGGCGTCGGCCTGGCACCTCGGCACCATAAAAATCAAATGTCAATCATTAGCGGACTGGAGTTCCACTGTGGTGACCCCTAATCAGGAAAAGCCGAAAGAAGAAGTTGTCACATGTAGTACACAACTAGTACTCGCCAGAAATTCCTGCAGCTTATTGCTGTAGGTCTCTTGGCAGCCTCCTTGACCAGTTTTCGTCTTGTCTTTTCATCAGTTTTGGAGGGATGTCCAGTTCTTTGCAAAGTCACTATTGTCCCATATTTTCTACACTTTTTGATGACTGTCTGTACTGTGTTCCATGGTGTATTCAATGCTGTGGAAGTTTTTTTGTACCCTCCTCCTGACTGATACCTTTCAACAATGACATCCCTTTGATGCTTTGTAAGCTCTCTGCGAACCATGGCTTTTGCTGTAGCAGGCAACTGAGTAAATGTCAGGAAAATCCTACTAGGACAGCTGAACTTTATTTGGGTTTAATCAGAGTCTGTTTAATTGATGGCAGCTGTGTACCCAAGAAGACTGAATGCTGTAATTAAATCAAAAGATGTGTCAACTAAGTATTCGTTTAAGCGTGTGCACAGTTATGCAACCAGCTTATCGTACTTTTTTTTATCTTTTATATATTTATTCCCCTAACATATTTGTTTGTTTTTCAATTGAACTGTACATATTATATGTCACATTAAAAGTAGGAAAAGTTTTGAAATTATTTATTGTGGTCTCATTTGTTTTTATATCACAAAAACCTGGCATTTTAACAGGGGTGTGTACACTTTTCCTATCTACTGTAGGTGCCAGATCAGTGGCAAATTTCTGATTTCCCATCCATTGGCCCAAATTATGCTAGAATTCGTTTAAAAAGAATTCTGCTTCATATGATTTGGAAGTCAGTTCCAGAGAAGTGGTATTATCTGAACCACATACAGGAATTTCTGCTAAAGAGTAATATTTCAGATGCAGAATGTACAAACAAGGAAATTGCATGATGAGCCTATGAATTCTTAATAGGAAAAGTAAACCACATGAGAACATACTAACTTCACTACCATAATCATTTAATTAAATAAACCACCAATTTCGTAGTGGCATCTTGAAGCCGAAGTAGGCTATATCGGTTAACAAGATATTGTTTGGATTCTATGTTTTCCGTTTGGAAATTTCAGTGGTTTCAGATTTGTTTAGAACCAAAACTGTGCTTACTTTGAAATTAAGATAATATGACTAAGAACATAAGCATAAAAGATTACAGGATGGTCAGTAGATTAAATCTATACTTTTTAATTGCACAAAAAGTAAGAACATTTTTTTAATCTTACATATTTCAGGCTATTGCATATTGGCCGTGTTGTAAGTTTTTGTTTTCAGATTTGGTCGCAAGAATATTTTTAAAATCTCTTATTTTTAGTAATGTTAATGACAAATTTCAGATCCAATTAACTTCATCAGAACAGTCAGTATTAAGGAAATAATTATGCCTCATAATATGATTTACATCTATCTGGTTACTCTAGCTTAGTACAAGAAATTTAGTGTAAATTAAAATTGTTAATTGTTGGCTGTATAAATTAATCATTTGTTTAATTTATGAAAATAGGAAGACACTGACATGTAAAGTTACAGAACAAAGAGTACCTCGAAAGTTTTTTAGAATATACACTTCTGTGTGATTGCTTACACGTTTGTTATAATCAAAATCAATAAAATTGTTTAAAAAAATATTCTAGGATATATTGAATACATTAAAGGGTATTTAAAAAGAGGTTATGTAGGACCAAAGGTGTTTTCTAGTTTAACAAAATGTTATAAGGCTTGATTCATATTGTTTAGAAAATTAAAACATCATTCTGCATGCCCGTGAATTATAATTTGCAGAAAATTAAAACATTTTTATTTACTGACTACTGAGTTGATTCTAGCTTACCAACACATATTGTATGCCACTAGTTTAATCAACCTCATCAGACAATTATTTAAAAAAACAATCCCCAATTGCAATTGGAACAGTCTGTATTTATGCTAATACATAAAAATAACATTGAAAAGATCTGCAAAATATTATAATAGCATGCATTACAGAAGCAACCTTCAGAGACATGCAATTAGGTCTCCCATTACTGGGCTTTACAACAATCATGACATCATCATTTATGTACACTAAAATGGGTAACTATTTATGTTTCCGAATATGAAAACAAGTAAGGCACAACTAAGTTTGAATGACCTGTGAGAAGGGGTCCTAGACAAAAACTAAAGAAAAGATGAGTTAAATGCATATATGCTGGTGCCATTGTAACACTATTAAACAAAGCCTGTGATACCCAGACAAGAAAGCTGCAAACTATGTGGCAGGTCTATTAAGCCATTTGGCAAAAACTGAAGGGAAAAATAATAAAGTAACATTTTAAATATAATGTTATAAACAGCTTTATAGAAATGTAGGAATAGTATTTAATGACATGAACAGAATTGATGTTTGCTTTTTTGTCCCCTTTGAAAAGTTGCTGAAGGGGGGGTCATTGGGGGAACTATTTAATTTTGGTGCTTCAGCATACATACATGGACATACTATTAAAGGGGTCATTTGGGAAATGTTTCATTTTGGTGCTTGTTCATAGTTGAACATACTGTTGAAGGAGTTGCTTGGGGAAATGTTTCATTTAGGTGCTTGTGCATACATACATGGATGGGTTACTGATGGCATCTCTCAGGGAAAAGTTTAATTTTGATGTCATTTGAGTACTTCTGGATACACAGGCAAGGGGGTCACTTGCAGAAATGTGTCATCCCGTGCTTGTGTATACTTAGACATAGTACTGAAGGGGTCGCTTGGGTGTAGTCAGTCGAGTGCTTGTGTGTGTTTGGACATACTACTGAAGGGATCCCTTGGGGAAGTATCGTATTTTGGAGTCAGTCAAGTGCTTATGAGACATGGACAATGTACTGAAGGGATCTTTGAGGGAAATATTTTGTGTTGGTGTCATTGAAGTGCCTGTGCATATGGACAAACTACTGAAGGTATTCAGGACATTTAGAGAAAGAAAGGAAATGGTGCAGCCTACATTACCTGATAGGTAACAATGCAGCAAAGCCAAGCATCATTTTAATATATATTCTCCTTGATTTTGAAGCAAGGATATAGTAAGTCCTTCCAATATGACTCCCAGAATATTAAAGTCCTTGATGATCAGGCTCACTGAAATTTAAGATTTTTTGCAGGGAGGTTGGTAGGTTGCCCTACCACCATCATTTGTGGGTGAGCTAACAATACCATCCAAATTGATATTACTAGTCTCTTCTTAGTCATTGAAAAAGTAACCTGTGTGTCTGTCTCTCATAAAAGCAGTGAAAGGGGGGCATACCTCTTAATATCTTAGTACAAGAAATTTGGAGAAAGTCTAAAATAATGGGGTCAAAGGCCCAAAAATAGGAACAGGTTTTTAAACATTGTTCTTATAAAGTTTAAACATATTTGCTAGAATAACAGAATTAGTATTAGTGTGCATTTTTTGAAGGAAATGAAGTCTGAAACACAAATATTTGTCCTTATTTAATGAGTTCAATTCCCACTGATTTACCAGAAAACCACTAATTTTATTGAGGTGAAAATCTGGACAGTTGAGAGGTATGGTCAAGGGCCAGAGCTAAATATTCAGCATATGTTGCATAATACTTCTGAAAAGTGAACTAAGAAGAACAATCAAATGGCTTTGTCCAATCAAAAATGAGGCCTGACTGTACTCTGTATTTTAATAGGCTCCTTGAGGTCTCCATTAGAGTACCTTGAAATAAACACGATTACTGCAAATTTACAGAATAACAAAGTGTGCTGCCCAATGTATTAAACTGTATGTCTGAGCTAGAGACTGGTGTAGGGCTTTGGAAACCTCTCTTCCTTTGGTGTTTAAGCAGCTGAAGCATATCATAAAGTTAAGATAGGTATATGTAAATCGTATACAAATAGTTATTGGATTTGATATTTAGGATTATCACTGGGTTTTTATAAAATGTGTGTTTATAATTAAAATGAATATAATTTTAGCTTAGGCACTTTCTTTCTTTCTTGTTGACTAGCATGCAGATTGGATATACATCTATCATGGTATGTTTTGTGTAGTGACAAAAGAGTTTTTTTTGTGTGTGTGTGTGTGTGTGTGTGTGTGTGTGTGTGTGTACACAAGTCCATAGGTTTGTGCTAGGCTATCTCCCCTTAAGGGACATTTTAAGCTTAGCCATATTTCTCATCCCTAAGGTTAGAATCAAACTCTGTACCTTGTGGGTATGAGAAAAAACTTAGTAAGACTCATACTGTCAGTAGCAATTTAATCCAAGGGACTGATTTTTTCCCCTTTTTTTGCAATTTTTGTTTTCTTTTGTTTCTTATTTGCTTACAGTTTTCATTTATCTTTATTTGTTATGTTTGTGTTTCATTTTATAACTGAAATGAGGCACTCAGGAGTCCAGCCTGTGATGTCTAATGGAGCACACCCCTGTTGCTAAACAACAAATGTACTCACTATAAGTGTCTAGTATCTTAATCTTATGGCAGTGTGACATGCTGCCAGCAGACAGTAAACCACACATTGTGTAGATGATCCAGTGTTGTCTGAACAAGCAGTAACTATTAAAACATTGTGTTATAAGGAGCTGTCAGTACGATGTAAATTGCAGGTATAAATGGTGTTGCAATGCACAGCTAAACTTTTTTGTGCAGTATACATATATACATGTGTAAAATCTATTGAGGGGTCAAGATGTATATTTTAACTGCTTCTACCTTGGCTCATGACTTTTTCTGTCTATGCAACAGGCATAGTTGGTTCATGCTTTTCTGTGTTGCAGTTCATATTTACCAAGCTGTTAATATATACAGTTAATATAAGTTGTTATGCTGCTGTTGGCATTTGGACTGTACCTGCAAAGAGATGTGGATTATGCAGTTCTGCTTTATTTTTAATATCTATGAGGTTTCTTTAAATTGCTAAAGCTGTGCTTTGTTTAGTTATGTATTACATGACAGTTAAATGATTAACTCTGAAAATGCATTAAACTTTTAATAAAGCTTCCTGTTTGGACATGCTTTTGAGCCTCCTGATCTCTTATGTTTTTGTGAAATGTTGCTGTCATACATACCTCTGAAACTCTTAACCCAAGAAATCTGGACAAAGCCTGACACAATGGGGGGAAAGAACCAAAAATGGTTACATATTTTAAATGTTGCTCTTATAAATATAGAAAGTAGTTAGAATAACAGGGTTTGTGTTAAAATGCATTTTTGTCAAGGATATGAAGTCTGAAACGCAAACGTATAATATTATTTAGTGATTTAATTCCTCAGATCATCCCAGTGATTTCTCAGAAAATCACAAATTTTATGAGGAACAGAACAGAATTTTGAGGCAAAAATCTGGGCATTCTAAAACAAATCTGGACAGTTGAGAGGTGTGCTGTCAAAGCATTTTTCCCACCCCTTTTAAAAAACATTTTTTTTCTGTGTGTGTGTGTGTGGTGGAGGCATCAAATGAAGGTCTTACCTTGGGCAACAAATGGCCTAGCTACTCCTCTGACTGTGTCCTTATACATAGCATACAATAGTTCCTACAAAGTTTCCAGTACTTCAGACCATTGCGGCACTGTCTAAATCAGCTATCTTGGGATCATCTCATGTTTCCTGAAAGTCTGGCAATGCCCATTTGGACAATTTCTTCAGCTCCAGTTTCTTCTCTACCATATGTTTCACTGCAAATTATGTAAATACTTTCGCTGCCTAATATTTCAGAGTCAGCATAAAATTATTAATTATTGTTGGAGGAGTAATTTAATGTAGGATTATCACTTGCTGTTGAAGGAAATATTTTGTAGTCAAAAATAAGTCACTTCAGTTTTAATGATGTCTACACAAACACACACATCTATGCAAACTACAATAACAAACAGATATAGATGGACAGTCATAGACTCACACATATATAGAAACTCAAACACACATCGGAGTTGCTTGCTTTTTTTTTTTTTTTTTGGCTGATCACCTACTTTTGCCTTTCCGTGATATCGCATACTCACCACAAGCACCCAGAAATGTTGCTGCAGTTACTTGAATTTTTAAGAGATATATAAAACACTGTAGCACTGATTTCAAAATTTTCTGTCAGCTCCTAGCCTTTCAACAGAAAAGTATGAGACAAAGCCAAAATTAACTAGGGACAAATGCCCAAAATCAAACACAGATGTTAAATTCTGCTCTGATGTACTTAGGAAGTTGCATGAATAGCAGGATTTGCTTAGCATGTCTTTTCTGAAGGATATAAAGTGTGAAACTCAAATGTCTCATTATTTAGTGACAATAACCATCAACGGTGTGCCAGAAAACAAAAATGACAAGGATCACACTAAAAATGTAATACAAAATCAGGAACATTCTGTTTAAATTGAGGACACTTAACAGACAAGTTAAGACGTTTAAAAATCAAATGTCTCTTTAATAATTACTAGAAAGCTCCACAATTTACCAGAAATCCACAGAAGAACAGACCATAGCTAAAACAAAATTGTGAACATTTTGATTTCTGGAATAGCACAGTAAAAGGAAGCAGCAGCAAACCCAGTTAAAGTGAACCCACGCATGTGGTGTTAAGATCACGGAAAGGCAAAAGTAGGTGATCAGCCAAAAAAAAAAAAAAAGCAAGCAGTAGCAGCAACAGATGTTTTTTAGTATTTCAGGGTAAAAACAAATTGAAAACTCCAGCAAAGTTAGAACTTCCACTGAGTGACCTCACAAACCTCTTGTATCAGAGGACTATGGGATATATGCAAATGACCCTTATGAACAATAGGTGTTTCAGCTAATTGGCGATTCTGAATGCCCATGACTTGTTTTGTCATTTTAATGGACAATTTCAGGCCAATAAAGCCAAACCCCACTAGCTGTGGATATGCATATTTTGACCTTGTTATGACATCCTCAGCACAGCACAATCAGAGTGTTTGACTAAGATTAAGAAACACAGGGCTTTATACCCAGCTGATGTCCGTTATCTTTAGGGTGACTGCAAAAATATCCCAAACAACAAACTAAAACAATAAGTGAAAAGGTCACTGAAAAAAACAATCAGTAAAAACAAATTGAAAACTCCAGCAAAGCTAGAACTTCCACTGAGTGACCTCCCAAATCTCTTGTATCAGAGGCCCATGGGATATATGCAAATGACCAGTGGAAGTCCTGGCTTTCCTGGAGTTTTCAATTTGTTTTTACTGATTGTTTTTTCAGTGACCTTCTCACTTATTGTTTTAGTAGTTCAGGGTAGGAATGCTAGTCCCCTCTCTAAAACAAACAACAGATTAGTATAAAAGAAAAAAAAAAAAAAAAAAACATCTTTTTTCCCCAAGCTGGTCAGCAAATGCAGAATGGCGTACTGTTTTTTTAAAAACATCTTAGCTGTTTTATTGGTTTGTTATTTTAGGTGTTGAACTGTTTGATTGGATCTTTCATTGGACCATTAGCACAGTGCAGCTAGAAGCTGACAGGTAGGCAAGCAATAATGCCTGACAGGGTTTGTGTTAATGTGTAATTAACACTTGCCCAGGGGTAGAGGCCCTCTTCACTCTTGGAAGAGTGTGAATTACACACTAACACACACCCTGAAGGGCATTATTGCACTTATAGAATGGGCTGTCTGTAAAATTGTTGTGTTTTACTTGCTTATTTATTTTTTATTAAGTACTATATTATTTTTTATATATTTTTAATGTAAAATAGTTCATCCCCTTAATGTTACAAACTTGCTGCAGTATGAATTAATTGTGCTGGAAGAAGCATTTTACATCAAACATATATAAAAATAGTATACTGCTTAAAAAATAATAAACAAGTAAAACACAACAATTTTTCAGAGAGCCCATTCTCTCTCCCACACACACACAGTCTCTTCTGATTTCGTACACACACAGTACATAAAGACACACATCTCCTCTGCTTTCATGTACACATTCACTCACATAAGAATGGTCTCACCCACTTTCTCAATCTCTCACAGATGCTTCTTTCATCACACAAGATTGCGCTCTCTCTTCATGCTGTCTCACACATTCAGGCTCCTCTGCTTTCATATATGCATTCGCTCACCTAGGATTGCTCTCACTCTCTCGATCTCTGTCACACACAGGCTCCTCTGCTTTCATACATGCACTCAGTCACACAAGATCACTCTTGCTTTCTCTCTCTCTCACACACACACACACACACACACACACACACACACACACACACACACACACACACACACAGTCTCTCTCTTTTTTTATTTGTTTTACATTTTATGCTCACTAAACAGCTTAGCGAACATGAAATACTGGCAGCTGTTAGTTTGAAGTGGCAGACTCGTTTGTCAGGGGGCATTACAGTACATTAATACCCTGCTGGAGAACATTCATTCTCCAGTCAAGGTGTTGATGTACAGTTTGCCAATTCTCTAAATGTGTGGTGACTCCCCCTGACTCAGATTTGAGTTTGACTGAGCCAATGAAAGAGTGCAGAAATTGATGTGTCAAAAGGCAAATCAAACCAGTGGAGCAACTCGTTAATGGGAAGATGAAATTAGACTGGTTGAGAGGCATGGAGAGGGGTAATCCAAGGAACATCAGCTTAATGTAGCATAAAAAATGTTTATGACAAAGTGGGCAGAAATGTTAGTGTCTGACCAGTTTGTCTCAGTGAAGAAAAAAAGCATTAAGGTGAACTCTGTCAATCATTATACTTCTGTCCTATCTGTTAATTAAAGACATTTGTTTATTGCTTGAAGACTCTGTTGCTTGCCTTTTCAGGATTTTGGACATGACAGGTATGACCTATCAGCCTGAAGTAGGACTACTTTTGTTTAAATTTGGGAAAAAGGGTCACCACATACTGCCCCAGAGGTTAGATAGATAGAGTATTGGGTAGCTATAGTACAGGGTGCTACCTTGTAGAATTTACTTTGCAGGTGTGGAATGTTGTGAGATTGAAATGTGTCAGTGTTCTGTAACCTGCTGTTTTAAGCTGAACCTGTGTGCTCTGCGCTGGAAGAGTCTATAGAGAAGCAAAAGGATGCCCCCCCCCCCCGGCAAACATTTACATTTTGATCAAGGATGGCTTGCAGAGGGCTGCTGGCAGTTCCTTTTTGGACTGCATAGTGGAAGTGATCTGTTTTCAAAGGACACTTGATATAGGAATAATTGTAGATAAGTGTTTGCCTCCATTATTGGCCTTCATCCATATATTTCTACTTAAATTGTCATGCGGTCAAGTGAGATAACTAGTAAAGCAAAGCAGGATAAGTCTTCCTGTAACTGGACATCACAGTCTCTTCTTCATATAAAATATGGTTAGAATTTTCTGAGAGTAGAGACTAGAAATATTTACTTTTTGACCCAAAGTGCAGTGAAAACCTTACCTGACAAACACTTACAGGATTGCTATTTTTTTCACCCTTAAAATATTTTCTTAGTGAAGGTTCTGGATACAAGATAAGGACTCCATGGATTTAGTAATTTAAATTAGAATTAAAAGAAATAAATGTAAAACCTTAGCTTTTTGACAGACTAAAAAATTCTTTGTTGGAGACTGTACAAGTAGGTAGCAGAAGGAAAGTACTGAAATTCAATAGGCTGTCAGTAGCTATAAACCAGAATAATAAACCAGGTTCACATACAATGTTCAGTCTGTATATCAGAGTCTGCAAGTTTGTTTGTTTACTGTCGTACTTGTAACTGCATTATTCAAGTACAACACTGCACTGCTGCCTGCATGCACAGCCTGATGAAGGAGGACAGGATTTCTGTGCCGAGTTATAGCTTTAGTGCACTTCTGTATCTTTGGATACTGGCAGCAGCATTGTTGGAGTGGCTACAGGAATCTGAGGTCAGAGAACACAACATGACAGCCTGTTGGTCCTGCATCTCATCATGGTATCCATAATACCCATACCCAGGGGTAGGAGTGCTTAAAAGTAGAGGAAAGTTCCCTGACAAGCGCTGCTTGTAAATGATAGAGAGTATGCATGCAGCTAAAACATGCACTTCAACATGTACAGTTCATAAGCAAAGTCACCATAAATTAACATCATTTTTCCTACACCTTGCCATATGGGAGTCTTTGCTCAACCCCTCTTACTCCATTTTTTCCTCACTACAAAGTTGCTGCATGTCAGAGACAACACAGTTAGTAACAAACAAAGAAGAATCTCTCTCACTCATTTTCCAGGAGACTGTCATCTCGTAGGACATAAAAGCATGTACAGTTTGAGCACTAACACATCTCTGCTACATGCATCTAGCAGTAACACATGAATAACTACTACCTTAAGCAGTAAAGGCAGAGCAACACTGCATTGAATAATCTTATGATGAGCAATGGCATGTTAGCCAAACAACAGTATAACCTGCCTTGTATGATTCTTGAATGATGTGAGAAGCCATTAATGACTCCAGGGGCAGCTACACATTCTAAAAGATTTGGGTTTCTGGTCTTTATCACTGCTTTTATTATGCAGTTGTACTGGCTTTGTGCGTCCACATAGCTCTGCTTTGTTGCCATACACAGCAGTGAACGGAGCACAGCTGTCTACCAACTATGTTTCTGTGGATGCAGCAGAGGTCTTAGGTACAAACCAAGGTGGATGTGCTTGCATGTTGACTGTGTTAGTGTTTCACATGAAATAAAGGCATGTTAGCAGCTGCGTCTCCCTTGATTTTATACTGGTTATTATTGGTGTTGCATTACTATTAGCTACAGCAGCTGATACACCTGTGCTGAAGGGTGTTTTTTGTACAGTACTGTGCACAAGGGGATGCCTGCCTACCTAATCCTGAGCAATACTATACATCTGGTGTCTTGGTATAGAGTACTTTTTTCCACTGTCTTGTTAGTGCATTATGTTGTCTTGGGGTTCAGCTATCTGCTTTAGTGTCCATCCGATGTCCCTACCTTCTCCCAGACATGTAGATGACCTTGCTTCTTTTGCAGCAGAGTAAATGCATGCATCTGTTGTGTTTCTGAACCACATTGGCCAGGGGATTCATGTGGGGCAGTCCATTAGCATATGCAAGCTGGCTCATATTGTCCCCATCATTTTCCAGTCTATGCATGAACATATTGCTTCACTTGCCCTACAACTCAGAGATTCACAAATTGAATTGACTTATAGCTCTTTTTTTTGTTTTCATACTAATCCTTTAACACCTATCTGTTCTCCTACATTTAAATGACCGTCAACCTGTGTCTGTGAATCTTGCTGTGCACAGCTCGTTGTGATTAAGTTTCATACCTATGATATATTAAAACAGGCATTGCAAATTTAGATATTATGTTTCATTCCAAGATGTATCTGTATTACTGATACTCTTTTTACACTGGCTTGGATTAGACAGATAAGTTATCCTTCCCTGATGCATTCATGTCAGACCATTTTCTTTGGTTCATACGTTCATGGGTGTGTACTAGGCTAGCAACCACAAGGGACTTTTTAATCTTAGCCATGCATCCCAAAGTTGATGTGGGATTGATCTGTCCATGTAAATGTTTATCATGAGTGGGAGTCAAATGAGCACACCTGTTGAATTAATCCTGCAGTGATGCAACTGACCCCACCATCACACACACACACAAGGTGTTCATTGTGAGATTAGAACCCCCTACCTATCTAGTTATACAATCTAGAGGAGGCAATACTTAATACAAGCACCACTGCAGAAGTGTTTTCCTTTTTGCTTTTGTTTACTAGAATTGGTGACGGCTGGTGAGAAAAACAAGACAGGACACAAACATGAGGCAATATTTTCAAATAAGTGAAAAATTAATGAATTATGGGGACTGTTGATGAATGCAGATTAAAGACATAAAGTAAACCATTAGCATCAGCTGCGTCTTTATCAGATGTACCCAAAAATGCAGCAACGTCCAGTGCACAGATTTATCAGACAAATGCATTTTGATGGATTATACCATGAACAAGAGGTGAGCATTTGTGATAAAACCTTTGAGATAAAAATATTTGTTTTTCCTGAATAAACAAGAAGCATAGCAGTTGCTCAAAAATGGAATCATACAACAGTGGGGAAAACAACAAACCAGGCAGTAATGATTCAAGGCACATTTGCTTACAGGAGATACTGACCAGGTATTTGAGTAATTAAACACTGGAATTCAGACAGGCAGACTTCAAATTTCACTTATTTTAGTAGGAAATGTTTCAGCTTTATGTGTTGTCTGAAACCCTTACAAAAATAAAATAAAAACACTATTGAAGTATAAAGTTACTGCTATAGTAATTTTTCAATAAATGCTTTCCTTTTTGAAATGTAATATGACCTGTTCAGTCTTCTTCCGAAACTGTATTTCTGAATGTTCCAGATTCATAGTTGTAGCTCTACTAATTTTGTTGCACAGTAGTAAGGGACAAATTGAAATGTCACACTTTTTTGGTTTAAGAATAATTTGTTGAATCATTGCAGTCTGGGTATATATAGAGGCAGTATTTATACTACAGCCTGATGACAACTGCAATCTCAGCCTTGCTTTGAATATGATATTTAGAAATGGAGTTATATTCCACAGCTTGAAACGTTTGCAAAATGTTAGCTCCAGGATTCAGTAATCCTCTCTGAAGCTTAGATTTTCTTGTTTAGTTAATGGAGAGAGACTGCTCAGTTTTATGTCTATGCATATATATGTGTTATATGTGTTCACACTTGTATATATGTGTGTGTGTGTCTCAATGGATGTATGTCAATTCATCAAAAGGCAACTGACTGAGCACAACTTGATGATCAGCACCTTACTGAAAATATTTGCAGGGGGGCGTACCTCTCAACCTGGAAACATCAAAAATCTGGACAAGGCCCATGAAAAAAAGGTACAAATCTGTACACTGATTAACATCTAATTTGCATACATAATTACATAACCCCACCCACTCCAATGGAATTGTGGGATACCAACTTTCAACCGCAAACTGAAGAACAGACAACCAAAATATGGCACCGTACCAGAGTCCCCTGCAGCCATTCCAATGTCCCATTATCTGGCGATTTCTCCCCATTTACCATAAACACTAATGTGTGCATAGTGCTTTACTTCTACAATGATTATTTGGATTTTACTTTTACATTTTGCAGCACAACAATGTACAAAACACTAGCAGGCATCTGCTAAACAAAGCAATACCATCTCACAATGAAAATAGACTTGGCATTAAAACTTTTCTGCCCTTGAAACTCACATTCATTGAAATAGCATTGAAACCCACACACTACATCCAAAGAAAATGCATCTGACCAGTGGTGGATAAAGATTACCTTTGGGCTGTTTTCAGATCATTGGCCCCTTGCACAAAGAACAAGAAACATACATGTGTCCTTTTCTTTGATACACCTTCCTGACTTTATTAAATTATATTCCTTGTATAATACAGCACACGTGTTAGAGCGCATTTTAAATTTATTGTTTGAACATTTTTTCCATTAGGCTGTACTTTAGGCAATGAAACAAAATGCATGAACCAATAATGACAAAACTGCCCAATTCAGAACATTTCCATCATAAAAGTTTACGTCCACACCCACACTATAAATAGAATGACAGTAGTGTAAGCCATAGGCATCTTGCACAGTTTCTCACACTTGTTTGCAACTTCAGATTTTTTTGGAGGGGGGCAAAGGCCAGGGACACATTTTAAACATTGCTTGTATAATTTTGGAAAGTTGCTAGAATAAAATGTGTTACCACCATGCATGTCACTGGCAAGTCTTGAACCCAGGACCCTATGCACTACAGTCAGAGCAACATACCACTATGTCAAATCAGCAGTTTCCTGAAAAATGGAAGACAAACTTAATGGCTATCATTTAGTGAATTCTGTTCTCACTTCTTACCATAGCTCTCAACTCTTAGCACAAAAAACCTGGACAAACAACAAAGCCAGTAATGGGGGAATACAAATTCTGTTCACATCTCACCATAGGCTTGGCTCTCAACTCTTAGCACAAAAAATCTAGACAAAGCTCAGAAATGCTGGTGGCTAGGGACTTTAGGCTCTTTTTACCCTGTACCAAAGGTATAGGGTTTGAGCCTGAATACCTCTAGCCACCAGGTGTATTACATGGGGGCATTTACACACACACACACACACACACACACTTACTTGATTCCAACGATAATTCACTTCACTTGATTCCCCTTCCGATAAAACGAGTGCTGCTGTTAACATTTCCTGGCCTGCTCTTGATAAATCCAAAACGAGCAAAATGCTGCTGCTGCTAATGTTTCCTGCTCTTGGTAAATCCAAACCACTGATAATGGTGCTGCTAAGAAATCCAAATGAATGCTGCTGTTTCCCACTCGCATTTGCAGCTGGAAATGACAGTATGAGCTCAAGGAGCTCAATTCCAACTGGCTGATAGCCCTGACGGAGCTGACGTCATTGTGCATTTGATGACATCAGCTCTGACAGTGCGCTATTTGAAATAATTAAGAAACCAAAAGAAAAAATTCGGAAATGAAGGGGTGCCACTCGGGAATCATGGCACCCCTTCATTTGGACCCCAAAACTCAGTAAAAACCGAGTAATTAGGTATGTAGGGGGGTGCCTCCTACACACCCCATGAATTATATATACCAACTCCAGTATCACACTACAGTGGAGAACGGGTAAGGTATCCCCTTGTACCGTGATCTTGTAGGGAAACACAGCTGGTAATTTCAATCAACTAATTTTTTGATCTGTTGTGCTGGCACTTTTCTGGCTTCAACAAGTTGACTGTAACCCATATATATATATTTCATTTTATTTTAGGGATTGCTACATTCCTTGTAAATAACTTAATGCTACCCAAATTTCTCAAACATTGGTACCACATTCTCAAAATACTGTAGTTTTGCCTTGTATATATTAATATTGTATATTTCTTTCTGTTTTTGTACTGTTAACCTAACAATTCAAGTTGTAAGATACTGTTTTCTTATTTTTTAATCACTTTCCTGAGTTTTTCTAATTGGGACTGCACTGAAAAAGGACTCACTGGGCCCAATCAGAGTAACCCAGTTAAATGTGAAAATAAATAATTAAAATATATAGTCTATACTGATACAGCTAAACTCACTTAGTCTAAGTTCAATACTTTTAAAATTATTTAAACACAAAACATTGAAAAAAAATAAAACAGAGTTTTTGCAAGGGGTCAAGTCCCCCCTATACCCCCACACCCACTGCTAATTAAATATTCCTACTCCAAGATCACATAACAGTGGGGAAAAACAGCAAATGTATAAATATATACATATGTATGTATGTATATATAGATATAATCTGTCATACAGAGTTACAGCAGATCACAAAAATATCGTTACAAGCCTGTAGACAACCCAGTCTCTTGAAAACCACAATCCTTGTGTAAAATAAAATTTCAAAAGGAAACAAATGGTATCCTTTTGTCTTTAACAAAACAAAAACAAAAAAGCGGAATCCTCCCCCCAGAAAACTAACTTACAAATGGACTTTGTCTGTCTAACAGTACTGCTAGGAAAGGGTGTTTATGGACCTGATATGTAGAGATGTGGTTAGGGTAAAAGTGTAGGGTTAGTGTTACTGTTAGCTCACAAGCAAGGCAAGCAGAGTGGCTGTACTGAGTCACAACAAACACACACAAATGTAAGTATAAGGCTATCCTTTTTTACTAATCCCTTCTCTAACTGTAATTTACACACTCACATGCACAAACACAGTCACACAAACATATAACCATATCAGTAAAGCTATCCCTCTCCCTAGACATATGTCTAACCCTAATCCAAGAACTGTCTTTCACACATACACACAAATGTGCACTTTCAGCCCTTATACCAAACCATTTGTTGATATTGAATGTTTCAACATTGTGACCCACTCCCACATACATAAAAAAATTGTAACCCTTACTTGTCCTCTTGGTATACACTGTGCTCAGCAGTTGTGAAACCAAAACTGGCATTTGATAAGTATATATGTATACACACACATATACACAAACATGTGTATGTATATTAATGTGTGCACAGATAAATATTTATTTATACATATATATAGCAAGGGAGATGGATATGTGGAGAGGTTGTTATAGATACATTGTGGTATAGTGCCCCTTAGCAACCACTATGATGTGTATGGAGTACACTCTTGCACTTTGCTCGGAAGGGTGATTCCATAGTCATGCCCTGGAGGAAAATATGCCTCTCTTCCCTTAAAAGGAAAGGCTAAAAACAGAGACACAGAAACATAAACAGGACAGGGAAATTGTAAATCCAAGAGTGACAGATACGTAAACACGACAGGTGGATTGTAATCCATGAGTGACAGATACGTAAACAGGACAGGGAAGAATTGTAACAAATGAAAGTAGACAACTACCAAGAGAACCTGCAGGTTTTAGTTGTGGATCATACTGGTGAAGAAAAGCAGCTTGACCAAAGACATTGACTGCGGGTCTCGTTTGAAAGAAACTAAACAGGGAGCTAGTTTGTAAGCCAGTTGCAGTGCTTGTCTTATCACAATTTAAATAAAGTGCACTTAAACTTTAAAACATAGTCTCCAGTGTTTGCTGAATACTACACTGATAGTTGTAGTGTGGGAAGTTTGATAAAACCATACAAATCTGCACTGATCTTTTCTGCTGCATTGCATGCAAGTGTTAGTGTCTCGTGAGTTAGTTTCCCAGCTTGTAGTAAGAGCACCACTGCTTTCTGTAACTATAACATCCGACTGCAGAGAGAAAGAAATGAGTGTGCTTTCTAAGAAAATGCTACCATTTTGTTCTGCCATGGGTAGCCACACTAAGACGGTGTGGAAATACTTTGAGTTACTTATTCAGAGTGTATACTGAAATGGGGATAGGGAAACAACTCTCCTGAAAAAAGCATCATTGAATGAAATCCTAACTGATTTCTTGCTGAGTTGTGTATATTACAAAAGTGCTATGCATTGTGGTTATAAACTGTGCATTTGCTAATTTTGAACTATGTTCAAAATTATGTTTGGTTCTGTGTTCAGTCTGACAGAACCCATGTAGTTAGAGTCATCAGTGCCACTTCTGAAAACTTTAAAAATTACCAGTGGTGAACCACTCTCTTGTTTGGCATATTTTTTTTAAACTTTCATGCTAACAGTCCTGGCCTATGGTTATCAAGGTTTTGCAACTGACTGTAAATTGAAAGTTGTTATTCAGTCTTTCACTGACTCCTAGTTGCTCCATCTTGGGTCAGACCATTTAACTACTGATGCAAGGACAGTAGTCTCAAATTACATTTGAAAACATGTAGCATAGTTTTATTTTGGTAAATAAAACATTTTCCCATACCATATAGGTGATACACCCCTCTAATTAAACACTGTTGTATAGCACTCTTGTTGATATCTTGTCATAGTTTGGTCTTCATGTCTCCACAATGGTTCAGAAAGTCTTCTGTTTGGCTCATCTAATTTCCAATGGCATCTCTACTAGATCCAAAGAAGTCTTAATTCCCCTTCAGGGAAGGAAATCCTAACACTCAACTAGCTTCACATACTACTTTTTCTTTACTTTAATTACTTTAATTCATTACATCCAAGTGGCGCCTCAAGGTGCATCTGCAGTTAACTCCTACTGATGCCTCTAGGTGTCAAATATTGCTTGTTCATATTTGCATCAGTAATTCTAAAAACATGCTATGTACAAGGTTTTAAAATATTTCATCTTAAAGCTTACGCAATAGCAAACTCAACTACATTAATATTTGACCTCTGCCTAGTGTAGATAAATAGATATTAACTGTTGTTTTTATGACATTAATTTATATAGATAAAATGTTCACATTTTTTTTTAAATATCTCAATAACCAAGTAACACAAACAGAACTTTTTAGCCTCGTACGAAAGCTCTCAGCTAGATGATTAAAATGCTGCTGACGGTATGTACTTAATTTGAGTGGTTGTAGAGATATTGTAAGTTGTTTTTAAAATGTTACAAATGTAATAGTTACTGTTTACTGTGACTTATATAATTCACTTTGACATAGAACCTATAGAATACTACCACTGTAAAAATTGTTTGTGCTGAAGAGTTTGCCATTTATATTTCTTTCGTAACTCCTATGGTAATAGAGATATGAACATTTGTTTGAAATGTGAGGACATAATTTGATTCTGTCAAAAGGCTTAGGCTCCGCACATTGGAAGTTGCAGTGCAAACTTACTGAGCTCCATTGGAGTTTTAATCACTTCTTCTGGTAAATTTTCACTTGGATTCACATCATATTCTTCCATCACATTTATACACATCAGTCTTTCTGTACATCATCAGTTTTTACTTTACACGTTAGTATTTTTTCTTGATAATTTTTAATTTATTCGTTTATATATTCTTTTTTCTCATCTACAATAACTTTTTTTTTTATATATTTAAACGTTCTCACTATTAATTTCTTATCTCTTCCTTTACCCACTTTAATATACTATATAATTTTAAAGAACTAGGGTAAACAACTGGATTTAGTAACCCCAATCCCACTTCATCTTCACTCATATGCATGCAACACACCTCTTTTCACTGGGTTTAATGTTGAACCCCATATGAAAGAAAACATCAGTTATACAATTTCCTTTTTATTTTTTGGGAACATGTAAACATTGGACATACATGATATTTTTCTTATTATTACAGAATTCACCAAATAAACCATTTTTCCTGAATACTAATCTATACTTCCTTCACAGAAGTCATATTTCTTTTGTCAAACCCACTCATTGCATCATAACTACATCATTTTTCCACAGATTTTATCCCTAGCAGAGACACTTCATTCATTGAAAACTACCCCCACAATTTTCACCATATCACCCAAACCCTTACTTTTGTCTTTATTCAGGGTCTTCCCCATTTCCTTTAAACATCCATTCAGACTGACCAGTACTTCCCTCTTCTATATTCTGTTCTTAGCAGCTACAAATATATCATCAGTGTGTGTCAAAACTACTGAAATTACCATCTCCTTTTGTATCACATACCTAGCATCTTTCATTTTATAAGCTGCTTCACTAACTATTGCATTCATTATCAATGCAAACAACATTCAAGTCATGGGACATCCTTGTCTTAAACCACACTTTATGTATATTTCTTTACTCTGCCACCCATTTACTAGCTCCCTCACTCTGTTATTTTTATATGCTGGCACACACACTCTCTAAAATCTAGTACCTGTTCCATACTTATCTATAATATCCCATAAGGTGTCATGTCCTACGGTATCAAATGCCATACTAATATCACCTACCATAAGTTCCACACCCTCCCTTTTACTTATATCACTGACAACCAATAATAATTCTTGGCATCCCTTCCCTTTTAGACCATACATACTTTCTTCTGTAATATCCCTCATCCTTCCTTCCATTCTCCTCTGTATTACTCTCATTACAATTTTATGTATGTTATTTAGTGTGATGGGGCTCCAGTTTTTATTTCATTCTTATCTTTCTTCCATGTAAGTTTTAACATCCTATTAAATAACCCTTCATAAACGAAGACTTCCTTTAACCATTCAGTCTGTATATTTACAACATACTCTCTCTGCCAATTCATTAATTTCTTGTACATCTCATACCCTTTACTATCTGGGACTGATACTGAATCGCATTTACTTTCCTAACTTCTTCATCCAAGTCACTAATAGTAAAGACTTTTACAAAGTCTTCCTTAACTCATTCTGCGATTTTTTTTTTCCCCTTCCCACTCCTTTTTAATATTATACATATTTCCCACATTCTGTACTACAGTATTCATAATTTGCTCCTGTATTCTTTTTGCCTGTCCTTTTACATTTTTCATTTTCCTCATTATACTAATATAGTCCTTTACTGTTTTACCCAAATATGCAGATACCTCCCCTTCTTCCTTGTAAATAATAGCTCTACATAAACAGTAATGCCTTAATTTTTCTTAGTTTCTTTTATATATTTCTTTTTCCGTATCATAATACTCTATTTTATTATTCTCTAAATTTTCTAATACATCTCTATAAATTTTCCCATATTTCACTTTCTTTCTTATATCATCCTGCTAATGAAAAAAAAAAAGTTGTCTTTTTTTAATTCACTCCACCATTCAGGCTGTTCTACTTTCCACTCTCCAATTTCATCTGATGATTTCTAATTTATTCTTTGTATTCCATTTTTCCATTTCCTATTTTAATATACTCCCTTTCTTCCATCATCTCATCCATATTACTAAATGATCTCAAAAAAATTGCAACTGTATCACTATCACCTGCTCTAAGCCTTCTGACAATACAAAGTAATCATTTTCATATCCAAGTGCCCCTTTTCTATAACACAATTGACTTTTGTTCTACACAGATAATTTACCACGTTTTATTCCAGCTTGTATTTTTTACATTGTTCCCTCCATTTTTACATTTTCCTCTTAAATCACAATTATAATTTTCATGTTAACCACAACATAGTCTAGTATTTGATGAGACAGATTCTCTTTCCTTGTTAGTTATATATGCATATAATGCTGTAATTATATAAACATGTTCTCTACACCTCACATTCACAACAGTCTTCCAATCTTTACCAGTGCTACATCTAATATTATCACTGTCTCTGTACACAACACAGGCATTCCAGAACAACATTCACTTCCTAAGATCAGTATTGTATTTCTACCCCACAGTTTTTTGTTTGCAGTCTTTCTTCACTTGTCGGAGATCTTACATCCTCTAATAAAGTATCATACACATCACATTTAGCACACCATTCCAGTATTCCTTTTCTTCTTACAGTGTTTATAACATTCACATTTATTGAAACTACTCTAAAATTGTTGCTTTTTCTTTTACGTTTAGAGGAAGTATTTACAATTTTAATGTTCTTATTTTTACTCTTTCCCAACTGAATATTTTTCCAAATAATCCTTGATCCTCAAAATCAGATTTTTCACTTGTTATATACACACACAAAAACAAAGTAGAGAAACACTCCAGACTTGAATAAAAACAAAAAAGTTAGCAAAGCTATTGGGTTTCCCCTTCCTTAGTGCTTCATGAATAAAGTATTAAAACACATTCAATTTATATGAAACAAACATTAAAACACATGACACAGCCAACCAATCACAGTAACACCAAACAATCATTATCACAGTTGCATTTGCTTCCTAGTTAAAATAGTTTTCAGGCTAATTGTATTGTTCAAGCCTGGAAGGCTATCAGCCTTGAACCTTACGATCCCACTGTATTCTTCATTTTCCAAGATGTTATTTATATCCACCTCCCCTGACATTTTTATGTACAACACTAACAGCTCTAAATTTGAAAGTATGTGCATCATCATTATCCATAATATGTTTAGCCAAAGCATTTATCATGACATTTCTTCTAATGTCCAATTTATGCTCTGCAGTACATTCCTTGAACTTTCGACTATGTTTACCAATGTAAAAACATGGACATTTTGAACATGTAGCAAGATAAACAACACAGTAAGTATTACATGTTGCATAACAAGAAAATATAAACTTTCTCCCCGTCACTGGATGAATATAATAATTGCAAACAGTAACGTCTTTACAACAATTGCAGTAAATTTAATAAATGTTGTGGGGGTAAAAATGAAAAAATGCACAAATGAATGAATGCTTGTTTGAGTGAATCACATATGATTGAACTTAATGTTATATATGCAAGACTGTGTTATAGCAGTTATTATACATATGCAGGTGTTCTCTGGTTGGGTTAGTTAAGAGGATAGAGTCAGTGTTGTGTGTCCTTTTGTTTTGTGTGGTGGTACTTTTATGGAAAGGGTTTTTAGTAAGGTAATATGTAGCGGTAGGGGTTACAGATGGGGTTATCTCACATAAGTAAGATGGTGCAAGGGGATGAAAGTCAAGAATTCTGAACAAAACCAAACCTAATGGGGCTTGGAGATCCAATGTCAGGGCCTCTTTTTAAATATTACTTTAATCTATTGGAAAAGTTAATAGATCAACAGATTTTGCATCAGTATATATTTTCATAATGTCAGAAAACCCTAATGTCTGTCATAATTGACTATAAATTATCTCAGTGATTTAAAAGAAAATCAAAAATGTAAGAGACAAAGGAAAAATAAGAGGCAAAATTAGGGACAGTTGAGAGGTATAAGTAAAACAAATAAAAAAAAAACTCAACATTCCTGTACAATTACAAATCCCTAAATGTTTTAACTTGTGCTTAACAAAAAGTATTAACATTATAAAACAACTAAAATTGCAGATTTATAGGTAATAATCTGACAATTTAAAATGCCTCCACACATGCAGTTTTGTAGCAGATACACTCCTTATAAAATTTACACATTATACTAAGTTGTATATATATATATATATATATATATATATATATATATGGGTTTACCTTGAAAAACACAAACATGTTGAGTATTCAGAATAGCGAGAAATAACGTGGGATGAAACAGCTATTCTGAATGTCGGCAGTTGCCACATCGAAATCCGATGCCACCCAAACAAATACCGGACCTGCGCCCTCCCTGGGACCCATGGTAGCACTTGTTCCTGGGTCCATAGCGGTAGGGAATTCCGGTGAGTTTAGGTGCTGGATTTGTTATTCAGGTCAGTTAGATACTATGCGTTCGTGGGGTTGTACGTCGTTGTTGTGAGTGTGTCCTTATTAGTTTTCGAAAATTTGTTATTCACACATACATCGTGCGACTATTTCTAGGTAAACCATATATATATATATATATATATATATATATATATATATATATATATGGTTTCACTTTAGAATCTCGAATTACTGAAAACTCGAACTTCATATGGTCGAGACCATATGATCGAATTTTCAGAAACTCAAAAGTCTGAACTGAAATAGAAAAAAAAATCCAAAGACATCGTTTCTGCAGGGGGACAATCCCCCTGCAACCCCCCCCACAACCCCTACTTAAATATACCAACTCTGAGATTGCGCTACAGTGGGGAAAAGGGAAATCTCCTGTTCCACGCTGTATGCAGAAGTGCAGAACGTGAGATTTCCCTTTTCCTTGCTATAGTGTGATCATGGAGTTGGCATATTTAAATAAGGAGGGTGCAGGGGGGATTGCTCCCCTGCAGAAACGATGTCTTTGGATATATATATATATATATATATATATATTTTAATTTCAGTTCAGACTTTCAAGTTTCTGAAAACTCGATCATATGGTCTTGAAACCATATGTGTATATATATATATATTTCAACCCCCAAGCATAATACCTACTATTGAGTACTTCCAGCCTTACAAGGCTGTAGAACTGGGAGTGCAAATGAATGGCATAGAATAATAAGATATAAACCAAATTTGAGAGTGTGCTGTAAAGTGTAACAGGGAGCCCTAATTCAAAAAAAAAAAAAAAAGCACTACAGTGGAAATGAAATGAAAGGGTTCCAGCTGCAATTTGTAGACAGCCAATCTCCATAAGTAGTACTTACTACACACACGGGTTAGGCGGTGTACTTTGAGTGTATCTGTAAAAAATCCTTTGAGAATGAGGAAATAAAGAAAGTGTAAAATGTATACTGTGTACTTGGCAATCGTCTAGAAGTTGCAGTTGTTAAGCAGTAAGAAAAATATATACATATATAAAGTACAATATGTCTGTGTGTGCATGTGTACCAAGGTGGAAATCAGAAATTAACAAAAAAAAACAAAAAAAAAAAAACCTGAATTCCTCTTGCAGAACATGTGATCTTGATTCTTCTATGATTTTTTATGATTTTTTCTCTTGTAGAGTCTGACAGATATTTTCTCATATAAAATGAATCACACAGTTTAAGAAAGTGATGGTATTTATTGATGTTATAGACTATCCATGTAAACAAAGGTGAGGTTGAAATAAAAGTCTTTGGCTCAGTAGTTCATTGCTTTCATCCAGTATAGTTCAGTGTTTGTTAATAAGCTGAATGCTCATTATTGGAATATGGCATTCAGTTTAGCATTGCCTAAAAGGTACAAATGATGTTGTGGCTTGAGTCAGAAAATTACATAAGCAAGTAAATCCTGATTTGTTATTTTCATATTGCATAAGATTGCAATTTTTTTCTTTTTGACTAAAGTCATTATGTGCTAGATAGCTCACCACATTACAACTTTCAGAGTTTATTAGAATATGCTTGCCAATTCTTATACCTTGAGCTATGTACTTGCATGCAAGTAAATAATGGTGTCATGCATAAAATGGACGATTTTGTGATTTTCTTTACAATGAACAAAGATACTTCATTTCTAAAGTTACTGACAGAGACTCATGGAATTGCCCAGTATATCCCTGAAGTGTGCTTTTAATGTGCTTGATTAGCTAAGGCCCTGAATTCAGAGCCAGTGTGCCTGCACACATTTCACTGTAGCCTGTGAAGCTGTGGTGTTAAATACCAGAGTGTGGCCTCATTATATCACATGTTAAAACAATAATCACTTATTCCTTGATTTCATCTTATTTATAAGTTATAGACGTGGTAGAGGGTCCTACACTCATCATTTTTCAGTTATTTGCAAAAGTTCTGTTTGTGAGTCAAGCTTTCTCTGTCATGTCAAAGACTCTGATTGGACATTTTACCATAGTTTTCTGTTAATCTCAGATGGGAATTAGCTTTTCTCAGCTTTTTTTGTATTGTCATTTCTTAATAGTTTAGCCTCTGGTGGCAGATGGGATTTGTTGTGGCTACCTAGTCTCTAGAACTGCATGCAGTACTCCAAATGGTATTTTCCTAAGTCTTTTGAAAGACAAAGATAACAGCCTTCTATTTTCTGTCTTCACAGTTCCTTCAGCTATCCTTACAACTTGTTCAGATTATTTATTTACATTTAGACCTTCTGTTGTGAATCTCTTTGGGTTCCTTTCACTTTTTGTGACTGCTCTTTCCTTTTTCCACTATACAGTTTGCTCTTGAGATTTGTTTTCCATGTTTATTATTGTGGACTTCACTGCAATGATTCTCAGGTTCAGATTTTCTGACCATTCTTCCAGACCTACCAAGTCTATTCCTATCCTTTCCCTATGGAATCCCCAAGGGTCATTTCATTGCAGATCTTTGCACTTTCTGTAGAAAAGCTTTTTCAGATTTAGCCACCATATTTTTAAACATGTTTTTACATTATATTCAAGTTTACTTGGATAAATTTACATATAGCACAAGTTACAGCCTGGTTGAAACTCCTGCTCTTGTGTATATTAATTGCTGAAGCTGACTGTGCCTTCTTTACAAGTTGTATACAAATTGTACATTAGACTTTGTGGATTCTGATAAAAACTGTGTAGTCACTAGTGACAGGATTTTAACACAGGGTCATTTCTTTAATGTATTCAAAGTAGAACATGTAGCTTAGAATGATGCATCCACTTTAAGGTCAGTTCTCTGAGAAAGTAAGCTTTGTGGATGCAGTTGGATTAAAATCTGAAATCACAAGCTGTTTAAGTGCGCTTGCATTTGCAAGGCCCTGTGATTATGCCGTTTATGTCTGTGCACAGGAGCTATATTAAAGTGCAGTATACAAACAATTATAAAATGATGAAAAAACACATACCTCCAAGATACTCCAGAAAGCATTTCTCAATAGCTCTGTTCTCCATGCTTGTTGATACCGCATGTTGGGGGCTGTTTTCTTTTTCTAATCATCATGTTTTTTTTTTACCATTTTAATGTTGTTTGTTAGTTGGTTAACTGGACTGTTTTTTCTTTTCTGCAACAAGGGATATAAGGGTAAGGGTACATCCAACACATGTGTAGAACATTTAGTCTAGCTAATGTACCAGCACACTTCTTGGTGTGTGTGTGAGGGGGGAAGACTACCTTGAGAAAACTCACTCATACATGACGACAACATGCAAAGTCATAAATAAACTCCATAAACAGATGCTATGAGGCAGATATCTTACCATGGCACTTAGCCAATGCGTGGCCCAGCTTTTTCACATGGTTTATTGTTACATTTATCCCTTTGGTCATGAATATCTCCAGGACTTCAATGACATTTTACCAACTTCTGTTTCTGCTTTATATTGATTGTATTAATTAGCCAAAGAGTAGAAAGAAGGTTGGTATAAGGGGTGGGGGGGTAGTATAATGCTTAAGGTCTTAACCTCATGGATGCAAGGTACAGGATTTGATTCTGACCTCTACTTATTAGCTAGGCTTCTAGTAGTCTGCAGATTGATAGCTGAGTATTAAGCTATGAAATTAAGAGGGCATAGTAGCTTTTTGCATGAAATAATGTTCTACCTTGGACTAACATGAGTGCAGTTGACTACATTGTTTTGACACTGTATCCCTGAGTATTGATTTCTTTGTCATTGTTGTAAATGGACTGGAAACAACAGGTTACAATTAGAATATTAAGCAGTACATTACATTTTATATGGACCAGCAAACAAGACAGAAAACACACAGACACATACACACACAGACACACACACACATAGATAGGTTCATAGATTAGTACTAGGCTACCTGCCCTTGTGGGCCATTTTTTAAGCCTAGCCAGTTACCCCATGTGAGACTCAAACCCTGTACCTTGTGTCTGTAAGGCAAACACCTTAACCATTATTCCATCCTCCACTGATTACGACTTTGGAGATCTCTTTAGTGACGGTGAAGTTCTGTGAACTGAAGATTAGCAAAAAAATGCACTGCATTCGAAATGAACAGCCATAAAATAATATATATGTAGATGTACAGGATATTTATATAGCTCTTTAGAAAAATTGTACATTCACTTCCCACTCAAAATCCTCAAATACTGCTTACACATTACATTAATTAGGACATGTTAGGTATGTGCATTTATAGAACATCATCACTTTAGAACTGCACGTATTTAAAAAATAAACCTAAATATGATAAAATACTATTAAATACTATTAAAAGCAAAAAAAAAAAAAACAGCATAATTTTTGGAATACTCTCATTTAATTGTCATAGTAATAAAGTGCAAGAATGGAGGCAATCGATTTTTCAGGTCAAACGTTCTTATAATACTTGAGTAGAGCGTACTGCAGCACTGACAAAGACAATTACATTTGCAGGAGTAGGAATGAGAAGCTATTTATTATTCTTTGTCCGGTGCTGCATTGCTGAGAATGCTAGCAAATTTAGAGAGAATTTCATTCTCCAGTCAATAATTTTAATGTCTACATCAGTGATTCTGTAAACTGGATCAATAGATTACATTTAATAATCTGTACTTAATTTGTATAATTTTAGGGAGGTGTGTTGAGGCCATTTTCATTCATTTATATACTTCTTGCTTGCCATTTCATATTATACTATACCTATTTGAACAGTTTGCTAAAAAAACTAAATGTAGAACTGTGTATGCAACTGAGAGGTCAAATGCTGAAGAGAGAAGTCATAAAAAAACTTACTTGAAGAGCTATATAGTTCACTTTGAAGTCACAGACAAATTATAATCTCCCTTTGCGACTGGTTACAGAATCTGTGCCTCAGGACTTAGGTAGCTGACCTCATCATTATTAGGCATTTTCCTTTATTCTTCCAAAAAAAATATATGAGTAGTTGCATGGCCTTTGAAACAGTTACAGAAACTTGTAGAGTATAGGAAGTTTTGTATAAGAGAAATTGCACAGGACACCAAAGACAATCATAAGGCTTTTTTCAGTTATGTTAGGAACCTGGGATGCAACTCCCAGACTTGTTCTGAGTTGATTCTAAATGACAAAAAATACACTGAACCCACAGACATCGCCAATATCCTGGCAGACAGGTTCAGTGCAAACTTCTCCCCTCCCCCAAAGAGGAAGTATCTATCCCGGCAGAGGGCGGCCTCCCAAACGTCGGACATGCTCAGGTGAAGGCTGCCCTCTCCAAAGCAAAAAACACTGCTTCCATGGGACCAGATGGCATCCCAGGTTGCGTCCTACATGAACTCCAAGAGGAATTAATCCCTCAAATAAAACAGCTATACAATCTCAGCCTCACTACAGGATATGTGCCCACAGAATGGCGTACAGCAACAGTGGTCCCACTCCACAAAGGTGGAGCCTCTACGGACCCTGGAAACTATCGCCCCATAAGCCTGACTAGCTTAGTCTGCAAGGCTATGGAGAGGATCATCATGGAACTCATAAACAAAGACATTGGGGACCTACAGATGCTAGATCCTACCCAGTTCGGCTTTGTCAAGGGTAGATCCTGCCTTTTGAACCTGGTTGACTTCTTTGAAACAGTCACCAAAGCCATAGATGAAGGGAAGGTAGTCCACACAGCCTATCTGGACCTTGCAAAGGCATTTGACACAATACCCTACTCGGGCATCATAGATAAGCTATCCAGCTTAAATATAAACCCCTATGTCACAAGATGGGTCGCAAACTGGCTCAAAGACAGAACCCACAGAGTGAGAGTTGCTGGAGCCATGTCAGACTCGAAACCAGTCACAAGTGGCATCCTACAGGGTTCTGTCCTGGGACCACTCTTGTTCGGTATATACTTTTCCGAGGTACAGGCAAACGTGGGAAGACTATTGCTCACCAAGTTCGCAGACGACTGCAAACTGGGCGCCATAATCAACTCTCCAGCTGACACAAACATCCTTCAAAAAGGTCTCACAGAGACAGATAACTGGTGCCAGTGCCATGGTTTAAAGCTAAATGCCAAAAAATGTATAGTCATACCCTTTGGCAAAAACAATGTGCCCACAAATTACCACATAGGCGGAAACCCATTAAGTACAGTGAAAGTTATTAGGGACCTGGGGACCCAAGTTGATAGCAATCTCTCCTTTGAAAACCACATTGCCAAAGTGGTTAGAAAGACCTTCTACATAGCCCACCTCATCACGAAGTGTTTCACATCTAGATCAAGGGAGGTAATCATGCCCCTTTATTCATCCCTCATCAGGCCCATCATAGAATACAATGCCCCTTTTGGGATGTACCTTACGAGACACCTGCAGCAATTAGAAAGACCCCAAAAGTATCTCACCAAGAGGATCAAGGGTCTCAAACAGATGCATATGCTGCTCAGTTAAAAAAACTCCAGCTCTACTCAGTTGCATACCGCCTACTTCGAGGCGATCTATGCCTGACATACAAAGCTATGTCAAATCCAGAATTAATGGACATGCTCCACCTCAGTAAATCTAAATCCCTTAGAGCCACACGCTAGAGGGACTTGAACCTCAGCACAGAAATAAATAGAACTTGCTGGAGGGACAGGTTCATAACCCAGAGGCTCCCTTCGCTCTGGAATAGAATTCCAGTTCATGTGAGGCAGAGCACCTCACTGAATCTCTTCAAGAAGAATCTCGATAAGTGAATGGGGGATCATAGGTTTGTCCCAGGGATTACTCCTGTGTCACTATTAGACAGAGGCACAGTAAACTAAACCTTAAAAAGGGCACAGTATACTCAAATCAAGGGGTGGCGTAAGCCATACAGAATTGGGCTACGCTTATAATTGCCCCAGGGCAGATAGCCTAGTATGAACCTATGAACCTATAAAGGAAAGCACGCATAACAGGAGAAGTTTGTTGATGGAGGAAGGAAGTTGATTATATTGATTTTATCAGGATATGCCACTAATCCTTATGTCACTCACTTGACCTCGGATGCCCCTTATCTTAAGTTTCATCTGCTTCATCCACTTTTGTCAGCATCACAAGAGTAAGACAGCACCATTCTTATGGCAGTTAAATAGAAGATTAAGGCAGTTAACTGTTAATGAACTGATTTGTCATGGCTAAGGATACAGGGTTTTTTTATTTTATTTATTTATTTTACATTTGTTAACCGGGCTAGTCCAACTGGATGCATGTCCATTTTCAGTGGAGGCCCGAGGAGAAAAGCTCCACTACAATCTATTAAAACAAGTAAAAATATCACATGGTGCAGGAATACAAAGTTATACAATACTATAGAAACATAAGTTAAACCTACAGCAAGTTCTATATGCAATAGAGTTCAGTGTGAGGCTTAGCAGGGGACAAAACTAGACCTCCATTTGCCTTCTGTGTGACTCTGTACAGGTTACTTAACCAGGCAGTTGAATGTCCATGAGCAGGGACATGTGCATACAGTGAGCTTACCTGATTAATAAATGAATGGGATATAGGGGAACAGCATGGCATTTTTCTCTTCTCATCAAGGGGAAGGGACATTTTTATAGATACACAACTCAAAGCACACTGCACAAAGCATTATGGTTTGGAGGTCAGCCTACCCGTAGAAACAACCTTTAGAATGGATTGGGAATGAAAAATGTGAGGAGGAATTGCTTGCTATAAAAAATAAGGAATTAAGTTATTAGAGTTAATGAGTTTCAAAAGCAAACACTGTGAGTGATCCCAGATTATGGGAAATATGTCACACACCAAGCAGGAGTCCTATACATGCTCTTATGCCATGGGAAGAAAGAAATAAAAGGCATTCTTAGATGGGAAAAGTCAGGCAATATACCACTGACATTTTTTAATTCCCAATCCCTTTTAAATGTTGTTTACAATACATTTTTCTTTTTCATCAAGTCCATCTTTCTTGGTGTGTAAGGACTGCACATATGCCTGCTGTAACATGTCTCATTTAAGCTACATTTCTACCTAAATCTGGATGATTCATCACAGTATTTAACACCAGCAGGCAATGTTCACCAACCCTACTTCAAACAGGTGATGATTGGGTTCCTTCAGGAAGGAAACAGGCCTGGAACCTGCCAATCCTTCTCACAGATGGAGTCTTACTTTGAATGGGTTGTGATCCTGATCCCTGTACATACTCTTATAATATTTGGAGATTGAGAAGCCATGGAACCTGCTGATCCTTCTCACAGATGGAGCCTTACTTTAAATGGGTTCTGATCCTGATCCCTGTACATACTCTTATAATATTTGGAGATTGAGAAGCCATGACGCATGCTATTAGAAAAAGCCACTACTCCAGACCCAATGTCAGATGTGCCTTTTCAGAGCTGCCCCTTTACTCAATGTGGTTGCAGTCTTCTCTTTTCTGACCTGTGCCAGAGCTTAGTGAATGTCCTGATCCTGTCTAGATATCGAGTGGATTCTTATCCTTGTCCTTCCATCCCTTTTTCTGTCAACTCTGACAGGTCGCCAAGACACTAATCGACCTTTGGTTACCTGAGTCATATGATTTGATCCCTAAAATTCAACAATGTGGGACTAGGCTGCAAAGTTGTTGCCACTGCACATGGCATCTACAGCAGTGTGACTGCTGTGTCTTCCACATATCTAAAAAGGAAAAGTTAGTGAAGTCTGTCAAAGTCATGCATTTATGAGCCAGAGGGTTTTTCAAATTGTGCTCATTGTTGCCTCACAGACTTTATGATTTATGTCTCAGACCACTGAATGAAACGGAGATAAACAATTTGCACTGATTGCAGGCCTGTTACCCTCAGCACCTACTAATTTTATTCATCATACTTGTTGCACTTAGGCATCCTACCTCTAGTGTTGAAGAAAAACATTTTCTGAATCTTTTTCATAGGCAGGCTTGTTGCTGTCCAGAAGAGGGAAATAAACATTACCAGAAGACTCTCGAAGATCAATTAAAGCAGTTAATATGTATAACTGTTAGAAAAAAAATATTTTTCAAGTGAGTTACAGAATGTCTGAAGTTCAGGAAGGCAGCAGCTACTACTTCTGGAAGAACAGGCAGGTGACATGGTGCAGACTCCAAGCCCTTACTGCCGACTGACACTACATCTAACCATGGTAATGTTTTAGTAATAGATGGTGCTATTGTTAGGCACACAGAAACCACCCTCACCAGGATGGGTAAGAACAGAGTAACAGCAGTCTTTCTGGAGACAGGATCCAGTACATGAAAAGGGCTCTTAAAGCTCTATTCTGACAAATACAATTATGAAAAAATGTAGAATAAGCACTCAGCCAGAACACGGAAACTCTCACCAATACTCCAAGTATAACAGGTGGTATCACCAAGTAAATCCAAAAAGCACTGTCACGAACACTTTTATTGAACAATAAGTTTAAGCGCTTTTCGTCAACCAAATAGGATGACTTCCTCAGAACAAAGTGTAAAAAATACCATCCACTTAAATAAGTACATCTACAGGTGGTAATTAAAACAATCATCTGTAATTACCCTTAAAGACATATTCTCCAAGTGGGTACAAATGTTGCAAACCCTTACTATTTATAAATGAAATTTAGTAAATTAATAAAATGTAAGGTAAAGTTTGTAGAATAAAATTGTAAAATAAAGTTGTAAAATAAAATAATAAAAAAAAAAAAAAAAAAAAAAAATAAAATAAAACATGAACCACAGTGCCTAGAATCATAAATCTTATAAAATCTAATATACATCACAGAATGTTTTAGAATTCTAAACTCTAATAATCAAACTGTACAAGAATATGTACAGAATAAATAATAATGTTAAGTAATAATATTAATAATAATAATAAAAATACTAATAGGTGTGACAAGAAGGTGTACTCCCAAATTTTAAACTACATTAGCAAGATAAAGGTCCTATCGTCTTAAACTTTTAAGCTTTAACAAGCAGCTAATTGAACATAGGTCATTACACTTGCTGCTTGAAGAGAAAGAATTAAAATGGCAGATAAATTTGAACTCATACTCACTCCCAGGTCTTAATGACCTATGTTCAATTAGTTGTTTGTTAAAGCTTAAAAGTTTAAGACGATAGGACCTTTATCTTGCTAATATAGTTTAAAATTTGGGAGTACACCTTCTTGTCACACCTATTAGTATTTTTATTATTATTATTAATATTATTACTTAACATTATTATTTATTCTGTACATATTCTTGTACAGTTTGATTATTAGAGTTTAGAATTCTAAAACATTCTGTGATGTATATTAGATTTTATAAGATTTATGATTCAAGGCACTGTGGTTCATGTTTTATTTTATTTTATTTTATTTTATTTATTTATTTATTTTTTTATTTTATTTTATTTTACAACTTTATTTTACAATTTTATTCTACAAACTTTACCTTACATTTTATAAGTTTACTAAATTTCATTTATAAATAGTAAGGGTTTGCAACATTTGTACCCACTTGGAGAATATGTCTTTAAGGGTAATTACAGATGATTGTTTTTAATTACCACCTGTAGATGTGCTTATTTAAGTGGATGGTATTTTTTACACTTTATTCTGAGGAAGTCATCCTACTTGGTTGACGAAAAGCGCTTAAACTTATTGTTCAATAAAAGTGTTCGTGACAGTGCTTTTTGGATTTACTTGGTGATACCACCTGTTATACTTGGAGTATTGGTGAGAGTTTCCGTGTTCTGGCTGAGTGCTTATTCTACGTTTTTTCCTAGTATTTGTGGAAGTTTTGTTTGAGTCTAAATACAGTTATGACCCAGTAGTGGTCCATGTGGGTATGAGTGACCTTAGGTGCTTTACCCAGAGAGACATTCAGAAAGATATGATCAATCTTGTCATGTGCATGTACATTACAGGAAATTCACGGGATTTAAGTGGTATTTTTACCATTATGTGAATGATACCAAGATTCAAAAATAAGATTTTTAATAATTTAATGGGTATTAATTAATTTAATAATGAATGGCTTTAATAATCGTTATATAGCTCATGCCATTCTAGGGAGATGTAGTCTGTGTCAGCTTGGATTGAGATGATTGACAAGCCTTTCTGCATTTGCCAGGGATGGTCTGCACCTTTCTTCCCAAGGCGCTTGCATTCTGGCTAAAGTCCTAGTTTTCCCTTTGTATCTGTTTAGGCAAAGTCCATCTGATAGACATTCCAGTTCTAATTTGGAACACATTAGTGTGGCTTTAATTAAGTTAACAAAAATGCCCAGACTTGGGGCGCTCCTGCAATGACAGCACATGCATGTATGTGTAATTACAGAGGCATGGTTTCAGAGCAATGAAAGCAAGACTGATTTCCACTTCATAACTAGTTGTAGAATACCCTCTCTGCCCTTTTTGAGCACAACAGGTATTTGTAACACTGTAATTGAAATCTCCATTAAACACATCACCTTTCTAATGGGGGACTTCAACTGTCCATCAGTAAACTGGCGAACATACACTGCCAATGGTCAGCATACCAAACTCTTCCTTGACATTATAAATACTGTCTTTACAAATATTTAACCATCTTACTTTTGGCCCCATTATCCTTGATCTAGTCTTCATAAGTATGACCACTTGTACATCTCCATATGTATCATCATACCTTATTAAAGTTTAGTGACCACTTCCTATAAAATAGGTGGTACTTCCCCTGAATATACCTCTATGTTCATAGGATCATAAGAGGTTACTAGGATAATGGCCCCAGGACCCTTACAAGCCTAGTCAAGTTCAACCCATGTTCCCAAGGGTGTCTGGTTCAAGAAGGCACTAAAATCAGCAGCTAATTGCCCCTGTTCAGAAGGGACACAGGTGGAACCTCTGGAGTGAATTTCCGGTTACCCATCCAATTGTGCAAACTGCGCTTAAATAGGGTTCAATGAGGGGCTTTGTTTAATATGAATAGGAAGCTTTTTCCAAAGGTGGGCCAAACTCTGTGGGATAAATCTGTCTCTCCAGCAAGTTCTATTGATGTCACATACCAGGTTAAGGTCCTTTGAGTGAGTGACCCATGTGCCATTTGACTTATGAATGTGCACCATTTCCATTAAAGCTGAGTCAGAGATTGCTCTATATGCAAGGCACAGGTCACCTCTAAGCAGTATGTATGACAGAGAAAAGAGACAATGATTTCAGTCTGTCCGCATAAGACAGATCTTGAAAACCTTGAATTTTCTTTGTAAGGAACCTTTGTGGTCTCTCCAATTGCTGCAGGTGTGTGGAAAAGAATATACCAAAGGGAGTATTGTATTCAATTATTGGCCTAATGAGGGAAGAGTACAAGGGGATTATAACCTCTTTTTTCTGGAGGCAATGCCCTTACTTATGAGATGAGCAATATAAATTGCCCTTCTTACCACTGTGGAGAAATGGTGATCGAAGTTAAGGTTGCTGTCAACCTGTGTGCCCAGATCTCTCGCCACTGACTGTGTGCTTAAGGTACTGCTATTGACAGGAACTTCACCCTTTGTGAAGGGGATGATGATGCATTTTTTTGCATTACGTTTAAGACCATGACTTTGGCACCAGTCATTAGTCTGCGTAAGGCCATCTTGCAGGATGTTAACATCGCTAAGGGTTTCAGTGATCACTCCCAGTTTGCAGCCATCAGCAAACTTTGTCAGCTGCAGTCCTTTAGTTTTAGCCTGTACTTCAGAGAAGTGGATTCTGAACAGTTGGGGTCTCAGAACTAATCCCTGTGCAACACCACTGGTTACGGGTCTGCTGGAGGAGGTGGAGTCCTCTATTTTGACTGTATGAGTTCTATTAGTGAGCCAGTTTGCAACCCACCTGACAGTATATGGATTGATACCCAGCTGGGTCAGTTTATCAATGATTCCTGAGTGGGGGATTGTGTCAAAGGCTTTGGCTAAGACTAGGTAGGCTGTATGCATTGATTTGCCCTTGTCTAGGGCTTCGGTGACTGTCTCGATGAAGTCCACCAAGTGTAACAGGCATGATGTCCCACTGACAAAGCCCAACTAGATGGGGCTGAACAGTTGGAGATTTCCTACATCTTTGTCAATAAGGTCCATGATGACTTGTTCCATGATCTTGCAGATAAGGCTGGTCAGGCTAATGGGTCTGTAGTTCCCAGGGGGTCTGTGGATACACCCCGTCTGTGCAAAGGGATGATGGTAGTGGTTTTCTATTGCACTGGGATGAAGCCAATGCTTAGGCTGTGATTGAAAAGCGTGCTCAATGGTGTTACTAATTCCTGTATTAACCCATGTAGAACACAGCCCGGGATGTTGTCTCGTCCCATAGAGGTTATGTTTTTGGTGTCTGAAAGGGCATTTAAGACCTGCTGCTCAGAGATACTAGGTGGGGGATAGGTGTTAAGGATGCTTTGGGGTATATGTGGTGGGGACAGGGTGTGCCGATTTCACTGAACCTGTCAGCCAGCAGGTTTGCGGTATCCACAGGTTCTATATATGTCGTACCATTAACTATGTGTTCAGTGTAAATCTGGGCCTTACCATTGCTGTGTTATTAAAGAATGCCTTCTAGTTTTCCTTAGTTAGTGAAGCTAATTTGGATTTGTAGTTAGCTTTGAAGGACTACACTGAGTGTTTCCAGTTTTGAGACTGTTCCTTCCCACTCTTAGATAGCAATTTCTTTCTCCTGTTGTTTTGCCTATTAATGACAGTTGTCCACCAGGCAACTTTCTTTACTCAATGACCTAAATAAATTCAATTGAAAGTTCCACCAATGAGTTATATTGGTAAAACTGCTCCATATGACTTTGACTTCTACTTCCACTTAAGAAGTTGTTTTGATAACCCAGTCACTAACCGTAGTAAATGTATTGGGAATTCTGAAAACAATTCCCTATGATGGAATACCCATATCAACAAATTGTATAACAAAAGAAAGAAATTGCTTAATGCTTATAAGGGGTCTCATTCTACCTACCTTAAGAGCACAATTCAGCTAACTAGTAAAGCACTTAACCATTAGAAGTTTAAAGCCATGCATAAACTTAAAATAGCCACTAAAACCAATAACTACAAATCTTTCTTTAACTATGTCAGGAAGTTAAGACCAAACACCAACAGTGTTGGAACTAGTCTACGTTAATACTGCACACTCTGACCCAAAGGAAATAGCTAATATACTTGGTAACAAAAATTTGTGTAAATTTTACTGTAGCACAGTTATAGCTATTTACATGCATTCCAAAATCCTGGCTACCACCTTTAGTTAGAATGGAACTCTTTCCCTCAACACCTTATCCATGGGCCTTGATTATATACCAGGTTGTCTGATTATCAGTGCCAAATATGGCCCATCTGAACCTCTCATTATCCTTTTTAGTCTAAGCCTCTCCACTGCTTACATTCTTAAAAGCAAAAAAACGGCCATTGTAAAACTGTTACAGAGTGGTGGTCCAAAGATGGACCCTGGTAGCTATAGCTCTACTAGTCTCACTAGCCTTATATGTAAACTATGGAGAGTATTATCTCAGACCACATTACTCTGGACATTGAAAATCACTTAATCCTAGATGCCCATCAATTTGGTTTTGCCAAAGGAAGGTGGTGCCTGAAAAAATAACCGGAAGAGTTGATAGCAGCTATTGGAGTTTGGCATAATGGATAAGGTGGTTACCTTACAGTCACAAGGTGCAGGATTTGATTCTCACATGGGGTAATTGGCTAGGCTTAAAATGACCCACAAGGGCAGTTAGCCTAGTACTATTCTGCGAACTATGAATTATGTAGTACATATGGTATATCTGGACCTGGCCAAGGCATATGACACTATTCCTCATGAAGACATTACTGACAGACTGGTAATTACAAATACTTATGTTGTGCAGTGGATAGCTAACTTGATGTCTGACAGATCCAGTGTAGTTAGAGTCACAGGTGCTGTTCTGAAAATGAAAAAAGTTGTCAGTGGTGTACCAGAAAGTTCAGTGTTGACTATCTTACTATCTTATTTTCTTATTTAGCATCTATTTGTCAGACTTTTTGGCTAATACTCTTGGCCTATGGATATCTAAATATGCAAATGACCATAATTTGGCAGTTGTTATTCAGTCTTTCACTGGCTCACAATTACTCTAACCATGGGTTAGACCATGATGCATGGACAATAGTCTCAAATTAAATGTGAAATATGTATGTAGCATGATTAATTTTGGTAAGTAAAACATTTTCATATGCCATATAGGTGACACACCCCTCAAATTAGACACTGCCATAAGGAATCTAATCACTCTTGCTGATGATTATTTGGCTGTCATGCCTCAATAGTAGTTCAGAAGACCTTCTCTCTGGATCATCTTATTTCTGAAGGCACCACTGCTAGATTCAAAGACGTTTTAATTGTCCTTTACTTGTGTCTCATCCAACCCATAATTGTATATAATGCTCTTTTTGGCATGTATTTGGTTAAACATATCACTCTGCTTAACAGACTGCAGAGACTCATAGCTAAAAAGATTAGTTTCCTCAAAACTCTGTTATCTAGACAGATTGGCAGCCCTCTTTCAGTCGCTTATAGAGTCCTTTCGGAGATCTGTGTCTAGCTTTTGAGCTGTGCATGATGTAACCCTCTTTGACCTCCTATTTTGTTTTTCACAACACAAATGATATTTCAAACACTTCGTTAAAGGAACTAAACATTCATCAAGAGATGAATAAGACAGATTCAGATTCCAACATATCCCTCACCCCTGAAACGCTACATGTGAAGCAGTAGCATCCTTGCCTCTTTCAAAATAAACCTAGAAAACTGGATGGAGACCTCAAATCCCCCATTGATCTGTCTTGTTTTGCACTCCTTGAGGCTGGAGGTAACTTTTGAATGTTTTTTTTTTTTTTTTTTTGCTTAGGTTTTTAATGGTCTGCAGACTAATTGCCTAGTACTTACCTTTGAATCTATGAACATATAAAATAGGATAGGAATGACTCAGGTATGATAGGAGAGTATTGATTTACAGTTGTTTTCTTCTTTTTTAGGTGGGGGTAACCTTTTTATTTGCTCAGAATGCATTCAGTCAAGTGTGGTTGCTTGATGTAGTTTTGCATTTATGATTGCTGGCTGCATGCTATGGTAGCATTTGTTGAACTGCAGTTTAGCATAAGCTTCTTACTTTAATTCAGCAGCATCTCAAAGGAAAAAAGTTATATTTTATTTGTTTAACAACTATGCTTTCTTTGACTTGTAGCAACCTCAGAATTAAAATAATAAAGTAAGGGGTGTGTGGAGGATAAATTCATTCAAATAGGCTATTGCACAGAGGTTTATCCCTTGCTAGAGCAGTTGTTTTAATGTTTTCTTTTTAATACTTGTCATCTGACTTTTTTATGTACTCATGGAAAAACTCTTTTATTGAGGAACCAGGAGATGCGTTTTGATGATCTATGTATTGAAGTTACATGGAAAAATTAATTTAGTGGTGTGTATAGAATAACTTTTATTAGAAGATGAAGTTAAACACCTATAGAAAAGTTTTGGATTACATACGGGAATTTAAATAACAGGTAATTTGCAATGACAGCTTGTCTGCTTGACTGAGAAAGGATAAATTATATTTTCAAGAAAGGACCATTAAATGCTGTTGCATTCCATGTTTCTGTATTCTGTAGGAAATGTTTGCTCATTGCAGAATAAAAAGGGGACCCCACACTATCATACTTTGTCTCTTTCAGGAACAATGATACAAGGAGGCTGAAGCACCAGGATCAGAAGGAGCCTGAGTCAACTTCTCCAAAACAAAGTTAATATCCCAGAGAGGAGGAACAGGCTTCCGGGGAGGTCTCATATGAAGGATGCCTTTAAGAAACTGTTTAGTCTCAAATCTAAAAGTCAAAGGAGGAGATAAAGGCAGACAAGCAGAGATGGCTGATAAGTGGGCCTTAATAGAATAGGCCAAACCAGCATTGAGCAACTCACACAAATAAGAAATAACCAAAGGAACATCCACAGTAAGTGGATCCAGGTTACAAGAGAGACAAGAAATAGAAAACGTCTTCCATTTGGAGAAGTAGGATTTCCTAGTAGTAGGTTTAGTGGCCTCCTTCAGGACTTGCAGCACATCCTCCGAAAACAAGTATCCTATCACCCACAGTGTCAGCTGAAGTGTGGGCAGGTGGGGATGGATAACAATTCTTTGTCTTATGTGATTAAATCCACCCTGAAGAATGAAAAAGTATTCAACTGGTAGGAACAGATGCAGGAAAACAGACCAGTGGTGAAAAGATATATGCAGAACTGGTGGCAAAGAACTTATGTTTATGGTAGGCCTGAATGCCTCCTTTATGCCTAATGCTACACAAGGAGCATTTGAGTGACATTTGGAGTACCTTTTAAATAAGCAGCAAATAATCTTTGCTAGACTAGCTGGACATTTTGGGCTTCTGCAGCAGGGAATCTCATATGTTAATGAATACTGCAGCAGTGAATGTAAAGACATCATCCCTTACTACAATTCCCACAAAATCTCTAGTCTGTCCTCCCCTTGAGTAGTAGACTCTGGATCCCAAGCCAAGTGGCTTTGCTGCACTGACCTTCCATATTGTCTGCTGAAATACATAAGATGTCCATTCTCTCTCTTACTGCCATGGAATCCACTTCCAAGTGGTATCTTTTCAGTCAAATTAAATTCGGTGTAGCAGTCCTTGGTTCATTTTTTGCAAGTTGTTTGGCTGTATGTTCAGTTTTTGCTCTACAGAGCTATCCTAGTTAACCCAGGCCAGGCAATTAGTCACTTACTGGCTTTATTTATTTTTCATTTTATTTTTATGTATCCTTTGTTGATTGGGCTCGTCGTACTAGGGTAGTAGCCTCTTTTTAGGGAAGAATTGAGGTGGTATTTATACTACTATGGTACATTTTCCCAAGGCATCAGGGAACTTCCCCTACTCTTTTGAGTTGTTGGGTTTTAAAGTTCAGGATCGGGCTGAGACTTTGTGTGACTTAACATCTGAGACTGATGATAACATTTCAGGAACTGTATAACAAAAAGGACATTCATCTGTGGAACAATTATTTGTTTTCTGGTAGTAACTTAAATGTAAAAAAATTTTACTTTGTTGTTTAGAACTGCTGAACTGGAAGAAGACTGTGGTAAAAAAATGCATGCAGGATTTGTGTGAAACTGCTGATAATGTAAAAGTTAGAGATGAGAGAAACTTATGGAATGGAGGGTGAAGGTTGGAAGCTGCTTTGAGATGTGAAAAAAATGCTGAAACACTTGCCAGGTGTTATTTTTGTGGCTAGTCATAGAGGGACATTAAGATATACTGGCCAGCCTAGATCATGTTTCTTTTGTGGGGACTCTTAATTACTGTGACTAGGTATAATGTAGCCAGTGCAGGGAGAAAGGTGTGTGCCTGAATGCAGGTTCTTGAAATAAAGGGATGCTTTTGGAGGAATAGTCAAGAGTAAAAAGAAGTGGAAAGGGAAGAAAATATACATGAGAAAGGACAACAAGAGGTGGGAGGAGAGGCTGAAGCAGATGACAAACCTGTAAAAGAAGAAAAAAATATGGAGAGGAAAAATGAGAAAAGAGAGAGTGCATGCAGTAAGAGAGGTCTGGAGAAAGAATTGATACTAATGTATATATATTTTGAAGTTTTATCTATTGAAGACTTCGGGGAAAGAGTGAAAATAAGAAAATGCAAATTTAAAAAATATTTCCCATAAACTTAAATAGAAGGAAAAGCACCAATTTTAGAGTACATTCAATAAATGTGAACAGTATTATTAACACTCTCTAAAACCAAAATCACAGCATCCATGGGACCGGACAATATCCCAGGCTGCGTTTTACATGAACTTCAGAACGAACTGGCTCCCCACCTAAGCACCATGTTCAATCATAATCTCATGTCAGGCTTTGTGCCCACTGAGTGGCGCACAGCAACAGTTATCACACTTCACAAAGGGGGAGCCACCACTGATCCTGGGAACTATCACCCTATTAGCCTGACGAGCCTGTTCTTCAAGGCCATGGAACGTATCATCAAGGAACTCATAAACAAAGACATTGGTAACTTCCAAACTCTGGACCCCACCCAGTTTAGATTTGTGAAAGGCAGATCATGCCTTCTGAACCTGATCGACTTCTTTGAGGCAGTCACCAAAGACGTAGACAAGGGTAAGGTGGTTCACACAGCCTATTTTGACCTCGCCAAGGCTTTCAACACCATTCCCCATTCTGGAATTATAGCTAAACTCACTAAACTAGGTATAAATCCCTATGTCACAAGATGGGTTGCCAACTGGCTCACTGACAGAACCCAGACTGTAAAAGTTGCAGACTCCAAATCTGACTTCAAACCAGTGACAAGTAGAGTACCACAGGGTTCAGTCCTGGGACCTCTCCTGTTTGGTATCTATTTCTCTGAAGTACAGGCTAACACAGAAGGCCTCTGGCTAATGAAGTTTGCAGATGACTGCAAACTAGGAGCCATAGATGAGTCCCCAAATGATGTGGACATCCTACAGAAGGGCCTCACTGAGACAGATGCCTGGTGTCAGAGGCATGGCCTCAAGCTCACTGCCAAAAAGTGCATTGTCATCCCTTTGATAAAAACTCTGTACCCATAAACTACCACGTAAATGGCAGTCTACTTAATGCTGAATGTGTGATAAGAGACCTTGGGACCCAGGTGGACAGTAGTCTCTCCTTTGATAATCACATCACCACAGTGGTCAGGAAATCCTTCTATGTGGCACACCTCCTCACAAAAGGGTTCTCATCCAGGAAAAAAGAGGTAATTGTTCCCCTCTCCTCGGCACTCATTAGACCCATTATAGAGTACAACACCCCTTTTGGAATGTACCTCACAAGACATCTGCAGCAGCTGGAAAGGCCACAGAAGTACCTCACAAAGAGGATTACTGGCCTCAAACAGATGCCCTACACTGACCGTCTCAAAAAACTCCAGCTTTAATTTGCCTAACATATAAAGCTATGTTAAACCCAGAGCTATTGGACATGTTACACCTTAAGAAATCCCAATCCCTCCAAGCTACACGCTCTAGGGACCTAAACCTTGCCACCACAATAAACAAGACATACTGGAGGGATAGATTCTTGTCCCAGAGACTTCCTATACTCTGGAACAAGCTACCCATCTATGTCAAGCAAAGTTCCTCATTAGCACTCTTCAAGAAAAATCTTGATGTGTGGATGGGAAATAGGAAATACACCCCGGGGATCACTTCTATGGCTCTGCTCGACAGGTGCACAGGAAATTAACTTTCTTGGGTGGCATAAGCCAGGGAACCTTGTTGGCTAGGCTTACTTAGCCCCTTGGGCCGATAGCCTAGTACCTACCTATGAGCACTGTAAGAATGATAGGGATACCAGAATATGTGATGGGAATGTTATTCTGTTAGAGGATGTATGATTCCTGACAAGTGAAGAAAGACTGAAAACAGAAAAAAATGTGGGGTGGAAATACAATATAGAACTTAGGAAGTCAATGTTGTTCTGTAGTGGCTGTGCTGTGTAAAAAAATGTGAAAATATTGGATGTAATGTTAATGAGGATGGGAAGATTAACTGTTCTGAATGTGAGGTGGCGAGAACATGTTTACAAAATTATAGCTTGTATGCAAATATAACTAACAAGAAAGAGGAAATCTGTTTCATCAAATATTAGACTGTGGTGGTTAACATGAAAATTATAATTGCAGGAGACTTTGATTGCGATTTAAGGGGAACATGGAAAAAGAAAGGGAACGATGTAAAAAAATGGTGTGGATATTTGAGTAAAGAAATATGCATAAAGTGTGGTATAAGACAGTGAGTTCCATGAGTAGAATATTGTTTGCTTTGGTAATGAATGGGATAGTGAGTGAAGCAGCTTATAAAATGAAAGATGCTAGATATGTGATACAAAATGAGATGGAGATACCAGTAGTTTTGATATACATAGATTATAGTTGTTGCTCCTAAAAAAAAAATATAGATGAGGGAAGTGGTTTGAAAGGGTATTTAGAGGTAATGGGGATGACCTTGAATAAGATAAAAGAAAGGGTTTGGGTGATGTGGTGAACACACTGGAAGTGTATATTTTTAAATGAACGAGGTATCTTTCTAGGAATAAAACTTTGTGAAAATGATGTAGTTATGATGCAGTGTGTGTGTGTGTGTGTGGGGGGGGGGGGTTGTAGGTGATAAAAGAAATAAAAGAATTATGTCTTGTATGGAGGATCCATAGATTAGTATTCAGGAAAAAATTTAGCTTGTGAGTTTGGTATTAATGGGAAAGTAGCATATATGTCAAATGTTTATATGATCCCAGAAAAATATGAAAAGGGAATTGTGCAATTGTTTTCTTTTACATTCTTTTATATTAGGTTCAAGATTAAATCCAATGAAAAGAGGTGTGTTGTATAAGAGTAAAGGTGAAGGAGAATTGGGGTTTCTAAATGTGGTTGTTTATTCTGTTTCATTAAACTGGTATAGAGTATTACAGTGGGTTAAGGAAGAGAATAAGAATTTAATAGTGATAGTGTATAAATGTAAGTACAAAGATGCTAAGAGATGATAACAGGAAATAGAGAAAAAAGAATATGTAAATGAGGACATTGAACATTGCCAAAAAATACTAAACATGTAAAATAAAAATTGATGCTATAGAGAAAGAAGAATGTGGTATAATCATGTGAAGAAACAATATTATTATGTAAATCAAGTGGAAAATTTACCAGAAGAAGTGACAAACCCACCAAAGTAAGGAAAAACCAAAATAATAGAATGTTAGGATTTCCTATGCGTACTAGTAATAAATAAGTTACAAGTAAATGGGAATTTGCCATATATCTATATCTAGATGAAAGAGTGGGTTTATCAGTGGGTAGGAACAGACAACAGAGCACACTTTTTTGAAATGTAAAAGAGTGGTAAAAATCTGGAAAAAGTTGTGTGAAGTAAAATTTCTTGAGAATATTAATGACACATAAGCAATATTGATGTGAATATGATTATGTACGGATATTATAAGAATAAGAAAAAATATATTAGAAGGATAGATATGAATTCATTATTGACATTTTGTTTCATGGGAAAGGGATTTTATCAGATATACTGTGAAGAATCCGATTATGGTTGTGGAAGGAGTGGGGGTCAATTATGGTAAAAGAAAAATAATGAGGACATAAGAACATGATAAACAGTAAACAATAGAAATGTATATATATGTATGTATGAGTGTGGGTATATGTGTCTGTAAATATGTACATTTTGTAAATATTTAAATATGTAAATATTTTTTTTATGTTGTGTTAAAGAAAGGACACCTACTCTTTTCTACACGTGCTATGGTATCTTTTACATCCCCTGAGCTACCACTACCTCAAGGATGGCACACTTTGGAGTACAGAACCCCCCTGCTGCTCCCCAGTGTTGCACGTCAGTGTCACCTGTCAATCTGCATGGTGTGGGAATAGAACCCTTGGCCTTCTGCACCAAAAGTGTCTGCACTACCTATTGCACCACAGACACTGCTTTATGGTGGGCATACACATCGGCTAGTGGGGCATGTAAACCCTTTTGACCATTAGCATGGCTCTTTGGTTTAGGTCCTCAACCTACTTATCACTATGTATGCCCACTTTATGACATTAGTCAGTGTAACCCAATCGACAAAAGACCATTTTTATCCATGGCTATCCCTGACATGGAGAGCAGTCCACGATCTGTCTTTTCCTATCTAGACGATACTATGCACCACAGTTGATGCCTAAAGTGGTTGGAATACACAGCTGTTACCCTGATAAGCATGGCCCTGAGTCTGTACTCCTGCCCACAACTACTGCACCCTGTTGGCATACCTCTAAAAATTTTCGGTGGAAACAGTCAGCATATTTTTTGGAAATGTGAGGGAACATACACTCAGCTACAAGGAGAACATGTGAACTCCACACAGATATTAGCTAGAGGTCAGGATCAAGCTGTTTACCTTCTGATTGGGTGGTTATAAACCTTAACTATTATGTCAGTCATGTGTAATTCCATGCACTCTGTCCCTCTTAATCCCTCCTACAACTGGCAATTTTGGAAGAAAAGTTAGTGGATTACACTTAATAAATAATGATAGTCATTAAGAGTTATTGACTTCTTTTACTTCAAGAAAAGCACATTAATTTACATTTCTTAATTATGCCCGCTTTTCAATATAATAGTGTGAATGAATTTTAAATGTGTCCATGGTCTTGTGATTTTGTCTCAGATCATTTATGCATTTGTCTATGGTGCTGGAGGTAAGAAATTGAGAGCTACAGCAATGTTTTGTAGATCAAAGTTTTGTAATGCTTTTCACTGGAGTTGACAGTCTCTCGGAGAAAAGCATGTCTAATTTTATTTTGATTATTGCTGTGTGCAGTGACCTCTGAATAAAAATAATAAAGTGAGGGAATGAAGAGTTTCAGGGACTATGTCTTTCTGCAGAAATATGCAATGTTTTAATTTATTTGCAGATTATTTTTGTCCAGAATTTCCTCCCTAGAATTGCTAGATGATTTGTGTACTTAAAGAAATCATTTTAAGATGTTATACATCTGGTGATGTGTTCTGAAGGTGAGAGAGCTTGGAAACATGTAGTGGGGGACCCCTTTTAGAACCACTCCTTTATTGACAGGCAGACATCTCAGTGCTCAGTGTATTGGAGGTTTAGTGTTCTATATGGCCTGTCATTGTCATCTCAATACATTGGAAAACATAGTCATAAAAGTGAATGTGATGGTTGCCCCTTTGTAGAAGTAGGAGCCAAGCAACTATTAGCAGGACTACTTAATCAGGCATTCCAGAGGCAATAAAAACTGAATGCAAAGATTTGTCAGTAAACATACCACAAGGAGGGACCGTGCGGGCTCTTCAGAAAGTTTAAAGGTGAAGACTGCACAAAATGAGAACAGGAAGGGTAGGCCTCCTGATAGCATTGTAACAGAAACCTTGTAGTCTAATTAACATTTATTTAGGTCATCTACATCTTTGATTTGCTTTAATGATGGCCATGGTGAAGTGCAATGTAAATGAACTCCTATAGTGTTGAACAGAAATCAACCAGTGTGTTGGTTCTGTAACAGTTTCTTACTGTTTCCAGAGCACAAGTTACATCATTCACCTGTAGTTTCTTGACACATCTTATTTAATTGCTTATAAATTATGGTGAGACATTAAACCAAAGTCCTGTCAGCTTGAGTTTGTGGATGTAAAGGATCCCCCACAGCATCTTTTCAAAAAAGTATTTTTTATTGATATATATTTTACATAATTACATTATTTACAAATCTCCATACATTATAAACTTCAATTTAAGCACCCCCCACTCTTTTATCCACAACCAAAACATTATTTTTTTCTAAAACCTTTGTCAAAGTCCATTTTCTATTGTGTTCAATTTCATTTAGTCACTCGTTCCATATAGTCCATGAAGCATAAAATATTACTCTGTCCATTTTCTTCACTTCTTCCTGTTTATGTGCACCATAATAACCACATTCTATTATGTCCATATTTATTTGTTCAAATTTTAACAAACGTTTCATCTTATTATCTTTACACATTTCTTTCCACAAATTATTAACTCTTTCACATTTCAAAAACACATGCTCAGCAGTCTCAGACTCTCCACATTTATTACATATTCTGTCTTGCTTTTTTTAGTATGGCATATTTGCCTTAACCGACAATTTTCTAATAGACAATCTCCATAAAAAATCATTACATTCTTTAATCTTTTTATAGTTATTATATCTCATCATTATGACTTTTTTCTTATCTCTTTCTAAATATTTCCATGGATCATAATACTTAAGTACTATTCCTTTCTATTTTTCTCTCATATTTTTATTTTCCATAACACAATTTTGTTTTGGTACGCTTTCATTTCTTCATTCACAATGCTTTTTACTTCATTTTTTAACTTCTGTTCCTTCCCACAATTCTTTTTGTTTATAATATAGTGTCATTTCTGTCAAGTTTTTATTTTCCTTCATAATTCTTTTTAATACCTTATATAAAATTAAAGATGCTGCATGTACTATTGGACTTATTAAACCCAAACCTTCTTGCTCTTCTTTTATATACAAAATCCCTCTTTTGACTGGATTCAGTCTAGAGCCTCATATAAAAGAGAATATAATTATCATTAATTCCTTTTCATATTTAATAGGAATCATGTAAATGTTAGCAACATAAGAATTTTTTCCTGTTACCATGGTGTTCAATAAACATGTTTTTTTCCTATATGAAACTCTATATGACTTCCAAAAATTAGTCCTACCCTTTACTTCTTTGAGTACATTATCCCACTGTTGTTGTCTGTATTCATTCCTTCCAAATGTTATTCCTAATATATGTATACATATATTTCATTGAACTCAACACCTCATATCATACCTTCAAAACCAAATAATTTACTTTTCTCCTTATTTATACTTAAGCAATTTTTTTTTCAAATTTGTTCTTAATTTTCATGTACTTTTTCCATCCATACTTTATTTTTAACAATTAATACAATATCATCAGCATAATTATACATTATTGGCAGTTGTACTTCCTTCTTCATTTTGTATCCACCACTACTTGACATTTTATTAATTTCCTTCACTATTACATTCATAACTAATGATAAAATTACACTACCAGCTGGTCAGCCCTGCTTTATTCCACATTCTATTTTTATTTCTTCCATTTACATTTAGTTTCACATAGTTCCTTTCATAAACAGATTTTATTACTTTTAATATGTTTTGCTTACATTATATACTTGCAAAATCCCCCATAATGATTTATATTGACTATTATCATAAGCTTTACTTATATCCCCTATCATAACCTTCACTTCTACATTTTTTATTTATATTATCAATTATTTCTGTTATTATCCATAATAACTCTTGACTTCCTTTTCTTCCAAATACATTTTGGTCATATATTCTATCCATTTTTTTCTTCTAACTTTTTTGTTATTATTCTCATAAAAAAATGTATAATCTGTATTATTCAGTGCTATAGGTCTCCAATGATTTATCTCCTCTTTATGTCCTTTTTTAAATATAAATTTTATAACTCCTGTACATCCCTCTCTCTCTTTAATTCACATTTCTAACCATTCATTCATATATTCTATAAAAAATATTTTTTGCCACTCTTTGAATTCTTTATACATACCATATTCCATTCTGTCCAGTAATGTTGCAGAATTCATGTTAACATCTTTTTGAATCTCATTCAATTCTTCCATGGTTATTTTTTTTTTGCTCTAAATACTTATCTTCCTTATTTAATTTTTCACCTTTATAAATTTGTTCTATGTTGTCTTCTTTCTTAAATAATTCCAATATATATTCTTTAATTATTTCATATATTCCTTCTTGCTTACCTTCCTTATTTTTTAATTCTCTTATTATTTTTTCTTCTTTTATTTTACTCAAATATGGTGCTACCTCTTCTTTTTATCTGTGTAAACAATATTTTTGCTTATATAACAAGTTAATTTTAATTAGACTCATTTTATATATTTCTCTTTCTTTTTCAGAAAAGGAATTTTCCTTCTCTAATAAGTCTCTAAATGTTTCTTGACTTAATATCTTATATCTCTGTTTTTCTTTTCTTTTATTCCTTATACATTCTAAACATACTTTTTTTATATTTTTCTTTAAAAAATAAGCCACCGAACAGTCCAATTCTCATAAAACTCCCTCATAGCTGTATGATTTTTCCATCATTCGACAAGTTTTTTTCTCTTCTAAATCTAATTCATTTTCATAGGTTCATAAGTTCATAGGTTGGTACTAGGCTATTGGCCCTAGAGCCTATACAAGCCTAGCCATAACAATTCCCTGGCTATTTCTTCCCACAATATTTACTTCCTTGGACCCCTGTCTAGCAGGGCAACTGGCATGATCCCCAGGGTGAATTTCCTATCTCCCATCCAGTCATCAAGGTTCCTTTTGAAGAGGGCCAAAGAGGCGCTCTGCTTGACATGTATGGGCAGTCTATTCCAGAGTCTGGGGAGTCTCTGGGTCAGGAACCTATCCCTTCAGCATGTTTTGTTCATTGTGATGACAAGGTATAGATCCCTGGAGCGTGTCTCTCTGAGAGATTGTGATTTCTTTAAGTGTAGCATGTCCAACAGCTCTGGGTTTGACATGGCCTTGTATGTTAAGCAGAGATCTTCTCTAAGTAGACAATATGCGACAGAGTATAGGTGGAGTTTTTTTAGACGGTCAGCATAGGGCATCTGCTTTAGGCCTGTGATTCTTTTAGTGAGGTATTTCTGTGGCCTTTCCAGTTGTTGCAGATGTTTTGGGAGGTACATACCAAATGGGACATTGTATTCTATAATGGGTCTAATGAGGGATGAGTACAGTGGGACAATGACCTCCTTTTTTCTGGATGAAAAGCCCTTAGTGATGAGGTGTGCCACATAGAAGGAATTCCTGACTGTTGTGGTTATCGAAGGTGAGACCACTGTCCACCTGTGATCACACTTTTGGTGTTTAGTGCACTGCCACCTATGTGGTAATTCATGGGTACATGTTTTTTCCCCAAAGGGGATAACTATACATTTCTTGACATTGAGCTTGGGCCCATGGCTCTGGCACCAGGCATCTGTTTCTGTGAGGCCCTTTTGTAGAATATCCACATCATTTGGGGATTCAGTAGTGGCTCCCAGTTTGCAGTCATCTGCGAACTTTGTTAGCCAGATTCCCTTAGTGTTGGCCTGTACTTCAGAGAAGTAGATTCCAAACAAGAGCGGTCCCAGGACTGAACCATGAGGTACTCCACTTGTCTGGAGATGGATTTGGAGTTGGCTAATTTTACAATGTGGGTTCTGTCAGTAAGCCAGTTGGCAACTTATCGAGTGACGTAGGGATTAATGCCCAGCTTAGTAAGTTTATCTATGATTCCAGAGTGGGGAATGGTGTCGAAGGCCTTGGCGAGGTCCAGATAGGCTGTGTGGATCACCTTACCCTAGTCCATGGCTCTGGAGACTGATTCGAAGAAGTCAGTCAGATTCAGGAGACAATCTCGGCCCTTCATGAACCCAAACTGCATGTGGTCCAGTGTATGAAGGTTGCCAATGTCTTTGTTTATAAGTTCCGTGATAGTACATTCCATGGTCTTGCAGATTAGGCTCATCAGACTGATGGGGTGGTAGTTCCTGGGGTCCAAGGTGGATCCCCCCTTGTGGAGTGGGATAACAGTAGCTGTGCACCACTCAGTGGGCACGAAGCCTGAGGTGGCACTGTGATTAAACATTACACTTAGGTGAGGTGCCAGTTCCTTTTGTAGTTCATGTAGTACACATCATGAAAAAAACACCAGCACACCACTCTTCAAATCCAAAAAACATCCACGAAAAGGAGGAAGGAAAAAAAATCAGCTTTCAGGATGTATAAATCAGATTTATTGATCCAAATGTTCTGGTACCTCGGCAGTTTGACTTCAGTGGAACAGTTTCAATTACATCACATCCCTCATATATAACAACATCATCCAATTAATCACAATCAATTAACCATCAAGTGCACTTTCTTAAAGCTCAAACACACAAATATCAAAACAATAAACTTCAAATTTTTAATTAATAAATTAAGCAACTCTAGTGGGACTCAAACCCACAAATAAACCATGCTGAAAACACGTTATTTATACATATACTCTAAATTCAATATTATGCTCTATACTACCATTATATTAATTTATCATTTGTTCATTAAATATACAATATTAAATACATATAAAGCACAATATTAATTACTAGCAACATTATAAATATAATATATTATAATATTATATTATGATGGCCTACGATATTGTTGAATAAATATAAAAAGAAAAACAAATAATGATAAACTATCAGCCTATTCCAGCATCCAAATTCATTCCTCTAGGATGTATAGTATGATAGTTAAAAATCATCTTATGTTCCAACCTATTCAATTCATTCCTAAAATTCCCTCCTAATGAGTGTGGTCTAGCCAAAACACTGAAGTTGAATCCATCAATTTCACAGTTATGTATAGTGGCAAAATGAAAAGCCACTGAGCTATCCATATATTTTCTCCTAATATCCCCCAAATGTTCCAGAATGCAAACTTTTACTTTTCTAGTTGTTTGTCCTATATACTACATAGGTTCTACACAATTACAACCCAAGATGTACACTACCCCAGAAGATGTACAATCAAATTTTTCAAAAGCTACGTATTTTCTACCATTTATTTTCTTTCCATGCATATTGTTGACCTTCTCACAGATGGAACAATGTCCACATCTAAACATTCCAACATTCCCATCAGAAGAATATAACAATTTCTTATTCAGTAGTTCCTTTAAGTTTTTATATCTACTATATGAAAAAGTAACCCTCTTAGGAAATAAATGTCCGATGGAAACATCATCACTAATCACATGCCATAGCTGTTTGAAAATTTTCTCTATAATTTTTGAAAATTCTGAATACTTAGAAACGAAGAACATTTGTTCTTCATCATCACTAGCCTTGCCTGAATATGCTGTCCTACAAGCCCCTACATTTTTCTTTTTTTGTATTAAATTATCATAAATCTTACGAAGTGAATCTTCAGAATAACCTCTAGACAACAATCTATCAAACACTTCACCTAACACTTCTTTCCACAAAGTATGGTCAGATGTGTTCCTACAAATTCTCTTAAATTCACTTTCAGGCAAGGCCTTAATGAGATGAGGCGGATGCATGCTACTTGCATGTAAAAAGTTATTAACGGCTGTGAGTTTTTTGAAGGGTTTATACTGAATCAGGCTCTCTCTTCCAACATAAAATTCAACATCCAAAAATGGCATTTTACTCTCTGAAATTTCAAAACTAAATTTTAAACCATGCCAATTTTTCTCCAATTTATCCATAAAAATTTTAAATAAGGAAGTTTCACCCTTACAAACGAAAATCAAATCATCAATATAACGTTTGTAAAAAAACACATTATTAACAAAAAAAGAAGTTTGAAACATAAATTCCTTCTCAAATTCACCCATGTAAATTATAGCATAAGAGGGAGCAAAAGCTGCTCCCATTGCTGTACCCTTTACCTGAAGATAAAAATCTTTCTTCCATGTAAAATAATTATGAGTCAAACTGTATTCTAACAACAAAAGCAGATAACCTGTTCTAGGCCCTTCACCCATCATCTTTTGCATAGCCAGTAAGCCCCATCTTTTATCAATGTTGGTATACAGTGAACAAACATCTGCCGTGACCAAATAATAATCTTCTTTCCATTCCATTAGGCATAATGCCTTACATACTTCTTCAGTATTTTTCACATGTGAAACCACCTTGGGTAGATATTTTTTAAAATGAAAATCCAAAAATTTATTTACTTTTTCAACAAAAGATCCTATGCCTGATATAATCGGCCTTCCTGGTGGATTAGTTACACTTTTGTGGATTTTTGCTATAATATAAATGTACGGATGTCGTGAATCTATATTTGTTAACTTCCTAACATCACTACTATTAAAAAATCCCAACCTTTCACCTCTTTTCAATAAATCATTCAATTCATCTTTGTAAGGTTGTAAAGGATTCCCATCTAATTTAACATAAGATGTAGAACACAGCCTGGAATGTCGTCTGGTCCCATGGACGCTGTATTCCTAGCTTTGGAGAGTGTGTTTTTTATCTGTGTGGCAATTATTACCAGAATTTGACAATCTTTTGGTATTGAGATGGGCCCTTTAGGGGGTGAGGGGGGGTGAAGTTCACACTGAATCGATCTGCCAGGATATTGGCAGTATCCTTGGGATCAGTATATTTAATGCCAATCTGTTGTAGCTCAGAGCAGATCTGAGCATTGCCATTTAGATTCTTGACATAGCTATAGAATGCCTTGTGGTTGTCTTTGGAATCTTTGGCAATTTAATTTTCGTAACTAGCTTTGGAGGATTTTATGAGGGATCACAGCTTCTTACTGAGGCTGGTAAGGGAGTTTTTTGCATCCTGGGATTTTCCTCTTTTCTGCAACAGTTTCTTTCTTTTGTTGTAAAGTTTGTTTGTGGCAAGGGACCACCAGACTGGCTTCCTTTTTTTGGAGGAGACCATCTTGGTTCTATTGGGGATGGCACGATTCATGCACGAGTGGATGTGCTCGTACAGTGCCTTAGTGTAGGATTCAGTAGTCAAATTTTCAGTTCTTGTCTGCATGGGTGTCATGAAGTTTGTCACTTCTGACTTGAGTAGCATGAAGATGGCTTTGGAGAAGTTTTTTACGGAGGTTTTCTTACTGGAGGGTGGGGGTGGGATGTGGATGTCAAGGTTGATTAGCTTATGGTCAGTCCTGACCACTAAGGGGGTGACCAAAGGTGTGGAGCATCAATTTTCATTAATTCTCTTTATTCCTTTTCCTATTCTTATATATTCTTCATTTTCCTGTACTTTAACCCATATTGCCACATGATCTGAAAATCCAGCATACTTAATTCCTTTTTTTTATAACTTTTAAACTATCAGATATGAAAAAAATAATCAATGTCTGTCCTATTTCATTCAATTTTAGGTCCACTGGTTATTCACCATAGACATAACTTTCCACTTCTCGTAATTTCTTTAGCCATTTTAACATGGCTCTTATTTTCCTTAAATTACAATTAACATCACCCACCACTATAATGTCCATATTTACACAAACATATTCAAGAATATTTTTAAACATCATTTCTCTCTCCTTTTTTGTTACATATGTTTTTTTTTTCCATCTCATGTCTATTACCATAGTTTGGCCTAGTTCCACCATGATTACATCTAATATTGTAATGCTTTCTTGACATGATATACATATGCCTGAGCATGTTTCTTTCCCCATGTTCCAAACTACCACACAATTCCAAAGTCTTTCAGTTTGTGTTCTTTCTTCCTCTGTTAATAATCTGATGTCTTCTAAAACAATAATATGTGCATGTACACAACTGTACTTTCTTAACAAAAGGTCAGTCATTGCAGTTAACAGAAGAAATTAAAAGTAACATCTTACTATCAGTTAATTACACCTCTAACACACAGTACTGGAAAATATTTAACTGGAAATACTTACATAGAGCATTTTTAACACCAGACAGAATTAAAAAGATCAGTACTGCTAAAAATGTTTTTTGCTGGAGGTGTGAAAAGTCAAGTAAAGCAGACTGGATTCATATTCTTTGTGAATGTAATAAAATTAAATCATATTGGAATGGAGTCAATCATTTTTTACAAGCTTTATTTAATGAATCCTTTAATCCGCGGTGGTGGTGCTGCAGTAGCATTGTTGCCTCACAGTAAGACGCTGTCCGGTTCGATTTGCAGCTAGAGCGTCTTCTGCGTGAAGACATGCGTGAATTGGCATACCTTAGTTGAAGGTTGTACATCAGGGCTGGTAACTCGGCAAGTAAAAATCAACTACCAATCATTAGCGGACCAGAGTTCCGCTGTGGCGACCCCTAACCAGGAAAAGCCGAAAGACACAACAACAACTGTAGCACACCATTGTAAACATACCTATTCTCTACTGCAGCACACCATTGTAATATACCTATTCTCTACTGCAGCACACCATTGAAATATACCTATTCTCTACTGCAGCACACCATTGTAATATACCTATTCTCTATTGCAGCACACCATTGTAATATACCTATTCTGTACTGCAGCACACCATTGCAATGTACCTATTCTGTACTGCAGCACACCATTGTAATATACCTATTCTCTACTGCAGCACACCATTGTAATATACCTATTCTCCTCTTAAGATTTTTTCATACTGTTCACATTTAAAGCTAATATTTTCAGTTTTTAAGAACAGTTAGTATAATAAAATGTTATCCTTTTCCTTTCTTATTTTCTCTAAGCATTTTTTTTAAATTTTCTTTTCCTTTCTTTAACTCTTTTCCCTGTTAAATTCTTTTTATTTCTTACTGTGCACCAATTTGCTTCTTCCTCACTTGTTTCCGCTGTTTCTTTTTCCTTGTTATTTTCTTTAATTTCATGTATAACCTCTTTATCAGTTACATCTTTTTGTACATTTTCTTGTATAACACATTCTACTATCTCTTTATCCTGTATAACTTCATTTTCTTGCACATTCCTTTCACATTCTAGCCATGAATGACCAGTATTGCCATGTTTTGCACTTTAAATCACTTTTTTTGCATTATGCCCTGTTTTACCACATAACTAACATTTTTTTTTATCACATTCATTGATTAAATGATTTTTTTTCCCACAAAAATAACACGTTTTTGGTTGAGCCCTGTATTTGACAAAAGCCCTACTACCATGAACATTAATAATACTAGGTATGTGCATAACATTATCATTTTCAGTATTACTCCACATTCCCATCCCCCAATCCATAGTCCTCTTTCATCATATACATTTGTAGTGCCCATTACTTTTTTACATATAGTTAAATGTTCTTTCAGTTATTTTCTTTAACTTCAGTTCTAAACTGGATCATTATTCTTTTTTGTTTGTCTCTCTAAAGTTTGTGCAACATATTCTGACCATGGATAAATACTTTTCTTTTTTTCATATGCACCCAAATAATTTTCCATGGCCTGCCCAGTCTCAAATATCAAGTCACAAAATATCTCTTTATTAATTAAAATTTATGTTCTTACCTCTTTTGCTTTGACACCCAGAGGTGCTATGACAGAGTCACAACCCTTATTCCTGTCCAGACGTTCTTCTTTTTTACAGCTCACACATACTGTATACTTTTTTTTTGTTTCTTTTATTTCTTCTTTGCTCCTTCTCCCACAGTTTTTGCATATATTTTTGTCTCTTGAACCTTTTCTGGCACAGTCTCTTCTCCTTTTTCTTCTTCTAGTTTCACCATAATGTCACTCCATGAAATTGCTGTTCCACTTTCTGGTTCACTTTTACCATTTCTTCCAAATAATCATCCTGCAACCCTCCCGATTGGATGGTTGTAATTATTCATTTCTCAGAGGTAACTGTCTCTCCTTCAAACAATCTCCTCTGAAAGTTTTCCTCTGAATCCATCTCTGTTACAGCTACAATCTCCTTTTCTTCCGATATCACAGTTTCTTTCTGCACCCACAGCATCAGAAAAAAACTTCTGGTAGCAATTCTACCATTTCAGCTACATTTTCATCAACCTTCACTTCATTTTCAGCCAAAGCTGAATCAGACATATTTTCTTCCTGTTCCTCATGGCTGCCTCTGTGCCTAGACAGGAAACAGGAAGTTAGTATGTGTAACACACAAATCCTTCCCCTGCCTACCAAGAGTAGGAGAAGTTCCCTGATAAGATTTCCCCTAGTAGTACTAAATATCACATTGAGTCACCCCCGAAAAGAGGCCTAATGGGTGTAATCCTGTCAAAAAAGGATAAAAAAAATAAAAACAAAAACACAAATTTAAAAAAGTGCCGCATAATGAATACATATACTGCCTGTCATTTACATGGTCTGTTTTTAATTTTAATTTTAATTTTTTGATCTGCTTAGGTGGAGCTTGCATGTTTTCTTATGTTTCCTCTGGACAGGCATTTTGTTTCACTTTGTATCATGGAGCTTTTAATCCCAGGCTGCACTTGTAAAAGAGCCTCTATTTTATAAATTTCCCAAGTTAATGAAATAAAACAAAGAAAGAATAATTTTCTTAAGACTATTACTAAGTAACATGACCGTAATTCTTTGTATATGGACCCCTCCTTGGCTACTCTTTTTTTCCTGCATACACTTCTACCACTAATCCACCAGCAGCAAATTCTGATCCAGTTAAATAATAAAAATGTGAATATACTTTTATTTCTATCTCACAGATAATTTGTATTATTTTATTTAACAGTATGTGTATGTAGCTGCCATAATAGTTATGTTCAGTATTTTTTTCTCTATAACGTTTTAATATGTTATTATGTTTATTATCTTTGTATAAATTATCTTTTATGTTTTGAATTTATAACTGTGAAACTTTTCTTCCTGGAAATCAGCTGAAAAGTGGTAATTTTCTCAGCTTGACCATCACGGTCAACAAATGTAAATGAATCAATCACTCACTCACTCACTTTCGCAGTCAGTCATCTAGGCAAGTCTAAAGTTCTAAAACAGTATACTTGAAACTGTATGCTCTTGCAGTCTGATATAAACCAATCCTCTTTCCAGAAACTTCAGTTTTGAAACTGCATCTTAACACCTATGTCGATACTACCTTCAAGTAAGATATGTTTATGTTGCCTACTTACATTTTAACAGAACATAACTGTTGCTCTTGTGTATCTGATGAGGTCAAGGCAAACACCTTTATTCTAAATTCTGCTTGAATTCAAAGTGAGTTCAAAGTTGCCTTTTATATGAGGGTTAAGTTCCTAATCCCATGCAGTGAACTTTGACACAGGCACTCCATACTTAGGTTCATAGGTTCATACTAGGCTATCTGCCCTAGGGCATTTATAAGCCTAGCCAGAGTGTGTTTGGCTTTCGCCAGCCATTTTAAATTAATTTTGCTATGCCCTTTTTCGAGGTTAGTATACTGTGCCCGTCTAACAGTGGACACAGAAGTGATACCCGGGGTAAACCTACGATCTCCCATCCACTCATCAAGATTCCTCTTGAAGAGAGTCAGTGAGGGACTCTGCCTAACCTGGACTGGGATTTTATTCCAGAGTGAAGGGAGCCTCTGGGTTATGAATCTGTCCCTCCAGCATGTCCTATTTATTTCAGTGCTGAGGTTCAAGTCTCTCGCGCGCATAGCTCAATGGGATTTGGATTTTCTGAGGTGCAGCATGTCCATTAATTCCGGGTTGGACATGGCTTTATATGTCAGGCACAGATTGCCTCTGAGCAGGCGGTATGCCACTGAGTAGAGCTGGAGTTTCTTTAACCGGGCAGCATATGGCATCTGTTTGAGCCCTTTGATCCTCTTGGTGAGGTACTTTTGGGGTCTTTCCAGTTGCTGCAGGTGTCTGGTAAGGTACATCCCAAAAGGAGCATTGTACTCAATTATGGGCCTGATGAGGGATGAGTAAAGAGGCACGATGACCTCCCCTGATCTAGATGTGAATCCCTTCATGATTAGGTGGGCTATATAAAATGTTTTTCTAACCACTTTGGCCACGTGGTTGTCAAATGAGAGATTGCTATCAACTTGGGTCCCCAGGTCCCTAATTACTTCTTCTGTACTTAATGGATTACCACCTATGTGGTAATTTGTGGGCACTTTGTTTTTGCTAAAGGGGATGACTATACACCTTTTGGCATTTAGCTTGAGGCCATGGCTCTGGCACCAGTTGTCTGTTTCTATGAGGCCCTTTTGGAGGATGCTTTTGTCAGCTGGAGAGTCGATTATGGCGCCCAGTTTGCAGTCATCTGCGAACTTGGTCAGCCACAGTCCTTCCGTGTTTGCCTGTACCTCCAAGAAATATATACCGAACAAGAGAGGTCCCAGGACTGAGCCTTGTGGGACGCCACTTATAACTGGTTTGGAGTCTGACATGGCTCCAGCAATTCTAACCATGTGGGTTCTGTCCTTGAGCCAGTTTGCAACCCATCTAGTGACATAGGGGTTTATATTTAAGCTGGTGAGCTTATCTATAATGCCCGAGTGGGGTATTGTATCGAAGGCTTTTGCGAGGTCCAGGTAGGCTATGTGGACCACCTTCCCCTCGTCAATGGCCTTGGTGACTGTTTCAAAAAAATCAACCAGGTTTAAGAGGCAGGATCTGCCCTTAACAAAGCCGAACTGGGTAGGATCCAGTGTCTGTAGGTCCCCAATATCTTTATGAGGTCCATGATGATCCTTTCCATAGCTTTGCAGACCAAGCTAGTCAGGCTTATGGGGCGATAATTTCCAGAATCCGTTGAGGCACCACCTTTGTGGAGAGGGATCACTGTTGCTGTACGCCACTCTTTGGGTACATATCCTGTAGTAAGGCTGAAATTGAACAGTAGTTTTATGTTTGGGTTTAGCTCTTCTTGGAGTTCATGTAGGACGCAGCCCGGGACACGGTCTGGTCCCATTGATGCTGTGTTTTTTGCTTTAGAGAGGGCGGCTCTTACCTGAGCATCTGAGATGTCAAGGGGGCAGCACTCTGCTGGGATAGATATTCACCCTTTTGGTGTTGGGGGGGGGAGTTTGCGCTGAACCTGTCAGCTAGGATGTTGGCAATGTCTGTGGGTTCGTTGTATTTTTTGTCATTTTGGATTAATTCTGAGCATATCTGGGAATCCCCACCCAGGTTCCTAACATAACTAAAGAAAGCCTTGTGATTATCCTTAGTGTCCTTTGCAGTTTTTCTCTCGAAGCTGGCCTTAGACGATTTTATGAGTGCCCGTAGTTTTTTGCTAATACTGATCAGAGATGCCTTCCCTTTTTGGGATTTTGCTCTATCATGTATTAGCTTCCTCTTTCTATTGTATAGTTTGTTTATGGCTGGGGTCCACCAGACAGGACATCTGCCTTTGGAGGATTGGGTCTTGGTTTTATTTGGGATTGCATGATCCATGCATTCCTGAAGGTGTTCATAGAATGCGTTTATAAAGGATTCTGTGGTCTGGGCTGTATTTTCCACAGGCCCGGGGGCTTTGAAGGATTCCACCTCGGTTTTGAGGAGTGTGAAATTTGCTTTAGAGAAGTTTTTCACTGTGGTTTTCTGGGCAGGGGATGGGGTCGGGATGTGAATATCCAGTGAGATTAGTTTATGGTCTGATCTTACCAGTGAGGGATACACTTCTGGTCTGGAGCATAGAGTCCCCATGTTGGTGATGATCAGGTCCAGTATGTTTTCCCCTCTTGTGGGAGTGGTAACAAGTTGTTCCATAGCATTTGAGTTTATAAATTCTAGGAACCTTTGGGCTAGGGTGTTGGAGCTAGAGTAATGCTCCCAGTCTATGTTTGGGTAGTTGAAGTTGCCCAATATAATGGTGTTTGGAGAGACCTTCATATTTTCCAGTGTTCACAGGAAGGCCGAGTGGGGTTCCTGGGTTTGGGAGGGTGGTCTGTAGCAGGCTATAAGCTGGAAGGCAGTTTTACCCACTGTTAGTTGCACATAGATAGTTAACCACAGGATCACTACCCCTCAAAAAAGGGGAATTTTTCCTGCAGCACCCTCAACTGAAATGACTACAATTTCTCACTTGTCAGAATTCAACAGTAACAATCAACACAGTTATTATACACAACCAGATATATTTGTAAGTGTTGCATTAATTGCCAGATAAAACTGATTAATGCAGTCGTTATACATAATTTGGGTTTTAGTTTAACATCAACATTGGTACTGTGGTTGAAAGTATCAGGAGAAAAGTTTAAAACCACAATGTCTAAATTCATGTGACACGGTATTTGACCACCTGTGAGAACGATTGTTCAAAATATGTAGCTGGAAGGATTTTATCTTCGTAAGCAGTAAATAAACCACACACCATGATTGCTCAGTTTTCTTTTCCTCAGTGTATTTAAGGAGAATCCTAGTTAAACTGCTGGAGTTTATATCACTACTGCTAATTCTGGTGGAGATGTTTAGAGACTGCAATGGCCTTACCATTATGAAGCTGTGTTCTGTGTTCTCAGCATGAAAACTAGTGTTGCAGCATTGCATCAGCTGGAGTGGAAGGAATTTATTATGTAGGGTTTATTAGCTACTGAGTTGCACCTTATAAATAATTTAGTGCATGCAGTGTCTATGAGCACAGCATCTGCAGTACTATAATATTCACAGAATATAATAAAATACAAGTCCAAATAGTTTTCTTAAGGAAAAAGAAACTTTTCTTAGGCATGTCACACCATTCTTTGATGCTGTTTAGCAAGATAGGATAGAAATTTAGCTTCAGTTTCTTATAAATTAATGTGCATTTACTTTGTGAAAGACAGTTCTGTTTAGCTGAGACCCAGTTATACAGCACATAGTGACTGACCCTCACAAAGATGTACAGAGTGACTGCAGACATTTAAAGTTTTCAAACTTGTCAATGCTCATCTTGGTCATGTTTCATTATTTGGGTTGCTTCTTCACTACTAGCAGTGCCATAAGTCACAATAGTTTCTCAGCTGATGTTTCAGGAAAGAATAATGTTTTGTGTTGTTTTGCTACACTATAGTGTGTCTTAATGCAAAAGAATTTTGTAGTGATGGCAGACATCTAGATTTTGATTATTTTATATACTGTTTATTTCAAATAGTAAATCAGGTTAGTTTCTCTGCCTTTGTACTTAATGGGATATGTATATTCATGATGACATTACTGTAGATGTTCAAAGTTACCTTTAGCTTGTACCATTTCTGAGATGTTTCTTATAACACAGCTCAGTGTCTGATCTGATATGAAGATGCATTTTGTTGTTGTGGAATAAAGCAGAACTGGGCTTTGATCAATGAGCTTGCTACATTAGATTTCTGATTTCCTGACATCAAGTGATGATTCTCAAAATATGCTGGTTTGTAACCTACATTACCTTCAGAGTCAATTCTGCATGTAACAGATTCACAGTATTTAATTTTAATATTATTCATATTACTTAAGTTTTTTTAGTGGTTACTGATTGTGGTAGAGAAAGTTCTTACATGTAGGATAGGACAGGGCATGTACATGAAGCTTAAGGTTCGAAGGAGGGGACAATGAAAGCCCAGACGTAAGCCTTTTTCATACATGTGGGATACAACATGGCATGTACATGACTCCTGAGGTTGTAAGGAGAAGAGAGTGACTGCCTGAAGTATGTCCTGTTCATACATGAAGGATAGGAAATGGCATGCATACAATGCTTTGAGTTTTACGTAGAGGAAAGTGAATGCCTAGAGTATGCCCTTATTCATACATGCAGGATAGGACATGGCATGTAGATGACTCCTAAGGTTGTAAGGAGAAGGCAGTGAATGCCTGAAGTATGCCCCATTCATACATTTAGGACAGGACATGTACATGAAGCCTAAGGTTCTGAGGAGAGGAAATGCCAGTGACACTGTCTTTGTTTGCTACTTAGAGCAGGCCTAGAAGAAATGTTCCTTTTCAATAAACTGAACAAATATACTTGCTGCACTGACTTCAGGTTTTATGCTTCTCTGGAAACAAAAAAATAACAACTGTGTATGAAATATGGTTCAGAAGTTACATGTGAGTGCCACTCAGTGAGCTGGACTGGTAAGTGATGTGCTTTGTGGCATTTCTGTGGGAGTTGGTAATGAACTAAAAATAATGTGTCCGTACATTCAACAAGAATTTAAAGTCTGAACAGAAAGTTTGGGGATTTGAGCCCATTCAGGCTTCACTTATCACCAGCAGTCAGATGACCTTTGCAAAGTCTGGGAGTCTATGGGATATCCTATGAAACCTGATCATTGCAATAACCTATATATCTGCATTTGCAAGTAATGGTGCATTTTAAAATGACAACTAAATTGTTTGCTGTCTTATTAGTAACGTTTCTTATAAATCAACATAAGGGTATGGAAGGCAAGGCATGATGATTTGGTCAAGGCATTTCCTTGGTATTGCTACCCTGCATCTTAAAGGAGATTTCTTGCCATTGACACCTTATATCACTGCTTTATAGTGTGAAACATGCATTTCATTCTTCAGCTCAGATTTCACATCAGATGCCTAAAACGGAGAGCTGCACAGCTAGTGCTTATTTTGCTGGGATGATGAATTCTTCTTCTACCCCCTCATCCTCCTCCTCTTTATCTCCTGCAGATTTATAGACTTACTGCCTTTAGGCACTGCTACAGAGTTCAGAGAGCAATAAAGGTAGTCCTTGAATACAAGTAGTGAAAAATCAGCCAGACAACATCCAAAATACGAAAGTAGATTTATTCCAACACGTATCACGACAGCACAAAGACAATAGTTTAAAACAGACTAAGCGCTTTCATCTCCCTACGGAGACTTTTTTCAGAGACAATTAATTTAACAAGAACTTCTCTTATATATACTTGTCCAATAGTGGGCTGGCTTAAAAATTGATTGATTGATTAATTAGTTTAAATTAGTTTAAAATGAACAACCTATTAAATGTATACACACCAATTTTACCATAGGTGAAATGTGATTCTATAAGCAAGGTGTTGCTCTTGAAAAATCATAGCAGTACTCATATAGAGAATTAGAGAAATATAGAGAAATATAAACAAAATAAAAAAATATATAAAGATAAAACTGAACCATTTAATCTAAAAATACTTCAAGTAATGCTAATTAAATTCATAATTATTTATGTATAAAAATGTGTATATATATATATATATATATATATATATATATATATATATATATATAATTTATAAATATAAATAAATATACATAGTACTAAATATTTTGTATAAAAAATGTTTCAAAAATATATATATAGACAGTTGTAGAAATACAAGTGAGAATGTATATACACACACCCATTCCCCATTCTTCCACTTGTTATGGAATTCATTACGTATATATATATATATATATATATATATATATATATATATATATATATATATATATACACACACACACACACACACACACAAAAAAAAAAATCCGAACACGCACGCTTCCTCATACACACGCACACACGCGTACACGTACACACAACACGTATGCATGCATAAAGCACGTACACACTAAATACATACACACGTGAATAAATACCAGTAATACCTGTAATACCTACATGCGTGAATGTATATACATCGTGTATAATTTAAATATGTTCCATAATGTATATTTATGTATGTATTTATGTAATACTGGGAAAACATGAGTGTTGTTTGTTTATCTCTTAGTAGCTTTTTTGGGGTCAGCAGCAAAAATTTTTAAAACCGGAGTAATAGATATGTGGTCATTAAGACCTTTTCCTCCACATGCGTCTAACCGCAATTGCCACATCATTTCCTTGTATTCGAGTTTTGTTTCCCAATCTCCACCTCTATCCAGTTGTATAACTTCTTCTAACACCCAAAATTTAAAGTTTGCTTCTTTACAATTCAACACATGTCTATACAAAGCATTGTTTTCATTTCGTTTATTAATATCTCTAATGTGTTCATATATTCTTGTCCTCAGATGTCTCTCAGTTTTCCCAATGTAGTATTTCCAACATACCGTACAAAAAGCTAAATAGACTACTCCCTGGGTATAACAACTGCTATAACCCCTAGCTTTCAAAGTAGTCCCTAAACTGGGCAATGATATTTCCTTTTGTTCTGCTATAAAGGAACACTGGGCACATCTTCCACATTTGAATGTTCCATGTTTTCTACTTGTACCTTGAATAATATGTGTTTTCTGTTGTTCAAGGAAATTCTTGATGTTTCTGTTCCTCCTATAACTGTATTTTATCTTCTCTTGAAAGATATTTGTTGTACCATACATTTCCTTAAACATCCCCCAAGTTTCATTTATGCATTTCCGTAACCACCCCATTCCTTTATAAAAAGTCAACATTAGATATGGTGACCTATCCCAACTGTTCGTGTTTTTAATATTCTCTGACTTCTTCAAATTACAATAATCAATTTTAGGAGTATTGAGTTCATCTAATATATTGGAAGGGCTCCTACTACTCGTGGTCAAAAGGGGAACATACATCTTTTCACTTCTTCCTTTAAGTACATATTCCTTTATGTCCCCAATTATTTTACCTGGGTATCCTCTTTCCTGAAACATTTTTTCCAAGTGACCAATTTCTAAAATAAAATCACTATCATTAGAAATCATCCTTGCCATTCTGATCATTTGCCCTTTGACAATGTTCCTTTTCAAGAATTGTGGGTGGTCGCTCTCATAATGTAGGTATGAATTAGAAAAATGCTCTTTTCTGTAAATATTGGATTTATAACACTTATTGTTATAATCCTTAATCAATTTCACATCTAAAAAATGTATACTATCTTTTTCTATCTGGTGTGTGAATTCCAAAAATGTGGTGGTGTGGTTTATATAATCAATAAATTCTTCTATCTTATCTATAGTTCCATCCCATACAACTAGTATATCATCCAAAAATCTGAAGTATTTTTTGATGTACTTGTTGTGTTGGGACGTAAAAACAAAATGTGATTCCCAATATAGCATAATAATATTGGCATATATCGGGACACACGCTGACCCCATTGTGACACCTTCTTTCTTATTATAGTATTCTCCTTGAAAGAATAAATAATTGTATTTTAGGACTAGCTCCATATTTTCTAAAATCAATCTATATTCATCCCCTTTAAGGAAATCCATTTCTCCTAATATTTCTTCAAACCACCTTAGTCCTTGCTCCTGAGGTATTACAGAAAACAAGTCCCTAACATCAATAGTTATAAATATATACTCATCATCATAGAAACAGTTTCCCATTTTTTTCAAAAAGTCCCATGAATCCACCAAAATATGGTGAAATTTACTTTGAAACTGTTTTAGTTTTTGGTCAACATATATGGCTAGGGGTTGAGTTTTTGAACCCTGAGAGGATACAATTGGTCGCATGGGAGGGTCTATAATAGACTTATGCACCTTGGGAATTCCAAAAATGGTTGGTATTACTGGTTTGGGTACCTTGAAAAAGTTGTATAGATCCCTATCTATTTGGCCCTGTAAAAGGTTGTCTTCTTAAATTAGATCAATCTTTTTGTATGATATATTTATCTCATTTTTAGATACAATCCCATATTGGTTCGCATTGTTCAATATATCCATCATTTTTTGGGTATAATCCCATTTTTCCATAAGTACTACCCCCCCCCCCCGCCTTTGTCCGGTTTCATCACTCGGATTTTATCATTCCTACTAAATTAGCATGTTGTATTCAATTGGTGTTAAATTATTCATCTTTTTTTCTGTCATTTTGTCCTTTATTTTTACCATATAAGTAACGAATATTTTTTGTAACACATTTCTCAAAGTTTAAAATTTCTTTTTGAAGGGGTGGGTTATACACACTTGATCTCTTGAGCTCTTTTTTATTATTATTGTTTGTATAATCCTGAGTGTTTTTATCTTTATAATTGTGAATAAAATTTAATTTTCGTGTATATAATCGAATATCTAGTAAAATGTTTTCTATAGGTGGGATTTTACTAGGTACAAATGTGAAACCTTTTATAAATAAATTAAAATAGTACTGGTTAATCTGAATGTCTGTATAATTAAAAATGTTAAAATTATTAAATGAGTTTATAATAGTGGTCACTTTATCAGTGTCATTCAGTTTCTGTCATCTCTTTGTCCTCAAAAAGTAATGTGTCAATACTAACTATCGTTGTAACCTCCCTATGTACTGGGTGTTGTTCTCTGCTATCTGTGCATAAGTTGGTTGTAAATTTTGGTTCCTTATTCTCTCCAACCTCCTGGGTTCATCCACGTCTAAAGGGACCACCTCACTATTACCATAACCATTCCCATTGTTCACAAAACCTTCATAGTTGGTGAACCCAGAAGCTTCATATTCATTATATACTTGTTTTTCACCCCTGCATCTGTTGTTCCTGTAGTACCCATTGTTAGTGTACCTATTTCTATTATAAGTTTTAGTTTCCCAACCATTAGAATCACTTTCTTTATCACAGTAATAAGCAGTATTCATTTCATACTCTTTTAAATCTCTTTCAATTTTAGAAAGCTTTCTACTCATGTTAACATTAATATAGTAATCTATGTCATGTAAAACTCTATAGTAAATATTCTTATATTCATCCACAGTAAATAAAACATCAGTGCTAATACTCACATACAATCTATCAATTTCTTTTTTAGTGTATTCCATATTTTCATTGTTCCATTTGACCATTTCATTAAGAATAGCCAGCCCACACTCATTTAAAATGCCTGTAATAGTTTTAAAAAACGTATTGTCATACTTTGCGTTATTTGGATATTTATTCAGTCTAAAGCCTCTAGGCACAATTTTCTCCTTTAAACATTTCTCGAGATACCAATTTTCTACTGCCCAAGCTTTATATTTTTGTAACAAAGTTTTAAAAGTCTTACAATTGTCCTTAAAAGTTGGTTTTGTTTGGCTTTCTTTTCTCTTCTCCTTGCTGTTCGTACTTTTGAACGAGCGATTCAGCCAAGTTGCAAAATCCACTTCTCTGTAGAATTCTGGTATCTCACAATCCCTCCGATTAGTTTCCAAACCAGAACCTTGCTTCAAAACATTGTTAGGTCCTGTATTAACCGTAAACGAACCATTCTCCTCTCCTCTCCTACTCCTACTCCCTCCTTACAGGTATTACTGTTATTTATTCACATGTGTGTATGTATTTAGTGTGTACGTGCTTTATCTATGCATACGTGTTGTGTGTACGTGTACGCGTGTGTGCGTGTGTATGAGGAAGCGTGCGTGTTCGGATTTTTTTTTGTGTGTGTGTATATATATATATATATATATATATATATATATATATATATATATATATATACGTAATGAATTCCATAACAAGTGGAAGGATGGGGAATGGGTGTGTGTATATACATTCTCACTTGTATTTCTACAACTGTCTATATATATATTTTTGAAACATTTTTTATACAAAATATCTAGTACTATGTATATTTATTTATATTTATAAATTATATATATATATACACATTTTTATACATTATATACATTTTATACATAAATAATTATGAATTTAATTAGCATTTCTGGAAGTATTTTTAGATTAAATGGTTCATTTTTATCTTTATTTATTATTTTATTTTGTTTATATTTCTCTATATTTCTCTAATTCTCTATATGAGTACTGCTATGATTTTTCAAGAGCAACACCTTGCTTATAGAATCACAGTTCACCTATGGTAAAACTGGTGTGTATACATTTAATAGGTTGTTCATTTTAAACTAATTTAAACTAATTAATCAATCAATTTTTAAGCCAGCCCACTATTGGACAAGTATATATAAGAGAAGTTCTTGTTAAATTAATTGTCTCTGAAGAAGTCTCCGTAGGGAGATGAACGCGCTTAGTCTGTTTTAAACTATTGTCTTTGTGCTGTCGTGATACATGTTGGAATAAATCTACTTTCGTATTTTGGATGTTGTCCGGCTGATTTTTCACTACTTGTATTCAAGGACTACCTTTATTGCTCTCTGAACAGGCTATTTGGTTTTTTAGTCGTTTTCTCAGCTTGGCTGGAGTTTTTTGTGTTATAAACTGCTACAGAGTTGATCACCCCCATTCTCCCAAGCTGCTGTTTTTATCTCCCACTGCAGTATTTTCTTGTGAGGACTTCCCAGGATCCCAGAGAATGGATGTTTTTTCCTAATCCTTGGTTTGCCAGGCAGGGAGGAAGATGATGGTGTTGGTAGCTCTGCTAGCTAAGGATCAACATTATGCTTCCAGTCAAACCACTGAGAGTGGAGGCTCAGCATGCAGTTGATGGACGTGGGCAAGATTTCAACCAACCAGCACTAGAGACTCAGGTTCAGTACTGACATCTGGTCACTGTCTTGTGTCTTCGTGTTCTTCTTTTTCTGCATGTATTTTCTCTGGGTAAGCAGATTTCTTCCCATCTGATAACTATATTGTCCTTGCATCTGTGTGTCTTGAAGTTATCCTATCCTTTGTGACAGAGCTCATTGGTGAAAAGTACACAAGAAGGACCATTATATTGACCCACTTGCTACACAAATATATAAATAAAAAAGCTATATTTTTACTACTTTTCTTAAACACTCCTGAATTATAGACTATTAACTAAATATTATTTACAGTGTGAATATATGTATTATTTTGAAGTTACCTTGAATTGGCATCTCATTTAGGAAAACAAACCGGCATGCTACTAAAGTGTTCCAATACACATTTTTTTTAATTACAGCTTAACTTTTTCTAGGTGTGCCCAGTGCCAGCCCACTTACTCCTGCTTGGTCTAGTGATGGGAGTGGGACATAAGTCCATATGCTATTGTCAGTTGAAAAAATACCCTTAAGTGTTTTCCCATATCCCTGATTGAACAAACACAGTTGTATTAAGTAAGGAGGTTACAAGGTTGTAGCACTTAGGGTTGTTTGCCCCAGACATAAAATATTTTGCCTTCTGAGTCTGACTTTGTTGTTTTAGCTGAACTGTTTTTGACTGCTTGGCATATTACTAACTTGCCAGTAAGAATGTATTTTGTTTTCTTCAGAAAAAGCTGCTAGTCTGTTTATGTTTTTATGCACTTGCACTGTAGGCATATTAAGGCACTTGCTCATATACAAACATGATCTGCCTCTGAGGACCACTGCTCTCTTGAAGCAGGAAGTGAAGGGTACATGCCCATACAAGAGTTCTACATGCAGTGCAATGGAATCCATGACAAGACTTTGACTCCTTTTTGATCAGCCTTCAGAAATGCAATCTCAAAGGAGCAAATTCATTAAGTTGTGAAAAACATTTGCGATTGAAACCTACAAAAATGCATTTTTTTTGCAGGGAAGCAAGCTCTTTGCACCCCCCCCCCCTTTTGTGTGTGTCTACACGTGTAGAGAATGGTGGAGTAGTCCTGCAGCCCCACTCCTTATATTACTAAGTCTGAGGTTGCATCGTGTTGGGGAAAGGAGAAATTCCTAGGACTTTGCAACTTTCATTTTTTTCAGGTAAAAGCTGACTTTTAAAATTATTAAGTTGTAAAAACCCTTTTGACGTGGTGATCATTCATTAGTGTCTTAAAGACAAGCCTGGTTTCTAGTATAATGTGTTGTTTACATAGCAGAATAAATTGTTAATGAGACCAGGTCATGCATGCAACAACCATCTCTTTCTGCAGAAAGGAATGGAATTCATTGGAATAAGGTGAAAAATAAGTACCTTATGCTGACTAAGATGGCTGATGGTGGTTGTGAAACCTAGCACTTTTTTATCATCCATTAACCTTTCTGTCATCGATCGTCCTATTAGTTCACCTACACAGGACTGAGACCCAATCAAAGAAGACCATCATCCAAGATGATATTAGTTTTATTTCTGTTTTTTCCCCAGTAGCTGATGTGCATACATGAAAATGTTAGGGCCTGTCTGTGCTTTTGTTTAATTTTTCCAAATGTTTAGGTTTTTTCATACTATGAAAATAATGTACCCTACTTATAAGTCAGGACATAATTTTAGTTCATGAAATCTGTTCTGTTTCAGTCTTTGAAATTTGTCAACAGTGCTCTTCAAAGCATCTGCAATGTAGCAAGAGTATCTTCTTTATGTATTTGATATGGGGTTACTTGTATTGGTAGCTTATTTAAATATTTTTGGAAATTCCTTGTTGTTAGCCCACTGGGACTATCTGTGTCATTCTATATTGCTTTTGCATTTTCCTCTATTATTTTGCCCAGCTACACAGATGTCACATGAAAGCTACCATGTGAGTTGCTTTGGTAGAACCAAGCTGTGATGATATGAGGTATTGCCAGCTATGCCAGGAGAAGTAGGGCAGTGGATGCGTAACATATGCCTGCAAAGATAGTTGGAATTTTGTAAAGAATTACATGTTATTTGTATATCAAACTTATTTGTACAGATGTTTGTGATGGAAATGTATTTTTAAAGTTGCTTGTGTTAAAAATGTATCAACAGTGGGTCCTGACTGTATTATAAGTATATTCTGAAGAAGTCTCACTTGAGAGATGAATGCTCTAAATACGTGTTTTTATATTCGTCTTTGTCACAATTAAATTTTATCTTGAAGTGTAAGGCCATTTACTTGCAATTATTTTTATTTTTAAACAGTTATACAGTTTTTATTTTTTATTTTCGTTATGTATTTTAAGTGAATTAAATGTATACTGGAAGAGTAGAGGTTAATCACAGTCCAGCTGCAGCTAACTTTGAAAAATGTTCTGAAATTAAATTACTGTGTCTAGGCCATAAATATTGTATCTTACAGTTCTGACTGCAGCCAGAGACAAAATTTCTGGAAAAACAACTACAAGGAAGCCATCTATATTGTCTTTAGCAGGGAACTATTTGCTACTCTGCAAGGGTAAAAGTTTGAAATTGTTTTATGACTTCCAGAAGCTGCAACAGATCTTAGCAAGCTCTATGTGTGTGTATTATTGACACATATGTGCTAAATCGTGCGAGTTTCTAGCAATAGGGGGTTGCATGAGAAACAGAAGTCAGATGACCAGATGTATGTGTTGTCCTTCTGTAATCCATCCCTAAAATATGTCACTAAAATAATGTTTAATATTAGGTGAGACTGAAGTCTCAGGGAATGCTGTTGTTATAACCTAACAAAGAAGGACCCTTCACCTGCTTCATCTTGCCTTACTCTAGTAAGTAACCAGGGAAAAATAATTCTTTAGATCAGTCAAGAAAATATAGTGAGATTAGTTAAGTATTGTTTTTCTGTAACTGTGTGAACCTGTCCACCTGTATTGTTTTTAATATTTTCTGTGTTTGAAACTCTCGTGTTTACTGTAAATAGATATTTAGTAATTTCATGTTATTTTCTTATTTATTATTCAATATATTTAAATTTTTCATTGTGGCTGGTCTTTTAGAGAATATTTTAACCTTTAAGATTACATATATTTATTCAGTGACAATGCATCCACTCCTGAAAGCCTTGCTGTTTGGTCAACATTACTATTTGTATTAATATTAATTTCACTGAGCATAATTGGGTACCCTTACATAAGCCTTATATTAGCTGACTTTGGAGTGTCTGATGGCAGTATAACTACATTCTAGTCTGTGCAGAAGGGGGCATAGCTAGTAAATCTGTGCCAGCCTTTTCCAGGTGTGTGTGTGTGTGTGTGTGTGTGTGTGAAAATCAAATCTCAAAGAGTGTGTGGTCAGCTGCTTGCAGTAGAGACATAAAGCACTAGTTTCACAGAGAGAGTGGTGGAAAACTTGGCTTGGACACTCATCTGAGGTCTCAACTCTATAGCCGTGCCAGTGGGGAGTTTTATTGGGGACATGGAAGGAGACAGAGAAACCCAGACTCCGGACTATGTGTATGCTGCTGTGTGTGCTCTCACTGGAAATTATGCTTGATGCAGAGAGCTGCATCTAGAAATTCTGAGTATCCATTTTTGTTCTAATTGAACATCCCTCTCCAGTGCCAGTGGTGAGGATTCAGACTCCTTGATTACTGGCCCAGAGTGGGGATGTCACGCAATCACACATTTCTAGCTCATACACTGCATGCCATGTACCACCCTGTCTAGACCAGATCACCCTCTCCACAGAAAGGATGAGCTGACATCAGCTGCTCACTCCCAGCCTTCCTTGTCCATTCCTCCCCTTCCTAAGTGACTCTGGGATGTCTGGGTCACAGGCAGGACTTCATCTTTATGTGCCTTTAGGCAGATTCCTATATTGCTAAAGTTTTGAAAAAAAAAAGAGGGAAACAATGAATGTGGATAGTAAAACAGTCTTTTGAAATGATTAAGTTGTAAAATCTTTTAGGCGTGGTGATTCCAGGGCACAAACAACTGTCTTTAAAGATTGTACAGTAAGATTTTCGTATACATTTGTGTACATACTTTTCCAAGAGTATAATTAAGTGATTTGTGCACTAAAAAGAATCAACAATTTAATATATCAGATATTTATGTATAGTGGATTTTATATATAATGATTTTTTAGCATAGCAGTATTAAGTGATTTTCAAGTAAAAGTATTAAGTTAATGGCAACATAAAGTAAGTTTTTGCAGAAAAAGAAGAAACAACCATAAGCTGAAACATGAACAGTGTATTATGAAATTTCTCATTTTGTGAAAACAAAATGCAGCAATTTTCATATATTAATGAAAATAAAATTGTATGAAAAATTGTTACGGAATTATGAATGTACAATCAAAAAGCAGGCATTCCATGCTTTGAATAAAGATAGACATTGCAGTGAGTTAATACAAAAAATGTTACATGTATTTATATGATAAAGTGCTCTCATACTGATATGATTGTGGAAGGAACATCTAAAAGTAACAAAACGTGCATGTGGACATAATGTTAAAATGGATGAGAACTTTATGTATATATTGATTTTGATGCTAGCATGTAAGATTGAGCAACTTGAAATTTATTTTACAGAAAATGACGGTCCAGATGACAGTAGAGATACATTGTTGCTAAACATTTATTTATTTGTGTTTGTTAAGCAGGGCAGAACACTGACTACACGGACCTTTTCCGACATAGTCCAGGTGCATTTTCTGGTTAATTAACTTGCTCAGAATCACACAAATGCGTAAGTGAAGACTGATGGAATAAAACTCTGGATCACAAAAGAAGCTCATTATCAGCTCATAGATTTAGTACTGAACTAACGGCTAAACAATACATAAAAATAGCTTCTAAAAGACTTTACAGTAGCATTTGAAGAGACATATCTTTGGAAGTTGTAGAAGGTTTAGGTATCATATCGATAATCATCTGACATAAAAATGCTATCAAAAGCTAAAAATATTTCATCAATTGTTCCTGACAATATCCCTGGATGCATCTTAAATAGCATATAGAATGATTTAGCCACACCTGTAATGACACTGTTTAACCTCAGCCTTCATACAGGTTTTCTACCAAGCAGATGGAGCACAGCTACAGACATTCCCTTGCATAAGGAAGGACCTTCCACAGACCCATATGTCTGACCAGCCTCGTATGCAAAGGCATGGAAAGATGTATCGTGTAACAAATCAATCAGGACATAGGGAATCTCAAAACACTGGACTTGATCTAGTCTGGAATTGTTAAAGGCAAGTCATGCTTACTTAACCTGATGGATTTTTATTTGAAAGTCACCAAAGCAATGGATGAAGTCAAAATAATACACACCTCATACCTCAATTTGGCCAAAACTTTTAACACAATTCCCCACTCAGGCATAGTAGAAAAGATAAATAAACTGGGAATAAACCCCTATGTCACCCACTGGATTGCCAACTGTCTCACAGACAGGTTACAGGAAATCAAAATTGGGGAAGTTATCTCCACAAAGATACCAGTCACCAGTGGAGTACCCAGGATTCTGCGCTGAGACCTCTCCTGTTTGGCATCTATTTTTCTGAAGTAAAAGCAAATACCAAAGGACTCTGGCTGACTAAGTTTGCAGATTACTGCAAGCTAGGATCATTCATTGACTCTCCTAATGACTCCCATTCTGCAGGAAGGTTTGTCCCAAGTAAATAACTGGTGTCAAAATCATGGACTGAAACTAAATGCCAAAAATGCATTATTGTATCCTTTGGGAAGTCATCCATCCCACGTAACTACCACATTAACAATATGCCCCTGAGAGTTGACCCAGTTGTTTGGGATTTGTGAACTTATGTGGACAGTAACCTAACATTTGACCAACATGTGTCCATTGTTGTAAGAAAGTCCTTCTATATTGTACAGCTTATAAAAAAAAGGATTGTGTCTAGATCTGGGGATGTCATTGCCCCCTTTACTCAGTCCTCTTTAGGACAGTTGTTGAATATAATGCCTCGAGTCACAAGGAATCACTGGAATGCTCACAGAGATAATTTATTAAAAGAATACAAAGCCTAAACAACATGTCTTACATGGACTGACTAAAGCCCTGTCACTATACTCAGTATCCTACAGACTGCTAAGATGTGACCTGTATCTGTCATACAAGGCATCCTTTAACCCAATACTGATTGATTTACTGCACGTCAGCAAGCAACATGGCATCAAAAATACATGGTCTAAGGATATAAATGTCTTCTACAACATCAACAGAATACTTTGGAGGAACAGGTATATCTCACAGAGAATACTGCTGCTTTGGAACAGACTCCCCATCCACAAAAAACAAAGTTTATTCTTTGGATCTATGGCTGGGAAACAGAAAATTTACCCCAGGACTGCCACCTGTACTACTAATGGACAGTGGCATCTTCTAAATGCTTTACCCCATGCATGTGTCCCTTCAAATTATCTATGGTATGATTCCGGTTATTCTCATTAGGGGTAATATTCAATTATCGACCATGGGACAGGCAAGGCCAATCTCTAACCAAATAGGCTAAGTTAATCTGAGCACAAAAAAGAAATTGGCTTGGCTTAAAATGGTCTTCAAGGGCAGCTAGCCTGGTACTTACCTATGGATTTATGAATGTATATGAATATGAGGTGGAAAAGAATACATAGCTGTTTAGAGTAACAAAACATTGAATGCATAGGGACTAGAAGATATAATAAGTGAACATGAAAGAGAGAGGTATCTAGGGAAAACAGATGGACTTGATCAAGCATTAAACATAGCAGCCAAAGATATGTTGGAATTACAGTAGAATGAAATGTAGTTTCATGAATGAGTTACTGTTAATATTTCTAAAAGTAAGCATGTTTTAGTGTGGCAGATGCCCACATGTGTGTCATGTGCTGGTGTAAAGAAAAAAGACAGTTGAATTTTACAAAAATACGGCCATGCTAAAAATAGAAACCACCGGCCTAGTAGAACTAACCTGTCAGAAGCAGGGGACAACATTATAAACATACTTCAATGTGTGGATTCAAAATGGTGGATGCAGTTAGTAAGTAATGGTTAGACAAAATGGATTCAGAAATAGAAGATGAACCATTTGACTTAATATGGTTAAATTGATTATAGCATGAATAAAGCTGAAAGACAACACAAAGGCACTGGAACACAGACTTGATGTAATACCTTTTATTGGACCAGTATAGGTTTTGCAATTACCTGAGCTTTGGCCCTTCTTCACCAGTTGTTACTGGTGTTTGATACAGTGTTTAAATGTCCTCCTGTGTCTAGAAAAGGAGTATGAAATTGAGACACTTGAGGAGGTATCTTAGTGTGGGAAAATTTTAGAGCTTGAATATTTAGTATGAGAATATACCTCAGAGACCGACTCAGTGTGTGTATGTATGCTTTGTGATAGATCCTGAAACTTTGGAAGACCATGACATGCCTTGTCATAAAAATCTAAATTTTGCATGTTATATCAAGTCAATGTTCATTTAGAAGAGAAGATAGCTGTTAACAGGGGACTACTCTGACACTAAATGAAAAAATAAATCTCAGTGTAAGAGATGTGTAGGAAGATTATTTAAATTCAAAGAAGGAAAACAAGAATTTTTAATTTGTAGTCTGTTCTGTCTAAACAAGCATTCTTTATGGGACAAATATTTTGGTTAACAGAAAGTATGAATTTGCAATAATGTGCAGTTCATGGTGAAGTGATGTGTTTTGGGAGAGACAGGAACTACCAAGAGAATAAGATTTTGGGTTGATATTTGTGGATGTTGTGTGCAGTTATCAGTTATAAGGACAAAAGGGAAGATGTGTTGTCATCAGTCTAAGATTCTGACAACTGCCTCCGAAGAACAGCAACATTGAACAGTTTATTACACTGTTACAATTCTCTGAACATTAAGGCCTTACTGACTGTCAAGCTTATGGTTAGTGTGCTGACTTAGAACACTAACTTATGTAAAAATTATTACTCTCTTGCTATGAATGAAACACAGATGCCAAAACTCAAACCCCAGTTGTCTTACAGTTACTGTTACCTTTTTGAAATAGTCAGCAGTTTGGTTGCGGTTAAATTCAGAATAAAGTAATGCATACCTCTCAACTGTCTAGATTTTTGCCTCATATTTTTGGTCTCTTCCTCATAACATTCTTGTTTTTTTGGTAAATCATAGAACATTGAAGTCACGAAATAATGACATACATTTAAGTTTCAGACTTCATATTTTTCAGAAAAATGCATGGAAATGTGAAACCTTTTATTCTAGCAGCTTTCAACGTTTATAAAGGCAATACTTAAAATGTGTCCCTATTTTTGGCCTTTTACCCCATTGTTTTAGGCTTTGTCCAGATTTCTTGTGCAAAGAGGTTGACCGGTATGATTAACAGATAAACATTTGTTGCCATTCAGTACACCTTATCAACTGTTACTCAGAGAGTGAAATGTTTGTGCTATAGTGTCTGATAATTCCAATATTACAGACAACTGATTGTCAAACTGAACAACTGAATTGGCTTAGTTTGCCTTGTTCTTCTTTCCAAGGATGTATGAAAATGTCTTTGAAGAACCATAACTGTCATGTCTGATACAAAATAATTAGACTGGGAAAATGTGCTGCCATTGTTTTGACATTTCACATGTAGCTGTGTATCTATGGGTGTTCATCCTTACTTCTGAGGTGGCTGGCCTCTCTCTCCAACATTACCTGTCTCTGGACATTTCTAGGATCATATTTATATGAACCATATTTCTGAAGTGCATGTAAAAGAACCTGCTGCTTTGAAACTTCAGTTCTTTGAAGTTGATATGTTGGAAGCAATAAGAATCATCTGACATGTTTTACATCTTGGAAGGTTGCTGGGTTTTGTGCCATTGTGGACTGTGTTCTGTTCCAGTCTGTGTGTGCTTCTAGAAGATGCTTTAGATTTGTTGTTTGTATAATTTACAGTAGTGTTTGAGTGCTTGAAAAATGTCTCTCAAGTTGTCATCTTCACTTAATATTGGTGGGAGGTTCCTTATTTGGGCCTATGTCATATTAGCGAATAGTCAGTTCCAATGAACCATCGTTCATTGAACTGACAACATCAAACATTCACTTTAGTGAACATCAGCAAGGATCTAACGCATGAAATTCCATTACTTGGCCAACATTGCAATGGCCACAGACACTGCAGTATGTAAAACCCATCTAGGTGGGGGTCTGCACCCCCAACTATATATACCAACCCCGAGATTGCACTACAGTGGGGAACAGGGCAAATTTTCTGATGTTGGCAATGTTGACCAAGTAATGGCATTCTCCTGTGTTAGATCCTTGCTGATGTTCACTTGTACTGAGGTGAATGTTCAATGATGTCAGTTCGACGAATGGCGGTTCGTAGAACTGACCATTCGATAACATGATAGAGACCCATTGTAGAAAATTTTTTTCTAGGTTTGCCATGAAGAGTTTTGCATATTGTGGAGCCATTCTGCTTCCCATTGCAGTGCCCATGGTTTTATCAGAATATTTTCTATTATGTTTAAAGTTGTTACATTTCAGAATAAATTCTTTAAATTGACCCACAACATCTAGAGTAATGCTGTGATGATTTGTTTTACCTAATAAGTACGTGAGACAGCCTGCAATGTCATCCTCATGCAGGATGCTTTTTGTAGAATGACATAATATCCATTGGGATTAAAGCCTGTGTAGTGACTGGGATTCACTCATGGTGCCAGTATAAGAGAATATTAAACAAATGCAGACATTTCAATCAATGTTAATAGAGTAATAAGCATGGTAAAATATTCTTTGTCAAGTACTGAACGTATTTTCACTTTTGACATCCCTGACAGAGTAGGGTTGGAAAGAACAGCTCAAGAAAGCTAGCCTGACCTACGCATGTGTATGACTGGAAATGGAAGCATTTTCTAGGAAATTTATAACAATTAATATGTATCAATATTTGTTCCAGTATAACAAATTGTTTTTGTGTGGCATTTAGTAGACAACTATGGACAATGTACTCCAGGGTACTTCCTAATATACAGTGGCACCATGTTGCTTGCATAGTTGAAAGCAGAACAATGATATAAAAGATCTGGGAGACCTAAAACTAGTCATGAAATGATGAATGAATATGGGTTAAACATACAAATGTGAATTTTTCAAAGATGAAATGTGATGTTGTGACCATCTAGGTGACAAGAACAGACTGCACAAATATCTGAGTAAGTTGAATGCTGTGCTAAAGCCTTAAGACCTTAGAATATGCCTTACCTATAGGCATACTTGGGACAGTTAAATCACTGCTGTAAATTACTATTTAATTTTTTCATAGTACTATCACCATTAAATGTATTACTGTGGAGCACATCTGAATAAAAGGGGATGGGCAGCAAACATTCCTTCAAAGAAACAAAACAATCAAGTGCAGTTAAGTGCTGTCCACGTTGATCTGTCCTTGGCTGTTAGGGTCGCACCTGATGCTTCCTGTTAGAGAATCCGCCCCTTTCTGTTGTTTATATGATGTTTCCTGTTACTAAATCAGCACCATTCTTTTGTTTTGACTTCAGGATATTATAGATAGACCCTTTGCATTTGCTTCATGGTCACTAAGTAAAGTTATACTTTTATGCAGACACACACACACGAAAATGCAATCCTGTAGACTAAAAGGTTTGATAGAAAGAGATTTATGCTGTGTATGGATGACCAGTTGCCGCTAGACATTTTCAACACTGGAAAATGAAGACCTATGATTATTGAACATTATACCTCTCAACTCTCCACATTTTCATAGACTGTCCAGATTTTTGCCTCATATTTTTGGTCTGTTTAGCATAAAATTGTGGTTTTCCTGGCAAATCATTGAGGACTGAAATCAGGAAATAATGGCACATATTTGAGAGTCAGACTTCATATCCTTCAGAAAATCCATACTAATACAAAACCTGTTATTCTAACATTCAAATCTTGCAAGAGCAATATTTAAAAAGTGTCCCTATTTTTGGGCCTTTGTCCCCATACTTTTCGTGGCTTTGTTCAGATTTCTTGCTCTAAGAAGTTGAGAGGTATGCTGTACATCACTTACAATATTACTTCATGTTCCTAGAACAGCATTCATATGACATTGAATACAAGTGAACAGAACAGTATTATAGTGTTGATGGTCTGTCAAGTCTTGAGGAACCAGTGATCATAGATCCATGGACGTGTGCTATATATCAGTTACCTGTAATTAGCTGCTTTCTGGAACACTGGTGCAATACATGGAGAATGTCAAGGGACAAAAACATGAACTCTGCCACACACACACACACACACACACACACACACACACACACACACACACACACACACACGCACACACACACCACCAGTAGCAGCATTCCTGTATGAGAATAGTCATCTACACTATGGCAACATATTCATACTGTCTTTGCTGGTCAGCTGTCTGTCATGGGCTCTATGTTCCTAAATGCAATGGATGCACACACCAGTGGCTGCATATAATTCACTTAGTGGTATCTGGAAGGATATTATTAACATGAATAATAGTTCCTTCAACCAATGGGTGGCCTAAACAATGTGTTAATGACTGTAGTCCGCAGTTCAAATCTGAAGATCTCACAATGTGTGAAGCCAAATGGCACTAAATGTTTTATTTACATTCCACCATTTGACCATGAACAGGCTGAGTGAAAACTTTGCTTCGATAGTTTTGGCTTAGCTCATTCTAATACCCTATACAGTCACAACTACTAATTAAGCGATGTCATTCTTGAGTAGAAGTTTACATTCTGGATTTGACACAGTGGAGTTAGATGTACCTATGTGAGAGTGCGAACATTTTAGCATGCTAACAGGTGGCCATTGAGAAATGTAACCATAAGTCAGTAGATGATGACCACAGTTTATAGAACTTACAAATGGCAGCTGGGTCAGATTGTTTCAGAGAGAACTCAGAGGCAGTCTGTTATGATGGCACAGGGCGCTTACAGAAGAAAAATAAGCAAAGAACTGATCAACAAATAGATGTAATGCAGGGTTACCTATTAGAACCCTGAAAGATCTAAAATGCGAATGTATGTACATCGGCACATAAAGGTCGATGTACATACACAGTGAAACATGTAAACGGCGAAAATCAAAACGCCGAATGTGTTTCCTAGCCAGCAGCGTGGTGGTGGTGATAAGGAAATATATCCTTTTCTCCACTGTAGTGTGGTGTCGGAGTTGGTATATTTAAGAAGGGGGGTGTGGAGGGTGCAGGGGGGGCTTGCCCCCCCCTGCATAAGTGTGGTAATGTATTTTTTGTTTTTATTTTGTATTTACCTGTGTGGCATGTTTTGCTGATGAAACATGTTCGGCAGTTTGATTTTTGCTGTTTACGTGTTTCGTTGTGTATGTACATTGACCTTTATGTGTCGATGTACATACATTTGTGCTTTTTATCTTTCGGGGTTTTAATATAGAACCATAATGCAGCTAGTTATTTGACAACTGAGTTTGTAAGAACCACCTGAGAGATGATGTGATACCTGGTGTCACTCAGCTCTTGGCAGCAAAAACAAAATTGTATACTTGGATGGTATACCAGTCCTTAAACCACAGAAAGCAGGATAATTCAGTGTGTCTAGTGAGGGAAATGATTCACCATTTTTGTACATAAAAAAGGAAGGTAGACCAGAAGTCTAATCAGTGAGATGATTAAATTTGCTCGACACCGTCAGCTAAAAATTCTGACAATGTGGTATTAGCAAAAGAAGAAACCCATGCAAAGGATGTGTTCAGGTAACTGCTAAGTGCTCAGAGGAGTCACAGTGCTGCTTTCCTGAGGACTTAAGAAAATGCCCATTGGATGTTAAATATTCCAGTGGTAAGTGTACATTGCTATTGAAATGAGCGTTGAAAGTTATTTGCTGCATGCAATCCTTGTGAAACAAAAGTAGTACTAAATGATTTAACAGTGGTGTCAACATGTTTCGAGTAAGATGGTGCAGGAGTGTAATGCCAACCCTAATCAGATAACTTGTGTTTTTGGGCCTATAAAGTAGACAAATCTTGAATAACAGAAGTTCACAGTTTATATAGCTTGAAATATGTACCCTAAAAGTAGAACCTAGTAAAAAGATGAAAATGCATACCTGATACACCATCTTCAATATTTTGTTTATATGCATTCTAGGTGAGTGATCAGATGTTTGCCTTTATTCCTTTTACCGATCCAGCTGCTGTGGCTGTCATGTGCCTTTTTAATACAGTGAGTAGAATTAAGTCATTTAGAGTAGTCTAGCTCTTATTTTTGTTGGCTGAATTAGTCCCAGTATGAAAGTGGCCTAGTTTTAGTAGAGACCATAAAGAGGTATTTCTGCAGAGAGGTATATTTGACCATGGTATTGGGGAGTTTCCCCCTGCTGTCATTTCTATTAGTTCCCATGGAGTCATTTAACATCCACCTAAGCTACCCCCAGCTCACTCAAATTGGTCCTTGGCTTGACGTGCCATCTGAAGGACAGCATCACAGTATAAATGCTAGAATATGAATCCAAGCTCCTGGTGTGGGAACAGAACTCCCAGCTTTCTGCACTTCCAGACATCAAAGGTAAACGTGCAACCTGATGAACCAATGACACTGGTAATGCTATCATTGCAAAAAAAAATACGGTTGCATGTGTTTATTTATGTATATGCATGGTTTGTGAAGGTGAAACCCATATAACTTAAGAACTCTGCTGTAATCACATGTAAACCTCTAGACATTATATCGTCATTACATGCATCTGTTTTAGAATTTATATATGCTGGTGATCTGCTTGGTTTAATCCTTAGAACAGTTTGCCTCCTATGTTTTTTTCTGGGAAATTATTCTATGCACCTACCACTCTCTCTATAAAGAACTGGCACGTTTTCTCATGTTTGCATTTAAGCACCTGTTGTAAAAATAACTTCCACTTGCAACCTCATAAAATATTTTAGGTGTTAGATGGTAACATACCAGTTCTCAATTCCTTAACTTTTTGTATTTTAACTGTATAACTTCCTTGATGTCCTATGAAATCTTTCAAGAATTCATCACTAGGGCATTCTGTAGCTACCAGTCTTCCAAGAGCTGAGTACACAACTTTGCATGCCATGGAATCACACACTTATGTTAGAAAATTAATATCTTCTCTGTCTACCAGCTGTTCCCAGACATATACCTATACCTAGTTCAGCCTGGTACTTGTTTTTCTGTGTTATACTCTATGAAATGAAGATACCCATATAAGCCTGTTGTTCCTCTGCTTAATAAGTTCATAGGTAAATACTAGTCTATCAATCTACAGACTATTAAAAGCTTAACTAATAACCAACGGTCAAAAGCAAACCCTGTACCTTGTATTTGTGAGGTAAAGACCTTAAGCATTATGCCAACCCCACCCCATATTTTGTCATTGTTTGCTTTGCCATTATAGTTCTGTGTTCTTCATATATAACTTCAAATGCTGTCTTATTTATGTTTATAGAATTTTTGTACTCTTCCTTCACAAATGTTGTGCCACGTTAAATCTTGCTATCACCAACACAGAAATGCATCAACAGCATCAGTACAGTGATATCTGAGATTAAAATCTGGAAAAGCATATGTTTAAGAAAAGGTCCTCTGCAATGTGTTTTGAATTCTGCTGTCCTTACAGACTCCATATGGAATGTTAGAATTTGCTTTCTGCTTCACTGATGCACTTACCTATCAGTTTTATTGAGTACTGAACCTCCACAGACCTCCCACCTTGCTTAATAGCCGCTTATAGGAAGCAGTGCCAGACACATTATTTAAATTGAGACAAATTACTTTTGCTGTCCATCTATCCATCCTCACTTATTTGCATATGTTGTACTCTCCCCCCCTTTCTCCTTTTCATTTATACTTATACTTTCTACCACTAATGTGAAACAGAATTTTGCATGACCCCAATGAAGTTTAATGACAGATTAATGTAGTCTGTCATATATAAGAATGTGGCTTACCTATGACAAATTATTTCATCTACCTGATTTATGTTATATTATGAATGCTTCAAGGAGTAATATTTAGAGGCAGTTTGTATAAAGTGCAAGAGCCATGATCCATAAACAAGAACATTTCTCGTCTGTCACTCCAAACTACTGGAATGGATGTAGTGTAAATCCTTTAATGCTAGACCATTTTAGCTGAACAAATCTTGGTGTAGTACAGATGGAAAAGCTTCCTTGAATAAATGTTTATTTAAATCTGCCTTTAGACTGAACAAAGACATTGAAGTGGTGTTTTCTATCCCAGTCTTAAGCAGTTTGTAGAATGCAAGGGAGACAGGTTGGTTACCAGGTTCTGCACAGCATCACCCATGAACTGTACTTCTTACAGCATTGTTGAATGTTTTAGGATATTTAAATGCCAGCTGTGCCTTATTTTTTGCTTCATTAAAGAAGACTAATTTCACTGCTGCATATTGTTTCTTCTTATGTACTTTGTGTGTGTTAAAATTTCTTTATTGTGGCAACATGCATTAGTTAGTCTTTCAATGTCCAGTCTGTTAGGAAATGTAGATCAACAAATGCAAAAGTAAGACCCCTATGAATCTGAAACATTTAAGATATTGTCTAGTTTTACACCTTTGTTTATCAGATATTCAAACATGAATGAATAATACAAGACAACTTAGTCAGAAGGCCATTTACAGCTTGCCAGTGCCCACCCTCATGCTGTGTCCCCTTCTCAAAGCAGGCCAGTTCCAAAGTGAATTAATAGGCATCCATCCACTTGTCCAGGCCTTTTCATGACAATGCTAGGATGTAACTCTGTTTAACTTGCAGGGTATGTCAATTCCAGATATGGGGGACATGATGGGTGATAAACTTGTTTCTCCAGCTATACCACTCAACTGTACAGATTTTCACAGAATGTCCAGATTTTTGCCTCATATTTTTTGTCTATTTTTCATAAAACTGTGTTTTTTATGGCAAATTAGTAGCAAATCACTAAAGACCGAAGTTAGAAAATAATGGCAGATCTTTGAGTTTCAGACTTCATACCCTTCAGAAAATGCATGCTAATGCAAAAAAACTTGTTTTTCTATCAACTTTCTAAGTTTGCATGAGCAATGTTTAAAAATTGTCCCTATTTCTGGGCCTCTGTCCTACTTTTATTAATGGCTTTGTCCAGATTTCTTGATCAAACAGGTTGAGAGGTATGTCTCCAGCATGTTTTATTTATGTGCTGGTAAACATTTAAATTCCTAGTTTTGGATTCAGTGGGGGTATTTGACTTGTGAAGATACAGGAAATCAGCGAGGACAGGGTTCCTAATGGCACAAAAGAAAATAAATTGGTCACCCCCACAAGATTCATTAAGAAACCAAATAAAGGAGGTAGTGCTTTAAGTCATTCTTAGTATTGTAGAGATTTTAGGCCAACATTCTTTTTGTCTAGAAATGTCTTGGGCCTTTTCACTCAATATATCTAGAACAATATATCAGAAGGGGGATGTTTTACTCGATAATTAATGTAATTAGGGCTGCATATAGAGAGATGATACACTTTTCAATATTACCTCTGCTAAACAGAAGGATTTTCTGACTACTGCTGCTACATGGTGGTTGAAACGGAAGGAATTATCAACTCGGGTTTCAAGATCCCAGACTGCATTATCATTTTGGAATGGGCTGTAGAAATCATACTCAAAAACACTAGGCAAAGATTAACTGTAGCATAAATAACATGCTGTACAGTAAAGCACCATTTGTAACAGTGTGATTGAGTACAATAAATTGAATGAATGTACATACTGCCTAAGGTGATATGATACTAGAAAATGTAAATACCCCAGCGTAAATGGCAGTGAAGGAGTCGAGGCATTATAGCCTCAGACATAAGCTAATCATGACATAACTTTAGCAGTCATTTATTCACATGATTTTTATCAATGCTGCTGGTTGGTTAGTTAACTCAGGAGGTCTGCTTCAGATGACCTTGTGATTAACATTACAGGCATGTTTATGTTGTGATTAACATCAGCTGTACTATGTTCAGTCATAATTAATAAATACTGGTTATCAAAGCTGTTATGGAAGTTTAATTAAGGTCGTCAAATGTCATTCGGTGTGATGTGTGTTTATTGAAAAGGACTGGGACAACTCCTTTGCATCTTCGTATACATACTGACAGTCCAGGATATGCATATCCTTGTAGCGCTGCTCTTAGCAGATCACCGCTATGAAAATGTGAAGCCCTGCACTGTGAATAATACCCTAACACTGAGTCATCCCTGAAAAATGCCCAGGTTTAGCCAATATTCTTACCAATATTCTCCGAATAGAACCATAAGTCAAGTAATACACTTACTAAATGTGACCAGATCAACTAATTATGCAGGACAGACTCTATTTCCTTATATCATGTCTCAAAAACATGGAATGCTATTCCATTCCCTATAACAGTAGATTCTTCACCCAAACCTTTAAAAAAGTCCTAAAAATGCATTTCATGGATAACTGGACTTGCTCTTGCTCCAACCCCTCGCTAAAATGCTATTTTGTCTTACTTAAGCCTATATTAACTAATCTATCTATTCTTTTAATCCCAGCTGATATTCTGTGCTATCTCATTACTACATCATCTCCTCTGCCTATTTTATATTTATGCCCCTATCTGTCTTATTTTGCTTGTGGTCTATAATCTTTCTCAATTCAATATGAAAGGTGTACTGATAATCTTGTTAAATTTTGCTGAAGGTATGTTACTAAAATGTATTCATAAATTGTTGAATGTTCTGCTTATTTTCTGCTGAGCAACTGTTTGAAAATGTTATTGTAAAATCTTATTTATTTATTGGTTTGTGTAAATTCATGTGGAGCTTTTCTCCCTGGGTCTCCACTGAAAAGGGGCTCTGCCTAGTCAGATCATTCCTATAAACAAATGTAAATAAATAAGTAATGGCAACTTTCAACCTTTTCATACTGAGCTAGATGGAATTACAGTAAACAAACCCACAGAAAAAAATATGCTTGCAGCTCATCTCAGCACCTCTACATAATTTAGTGCATTTTTTTAAAATATTTTTCTTGCTATATACTTACAAAAGCTACTTGTCATAGATATGTGTCATGTCTCTGGTTGGTCTTTCTAGCAATAATATTTTTTGTTCTTTAGAACAAAGCTTTTGCTTCAAATTTTTTGACTTTTTCAAACTAAACAATGGTCAAACTTTATACCCTTCTTCAGTGCATCGGTCCCTGTTTATATGCCCCAGTCCTATTTGTATTACAGGCAAGGTTTAAGTCTTTAGAATGGGTAATTCTGCTGATGTTAGTTTTGTGAATTTGCAATAGGTACATCAGAGTGGGGTCTGATGACGCTTAGTATGTCAGCCGTAGATTTTCCTCAACAGCCTGTAGGAGACAGAATACATTAATAGAGCCTTGATGTGTTCTGCATAGGACATGTTACTTATGCCCTGTATTCTTTGTGAGGAATACAGGGCATTTGAATGTTACAATTATTGGATATGCCTGGTTAGGTATATATCAAAAGCGGCATTGTACTTGATGACAGGTTTGATGAATGCCAAATACAGAACAATGACTTTTTTTTGATGTAACGTCCCTTGTTAGAAAAAAACAGGTTCATTTTCTATCTCACAAGTCTATACCACAAGTCATATGCTTTCATTCAGGTTATGTTTTGCATAGGTTCTCTCATGAAAAACTTTCATTAACTTGTGCAATTGTGTTTCTAGAATATGACTATCTGTATTCTGCCAACTTGCTAAGCACATCATTTGGCTTTTCACAACATTATCAAAAACATGTGGGGGGGCATATTAGTGATATGAACAAAAGCATTTTTGTTCATTAACTTCTTAGAACTGCTGTATTTATTATCCCTCCACTTGATTTTTCTAAACAAATGTCAATAAAATTAACTTTCACATCAGAAAAAAGTTACTTTAAAATGAAAAAAAAAATACTGTTTGTATCATAAAATCTTTAACCTTTATTAGCTGAATTTTTCAATTACCCAGATCAAAATATACATATATTATCAACCGATGTTTTTATAAAATCGTAAATGCTTTAAGAACATATTGTTATTATTAAATACATATTGCTCTAACTATACATCCACTACAGTCTGTGTATATACATGTGCCACTAACTTTTGCAAATAAATGTTATAATGGAACTATTTTAGACTGCATATTTGTACCTGGTTTGATTAACCTTCATGAGCTCTTTAAGTACTTTTTGTAATTTATCATGACTTATTTTGGTGTTAGCTGTTCAGTTATGACACTTTCCTCTGGTATATGTCCCTTTTCCAAAATGTACATTGGCACTGGATGGTTCATTTTTCTTCATTAAATTGATGACATGACAGGGTATATATAATTCTTAGAAATCATCTTGCGGTATCATCTTGGAGTTTCATACTTCTGTTTTGTCAAGGACTTACTATAGATTCATTATTCATACCCTTAAAATGCTGTAACCAGGAAAGCATTTGCATCTTTGCCAGGCACATCAAAAACCTGAAATATCCAACACTAATAGCCTAGTTGATAGGGATTGCATGATTTTTGTAGCCTGTTTGATGCATCAAATAAGCAAGTTGTGATTTCTCATTAATTATTATCTTCATTCTTTCATGTGGTTCGCAATCACCTTTTGATTATGTATGTATTATTATATTCCACTAGTGTTTTGAGTTGATGATTTCAATAGAAGAGTCGTACTATGCATGTATAGTCCTTTCATTGCAAAAAAGTGTTTCCATGGAGCCTAATAATGTGGTTAAGTAGAGCTGCCATTATGAATTCCAGATTATTTGAAACAGACAGTGCAGTGACCTGACTCCTAGCTGAGAAATGCTCTGTCTCTGTCAGAATGCAGCTACCAGTCTGTGACTCACGTACAGCTATTACTGCAAATTTCTTCTTAATTGAAGTTGAAAATGCTGTCTCACTCCCAGCTGAATAGAATACCATGCTGTCAGAAAGCAGTTGCCACACGTGTTGCAAATTCAGAACAGCCACTCCCGTATGACTGACCTAACTTGAAGGGGTGAGCTGTCAGCTGTCAGAAGGAGCAAACTGTCAATGAAGATGACAGGATGGCAGTCTGAAAATGCCCAAATCTGAAAAATAGATGGAGCAGCTGTCATTTACTGTGTTCTGAATATGAACTTAAGATGAGCAGAAGAGACTATAATGCCTCCCTTCAGTGTAAGCAACGTCTAAAGTTTGTGCTTTACTGAAGTAAGCTGAAACTGCAAAGTTAAGAAAATATGTATTAATAGTTCTGTAGCATCATTGTTTATTTTAACATGGGCTGCTGCAGTTATTTGAACTATATTTTCTGGCTTATGATGTTGCCAAGCAAACTCATAGCCACATAAGCAGCACCATTCTAAGTCAGTACACGCAACTGCTTTACACTATCGGGAAATATATGACATTTTGTCTGGGTATTGAAGATGTTTGCAACTGCATGTGCATTCATAATAGACTTAGCAGGTTCAGTGTGGGCCATATAGGTGTTTATCAATTTCACACAGAGGGCATTAGGACTTGAAGCTTTCTGTGAATGCAATCCATTGGTAGCACTGAGGAGTTCCTCTCTGGTAAACAGTCGTCCTATTAGTTGTTTCATATGTGGCATTTGTGTCACAATATGCCCTTACACCTGCTACAGCACTTTATCAGTCTGCTGCTGGGTATTTAAGAGACATCATTGACTAGCTTAAAAATGGAATAAAGAGCATTTAAAATGTAATGGAGTACACTGTCTCATTTAAAGATAGACACTAAATAGGCAAAGCATCTCTGACTCGAAGTTCAGTTTTATTCTCTACTGTCTGGTCTTCTGCCCCTGGTGGAGGCGGAGCTTCTTTGATATAATTCAGGTTACGATTAATGCACCTTTAATTTTAAGACAGTCATAAGTGTTTATCATTTTTTGCTCTCAACTGGGCAGTGACAGCCTGAAGAAAGAGGAGACCTTGAAACTGCAGGAGATTCCTTAAGTCCAGTCTTGCCAGCCTTATTTGTTATGTGCACATTGGTTAGAATACAAATAGGATTTCACTGCATGCCATTTTAGTTCAGACAACTTTGCAAAACTCATCAATGAGTATTTGCATTTGCTCAAAGAAATCTTGCAGTGGAGTACAAAATGATCTCAGACAGTTCAGTTGACTGGGCAATATCAAGAAAGGCATTTGGTGGAAATGCTGTCAATAAACCAAAAAGTCACTACAACAAAACATGAAATGTGGTACAATTCTGGATGCTTTATAATTAATGTAAGTAGCAAAGAATCAGGAAACTGTAAAAGCAGCATAAATATATTATGCAAAATATCATTGGACTTATAATATATGAATAACACAAGATGACCTAAAGTATGTTATTAAAGTTAAAGGACATAAAAAAATTACCATATATTTCAAAAAAGGTTAAGGTTGTGTCAGCTTTATTTCCCTAAATTTTACCCCAGTACCAGTAGCACTCAGCACTCTTCTTTTGTTATAGACATGTATAGTAGCTTACTTTTGTTGTAGATATGTATAATAACTTCCTGGAAGGGTGGGCCCTGCATACAGTGCATGTGAGCCTGTGTGGAAGATATATCAGTTCTATTTGTTCCCATATCTTTGTCTCAGTTATAGTTTGAAATACTTCTGTCACACCTGTGTATGTAGCTGTCAACACCACCAGCCGAAGCTGTTTAAACTTTATAACAGTATTTCTTATTTTCACAGGTGTCATCTGGTCCAGATAACAAGGCAGAGACTGCTGAAAATTAAGTCTTGCTACAAAAACTAAATACCTAAATGCAAAACAGCCAAGGAGACTACTCAACAGAACAGTGCAGTACTGTTTTTAGCACTTTCATTCCTTTAATAAATAGCATGGAACTTACTCAGAAAACAGTGAATTAAACAACCCTGTTTGGTTTTAAAGAAAACCCACCTCAAGTCACGTGTTAAAGCAAACCTATAATAGTACGTAAACCAAACTAAAAAACTTTTTAAAGATGTAATACATTAACCACATTAAAAAGCAATACAATATTTTTTTATATATGCAATGTCTAAAATAGAATCATTTTTTCTGTGCTAAAAGAAAACATTTTAAATTAATGTGATTATTTAAGCCAGGTGTCTTGTCAGCAGCTAATCTGCTCTGCCACACGGCTTCTTTGCACTTGAGAACATTATTATAATTTCCTTGGAATGTTCCTATCTCAGCTGTGTACAGCACAAAAAACGTAAATTTCTTAAAAGAAATGCAGACTGTGGAGTGTTTTGCCAGTGCATTATTACCATCTTTTTTCTTTCTAGCCCAATTATATTCATATATCCTTTTAGATAATTTTCTAATAGTTTTGCCGATGTAAAAACTTTCACAGGTTTCGCAACTGGCCAAATAAACAACTCCAACAGTATTGCAGTCATACCTTCCTCTAGCTGTAATGGTCCTATTGCTACTTTTAATAACAGTACTAGAGCAATTACTAATGTTGTTCTTCTTTCGACTTTTCCCGGTTAGGGGTCGCCACAATGGAACTCTGGTCCGCTAATGATTGGCAGTAGATTTTTATGGTGCCGAGGTGCCAGCTTGATGCCCAACCTTCAACGAAGGCACGCCCATTTACGCATGTCTTTTGAACGCCACTCGACCACGGGGAGGACATGCAGACTCCATAAAGAAGGAACTCCAGTCCGGAATAGAACGGGAGAACCTCTTGCTGTGAGGTGACAAACCTACAAAATTTACAAGCACCACATCAAGAAGTGTAACATTTGAATTGTATCCTTCTTATTGGTGTCTTTGCCTGGCTAACAATAGTGAAACCATTAACTTCTCCCCTGTGAGGAACAGATGAGGATCTCAAACTATGAAGGTGCTTATGAAAGAAAGTGTGAAATTCCCATATATGTCCTACATTGTTGCACATTTTCTCATTAATGTGCATTGTACATCACCTATTACTCAGCTAATTTATTTATTTATTTCAACCTACAGTTATTTATTTATTTCAACCTACAACCTTCATTTCATCCCTCCCCCTCTCCCTACCAAGCTATCACCTATGTCTACATTTCTACTAACCTTAAGTTTAATCCAACCAAATATTTAACACTACATTTTTTTTCTTTCTCTTAACACAATGATATCTATTTCTCCAAACTGTCATTTATGTTTCAAGTGTTGTGAATAGAAAACACCCTAATGTAAATTATTATATCTCAGACAAGTGTGATACAAATGTATGATGTTCAGTAATTTTGATTGTCTGCATACATTTTTTATTACTTAAACTTTGTACGATGGAGCTTTTCTCCCCCGGGCCTCTGCTGAAAAGGGGTCTATGACCCAGTCTGACTTTCCTGGTCACTAAATGTTAATAAATAAATAAATGTATGATTCTTCATTCACTGATACAAGTTTTGTTTAAATAAGTACAGGGAGGCACTCTGCTTCATGCTGATGGGAAACCTGTTCTAGAGAACAGACAGTCTCTCAGACACACACTGTTCTCCTATATGTCCTATTTATGTTGCATGACGTTTAAAGACATGCAGGTAGGTGCGTGCGTGAATGGATGTACCTTCTTTGAAGGTTGGGTATCAGGCTGGCACCTTGGCACCATAAAAATCCACTGCCAATCATTAGTGGACCAGAGTTCCACTATGGCGACCCCTAACCAGGAAAAGCCGAAAGACAATGTTTAGTTCCCTAGAACAGGTACATCTGCTGCTATGTGATTTGTTGATGTGCAACAGGTCCATTGCAACTCGATCAGAGGATGCTTTGTAGGCTAGGCATAGATCACCTCTCAGCAGTCTGTAGGAGACTCAGAATAAGGGTAAAGCTTTGAGGCAGGTCGCATAGGGCATGTTTTCCACACAATATATTCTTTTGTGAGGAACCTCTGTGGATGCTTCAGTTGTTGCATGTGTCTGGCTAGGTACCTACCAAAGGGAGCATTGAACTCAATTATTGGTTTGATGAGGGCAGAGTACAATGGAACAATAACAGCCATATCCTTGGTTATAAGTTGCACCACATAGCATGAATTCATTACTACAGTAGGCACTGGTAGTCAAAGGCCAAGTCACTGTCTACATGCATTCCCAAGTCCCAGAGCATGGGGGTCAGCTCTTAGGGGTATATTATGAATGTAGGAAAGTTGGCATAATGGTTAAGGTGCTTACTTTACAGACACAAAGTACAGGGTTTGATTCTCACATGGGGTAATTGGCTAGGCTTAAAATGACTCACAAGGGCAGTTAGTCTAGTACTAATCTATGAACCTGTGAGTAATTTCCCGGGGTGACTTTTCTTCCAGAATATAGTGTTATGCACCTGGCATCAGTTATTAGTCTGTGTCAGTCCTTTCTGGAGGATGTTTGTGTCTTTGGGAGATTCTCTGACTGCACCTTTTGTAATCAACTACAAACTTGGTCAAGCAGAGGTCCTTGATGTTAACCTTGGCTTCCTGGAAGTAGATACCAAAAAGGAGTCATCCCAGCACCAAGCCCTGGACTGCTGCACCAGCCTCCTGATCACTGCTGCCAAATCCACCACACCTCATCTGGCACTACCATGGGGTCCCTTGCTGCCATCGGGGCCAACCGCTGAAACATGGAAAATTGAAAATGAGACAGTCAGCAATCTCATTCTTCTCCCCCGGTAAATGCACACCTGTGAAGGAAAAATTAATCAACAAACTTTACAGAACCAGTTTACGCAATACCAACAGTAGACATTTAGACTTAGCCATCTTAACCTGTAAAAGTCACACAACTGCAATATTGTCAGAATTAAAAACAGCCATCCTGCCCGTCAAACATTCCTGCCACACCACTGATGCCTCCCAGATTAGCATCAACTCCAGAAAGGCAACATCCCGCTTCCATTCCTCTGGCCATTCAGGTGGCCATGGCACTGCAAACCACTGTCCCACAAAAAAACACCCCCCATACCCAGGCCCCCTGCTGCATCAGTGAACAGCTGTAAATCCACTTGACCTACCCAATCCCACTACCAAAAAGTAATGCCATTAAATTGCTCTAAAACTGCAGCCACAAAGTTAAATCCTCACACATTAATTTGCCAACTCTCAACCAGTTTTGCTTACTTTTGCCTCCTTTCAACAGGAATGCCAATGACCTACAAAATGTCCATCCTGGGTAAACCGCTAGACAGGCAAAATTATGTGTACCTAAATGTTCCATAGCATCCCTCACCCGCATCTTATTCCTAGCCTTCATCCAAACTATCTTCTCCTTTAGCCTAGCTACTGTCTCCTTTGGCAGGCAAAATAAACCCTGCTTCACATCCACACTCAACCCAAAAAATCTAATACCTTCACTGGACCCTCCAACTTGTAGGTGGCCAACAGAACCCCCATTCCTCACACATCCTCAAAAAGTCATGCATAGCCACTGCTACTCCCTCATTCCCTTTGCTCACTAGCAAAAAATCATCCAAATAATGCACTTATGCTTAGCCACCCGCTGTTGCCATATCCAATGTGGCGCCATGATAAACCTTTCAAAAGTGGAGCAAGCCACTGAACATCCCATTGGCATGGCTGTGTCAAAATAAAACTTGTCTCCCACCACCATGCCCAACAATGGCCAATCCTTCTCTCCTACCAGCACAAGGCAGACTCACTATCCAGTTTTACCAACCATGGCTCTTTAAAGCCTCTAATAATACGTACCATGTCATCCAATGATGCATAACTCACCTTAGCCTCCCCCACAGGGATGAAGTTATAGACAGACTTCCTTTCAGGGTAGGACAAATGGTGAATCAAACAAAATTCCCCTAGTTGCTTTTTGGGAACCAACCCCAAGGGCGACACATTAAAACAGAGAAATGGGGGGGGGCTATCAAACGAGTCCAATAACCTGCCCGCTTGTTGTTCCTTCTCAGCCAAGGCCTCCAAAGTATCTTCTCTTCCTCCCCTGCACTGACCGCAAATTTTTCCCACTATGCCATCCCCCACCAAGTTCAACTTAATAGGAAACCCCCTCGAAAAATCGTCAATCAATTCCCTCACCATCACTGGCTGTAGGTGCCAGTCAGTCCATGCAAGCAGTATCAGCAGTGATCATGATTGTGGCTGCTTAAATTACAGTCAGTCAGTGTTTGTTTGCTAAGAAGTGTAGCAAGGAGCTACAGTAGTTCTTGGCTAAAGTTTAGTAAAGGAGCTTGACACTGTTTAGAGAACAAGCTATTATTTAAAATTTGCTTAGCTTGAAGATCTTTTTTTTTTTCTTTCTTACTAAATGACAGTCAGTGAACTGTAACTAGTAGATATAGCTCTCTGATACAGTTTAGCAAAGATGTTTGATATAAGAAAAGATATTCTGCAGACTTGTAGCTAGCTGTTGTGTCCAGTGCCATCTCCCAGACTTGTGGGTCCCTTCTTCCCCCCTCCAAAAAGCTTTGCTCTGAAGTTGCTACTATTTTTAAATGCCAGGATACATTAAAGAGTGATAAGGATCAGATAATCATGTTCCCTACCAGTTTGTAACTTGGCTACCCTACTAGGTATATACATAATAGCAGGAATTTATTTCAGTCTTCAACTCAGAGAAAACTTTTTTGTGATCCTCAATTTTGACATCAATTGACTTTACTGTGGCTCTGGTTATATAGATCATTATTTTTTTCTGTTTTATCATGTTATTATTGTTAAATTTAATTAAGTACGAGCTACATTTTTCATAAATTATGTAATCATGTCATGTTCCGGTTATGTTGTTAGGATATTCATTTGTTTTGTTTTATAAAGAACTTTTCAGTGTGTGTGTTTCACTAGTTCTTCATTGTAAAGTGGGGCTGTTTGCATGACTAAGAATGTGTAGTCACTTTAAACATTCATGTGAATAAGTAATTGGATGAACATTAGAGTAAATTAAACATGTTTGTCAAGACTGATTTTTCTCTGGATGGGGGAACACCAGAGACTTTTGTATTATTTCGTTTTTGAGAGGATGTTTTCTTTATATTTTATTGATTATTGATGTTTTCTACCATTTTCATCAGATTATTGTATTTCTCAATATACCCCGAGGCTACTACTTCTCTCTTAATGACTCCCACTGATGGGGACACAATGGCAGTTACTACTGTTCCTGGGCAGCCTCTGCCAGTGTCAATGCCTACCAATATAAAGTCAAACAAGCTACTGATATTGGGCTATTGTTAGTTTTTCCAAAGAAAATAGTATAGGTCAAGCCTCAAGTTTAATGTGTGAACAGTCCCACCATTTTTAAGTATACTGACTTGCGCAGGACACCCCATTTCTCAATGCAAAAAACTATTGCAGTTCCACCTTCCAAATTTACCTGTTAGGAGTCCCAGAACTGAACAGAAAACAGTGGACATGTAAACTCACTGATGATAGTAACGTGTATGAATAGGCATCTGTCAGTCACTACAGCTAATCAGAGAGGTTCTTACCAGTCTGCTTTTTGTAGTCAGGTCATTGTTGAATGCAATCACCTCGAGTGCTGACATTGCACTGCATTGAGATAAGCAAGTTTGTGAAGATGTGATGAGACTGTGTTCTGTTATGTCTGCTAGGTCTGTATATTAAGTAGTTCTCAGGTGCGTATTTCATCTTTATTTTGGTGGAATTGAGTGATTGATCATTGAGGTGGGAGGTTGGCATAATGGTTAAGGTGTTTACCTTACAAACACAAGGTGCAGGGTTTTATTCTCACATGGGGTAATTGGTTAGTCTTAAAAAGGCCCACAAGGGCAGGTAGCCTAGTGCCAGTCTATGAACCTTTGAGACAGTATGCACAGCTATAGCTGAGGTTTAGTTTTTTTCTTTCTAACAGTGTCTGCAGTTGGAAGAGTGTTGTGCTTGATTACCAGAGCAGCAGAGCTAGAGGTTTGAAGGCAGAGGTTTTGTTGTCTGGTGACTTGGGCTATTATTGGAGTGTTTAATCAATGGAATGATGAAGATGGAGGTTTAAGAAATTCAAGATCATTAAATTTGTTACCTGCAGCTATCTGTCTGATGTTGTCTTCCACTTGCAACATAAATAATTCCTGTGAAGCTCATGTGGACGGCCAGGTAAAGCAGACACTCATTCAACAGACAAGAGGAACTGAAGAGGCAAGTTAGATAAGTGGAAGAAGAAGAAGACAAAAGTAAATGCAAATATAAGCAAATAGCAAGGTTAGTGCTTAAAGGCTGAAATTATTGTCTTAGAGAGCCAACATGGCATGCTAAGAATGTCTACCTTAACTCTACTTAATTTAAAGGATGAGTGGTTGCAGTTTTATGTATTCTTGTGAGTCAAAGCAGTAGTTTATGTCTCCAGTGACTGGAAATGCTGGCATGGTTGTAATTTAAGTCTGCATTATTGGTATTGCCCAGGTAGAAGAGTTGGATTATGGCTACTCATAGTTCTGCCTGGGGTAGGTAATCAATCTAAAGATGGGAATGCACATTATCTTTGGAGGCTATTTTGTCTCTTTAGTGGCAAAGAGATTCTAGTGCAAAAAGTTATCCCTAATCAGGCATTAGTTGTACACATTTGGTAAAGCCACATAGATATTGGTGTCACATAAGCTGTCACTTGATTACAAGAGATATCCTCTCAACTTCATCACTCTGCTATGATCTACACTGTTCCTTTTTCACTACCTCTAATCTTATATTCTGCTCATTTTTACTGTTAAAAAAGAGCCATTTAAACTGTTCCTCTGCCAGATGTGCATAATACTTTTCTGTCTCTGACTTGAGTTGAATCTGAAAGCAGTTCTCTGAATTAGTGTTTTACCCCATTGCCAGAAAAAATAAAATAAATAATGAGATGTCACTTCTGTTGTATAATGCTTCTCTCTGCCAGCAGACCAGATGGCAACTATCTCTGATAACCTTCAGTATCCATATTGTGTGTATGTGTGTGTGTATTATTTTATATGCATATGTATATGTTTGTATACACTACATACATCTGTGCATGTGTGTATTATTATTAGTATTGTGCATACAATGTGTGTGTGTCCACCTCTCTCTCTGTATTTATTTATTTTACATTTGTTAACCAGGAAAGTCCATCTGGACTTGTGTCCTTTTTCAGTGGAGGCCTGGGGAGAAAAGCTCTGCAAAATCATACAATACAGCATAGACAGTACAGTGTATAGTTACAACATATTATAAAAACATTGTTAATACAATTTTAATATA